>NC_139997.1:3425300-3435300 GCF_964263955.1 Coregonus lavaretus
AGCTGCTGCCTTGGTAGGAACTAATGGGGATCCATAATAGTGTGTGTTGTTGTGTGTGTGTTGTTGTGTGTGTGCGTTTGTGTGTGCGTGCGTGTGTGCATGTGTGTGTGCTTTTGTGTGTGAATGTGTGTGTGTGTGCGTGTGTGTGTGCGTTTGTGTGTGCGTGTGGCTGTGCGTGTGTGTGTGTGCGTGTGTGTGTGTGTGTGCGTGTGTGTGTGCATGTGTGTGCGTGTGTGTGTGTGCGTGTGTGTGTGCGCGTGTGTGCGTGTGTGTGTGTGTGTGTGTGTCTCAGTCACCAGATCTCAACCCAATTGAACACTTATGGGAGATTCTGGAGCGGCGCCTGAGACAGGGTTTTCCACCACCATCAACAAAACACCAAATGATGGAATTTCTGGTGGAAGAATGGTGTCGCATCCCTCCAATAGAGTTCCAGACACCATGTAGAATCCATGCTAAATGTGCATTGAAACTGTTCTGTCGGCTCGTGGTGGCCCAATACCCTTTTAAGACACTATGTTGGGTTTCCATTATTTTGGCAGTTACCTCTATATCTACAGTATATCTCCCACGGTTCATACTGTCTACTCTCTCTATATCTACAGTATATCTCCCACGGTTCATACTGTCTACTCTCTCTATATCTACAGTATATCTCCCACGGTTCATACTGTCTACTCTCTCTATATCTACAGTATATCTCCCACGGTTCATACTGTCTACTCTCTCTATATCTACAGTATATCTCCCACGGTTCATACTGTCTACTCTCTCTATATCTACAGTATATCTCCCATGGTTCATACTGTCTACTCTCTCTATATCTACAGTATATCTCCCACGGTTCATACTGTCTACTCTCTCTATATCTACAGTATATCTCCCACGGTTCATACTGTCTACTCTCTCTATATCTACAGTATATCTCCCACGGTTCATACTGTCTACACTCTCTATATCTACAGTATATCTCCCACGGTTCATACTGTCTACTCTCTCTATATCTACAGTATATCTCCCACGGTTCATACTGTCTACTCTCTCTATATCTACAGTATATCTCCCACGGTTCATACTGTCTACTCTCTCTATATCTACAGTATATCTCCCACGGTTCATACTGTCTACTCTCTCTATATCTACAGTATATCTCCCACGGTTCATACTGTCTACTCTCTCTATATCTACAGTATATCTCCCACGGTTCATACTGTCTACTCTCTCTATATCTACAGTATATCTCCCACGGTTCATACTGTCTACTCTCTCTATATCTACAGTATATCTCCCACGGTTCATACTGTCTACTCTCTCTATATCTACAGTATATCTCCCACGGTTCATACTGTCTACTCTCTCTATATCTACAGTATATCTCCCACGGTTCATACTGTCTACTCTCTCTATATCTACAGTATATCTCCCACGGTTCATAAAGTCTACTCTCTCTATATCTACAGTATATCTCCCACGGTTCATACTGTCTACTCTCTCTATATCTACAGTATATCTCCCACGGTTCATACTGTCTACTCTCTCTATATCTACAGTATATCTCCCACGGTTCATAACGTCTACTCTCTCTATATCTACAGTATATCTCCCACAGTTCATACTGTCTACTCTCTCTATATCTACAGTATATCTCCCACGGTTCATACTGTCTACTCTCTCTATATCTACAGTATATCTCCCACGGTTCATACTGTCTACTCTCTCTATATCTACAGTATATCTCCCACGGTTCATACTGTCTACTCTCTCTATATCTACAGTATATCTCCCACGGTTCATAAAGTCTACTCTCTCTATATCTACAGTATATCTCCCACGGTTCATACTGTCTACTCTCTCTATATCTACAGTATATCTCCCACGGTTCATACTGTCTACTCTCTCTATATCTACAGTATATCTCCCATGGTTCATACTGTCTACTCTCTCTATATCTACAGTATATCTTGCTTGGCCAGGTCCTCTTTAGACTGGGTTAAGGTTAGGGGTTATGGTGCTCTCTGTCTGTACCTACCTGAGCCTGTTTGAGTTGCTTGGCCTGGTCCTCCTTGGTCTGTGCAGCAGTCTGTAGCTCTATGGTCAGGTCCTCTACGCTCCTCTCTGCCTGCTTCCACTGCAGCTGGACTCTCTCTCTCAGCTGGATCTCCTCCTCCAGGGACCGCTCCTTATCTATCAGCTTCCCTGACACCTGATGACAACACATACAGTTATCTATCAGTTTACCTGACACCTGATGACAGCACATACAGTTATCTATCAGTTTACCTGACACCTGATGACAACACATACAGTTATCTATCAGTTTACCTGACACCTGATGACAACACATACAGTTATCTATCAGTTTACCTGACACCTGATGACAACACATACAGTTATCTATCAGTTTACCTGACACCTGATGACAACACATACAGTTATCTATCAGTTTACCTGACACCTGATGACAACACATACAGTTATCTATCAGTTTACCTGACACCTGATGACAACACATACAGTTATCTATCAGTTTACCTGACACCTGATGACAACACATACAGTTATCTATCAGCTTACCTGACACCTGATGACAACACATACAGTTATCTATCAGTTTACCTGACACCTGATGACAACACATACAGTTATCTATCAGTTTACCTGACACCTGATGACAACACATACAGTTATCTATCAGTTTACCTGACACCTGATGACAACACATACAGTTATCTATCAGCTTACCTGACACCTGATGACAACACATACAGTTATCTATCAGTTTACCTGACACCTGATGACAACACATACAGTTATCTATCAGTTTACCTGACACCTGATGACAACACATACAGTTATCTATCAGTTTACCTGACACCTGATGACAACACATACAGTTATCTATCAGTTTACCTGACACCTGACAGAGTATAACATAGTGTAATAAATATATACAACACACGGAGTGTAATAAAGAATATTATACTCATATGTAAATCAGAAAAATCACATATGGACACACATTTTACAGTGTGGGTGAAGTAGGCGACACAATCCCGATTGCTGTAAACACATGGGTGTCGGCTTAAGCAGAAATTACTTTCAAAAAGTAAATCTCAAGCGCAAATGATCTGCCTTTGACTTTAGTAAGGCCTACGCCATGCATGGTGACCAGGGCCTGTAAGATCTATGTCCTTATCTACCTGTATACCTAACCCTAACCCCCCTAACCCTAACTGTAAGGCCTTTATAACCCTGGTCAGTATTGTACCTGTCCCTGCAGGCGGCTGACAGTCTGTATAACCCTGGTCAGTATTGTACCTGTCCCTGCAGGAGGCTGACAGTCTGCTGGGCTGTCTGCAGTTCCTGACCCCTCTCCAGTAGGGTCTCTTCCAGCTCCTCCACCCTCAGCAGGGCGTCATCTCGTAGCTTCTGGTGCAGACTGAGCTCTGCTGAGGCCTGGGTGGCTTTCTGTAGGGCCTCTCCTAGCTGTGGAGGGAGAGGGACTATAACGTCACGCACATATACACAGGAAACTCTCCAGGGTTAAATCAACAACTGAGAGTGTTACATTTAACACTGGTCCAGTGTCTATACGGGTCTGCCCTTTTCAGTGTTAAATTAACACAACGCTTAGTGCCAAGCCTTATTTGCATATTTCCCAGAGGGCCTTGACCTTCGAGTGAATTGTAGAGTTACTACCCATGACTGTGTTTGTTAGTGACACGGTTGTTGCATTCATACATTTTCAGTCCTGTGGCCTTCACCAAGTGAGATCCACAAGCGAATATGTTATCATAAAAAATTTAATTCCTTACAACACAACACATATTTCATGAGGCAGTATTTTGAGGGCCTAGTTTTACCCTAATACGGTGGTCTGAAAGTCATGGTTTACAGACCACATCAGGCCTGCAAGTCACATTATGCTGGCTTGCAAAGGGATGTGTAATTCCTATTGGAATCCAGCCAGAGTGGGGCTATCCAACATTTAGAATGTTTTATTCACCCGCAACCTGCATTTAGAATGACTGACAGGATTGGGAAGACTAAGATATGAGGCTACCTCAAGTATCTAAACTGGAACAACCATTACAGTAACGGGAACAAGTCCAACTAACAGATTGGATTAGTTTAGAAACATTTATGTTATTTATATTTGAGTGGCATAAGATTAATTAATCAATCAATGTACATGCAAAAACATAGATATTGAAACAAACAAAAAAATCTACCTGCAATAGAGCATGCTGGGAAATATGATAATGATGGGCGTGGTTTTGTTTTAACACTGGTTATTAACACCAACACTGGGGTTATTTTACACCAATGAGTGTTAATTTAACACTTACAGAGTTAATGTAACTCCTGAATCAACACGAGAAATTTTACACTAATTCAATTTCAAATTTCAACAATCTTCAAGTTATGGAGTTGGAATTGAATTGGAATTAGAATGTTTGGAATGTTTTAATTGGAATTAATTGGAATTGTAAAAAATATATATATATATATTTGGAATTTAACTGAATTGGAATTTAATAGTTGTTCATTTCCCAGTTAATGGAATTAATGGATTTAGTATAACAAAAGTACTGCATGATTTGTTTTAAATCATTTCAACTTGTATTTCTATATTCCCTGAAAGCCTGAGGGAATTTAATTTGAATACCTAACAATGGCATTGAGAGGAAATGTATTATCTCTGAATTTAAAGACTGTCCTGGACTTTGATTAGTATTAAATGTAATTTACAGGGAGAGGGAATTTAATTAGAATTTAATTTGCGGAATTAACCACAACCCTTGAAGCTACATTTTAGGTGTGTAAAGTGAACAGTACTGTACCTCAGTCTCCAGTCTGAAGACTGACTCTGATCTCTCTCTCACACACACACACACACACACACACACACACACACACACACACACCTGAGTATAACACCGTAACTGTACCTCAATCTCCAGTCTGAAGACGGTGTCGCTGAGCTCTGATGTCCTCTTGTCCCGTGTCTCCTTGTCCACCTCTAGCTCCTCCAACTGTCTCTCAGACAGCCACAGCTTCTCCGACAGGCCCTGGGCATGGAGCGACTGCTTCTCTAGTGCCTCCTATAGGGGGACAGATACACATGATGTGGGACAGGCACAGAGGCTGGGGCTGAAATGGAACCCTACTCGCTACATAGTGCACTAATAGGGAACAGGGTGCCATTTCTGGATGCACAGAGGGGCTCACACAGGGTCAGGGCAAACACATAGGCCCAGCTAACTGACTGAGGTCTGTGGTAGAATAGGCCCAGCTAACTGACAGGTCTGTGGTAGAATAGGTCCAGCTAACTGACTGAGGTCTGTGGTAGAATAGGCCCAGCTAACTGACTGAGGTCTGTGGTAGAATAGGTCCAGCTAACTGACAGGTCTGTGGTAGAATAGGTCCAGCTAACTGACTGAGGTCTGTGGTAGAATAGGTTCAGCTAACTGACAGGTCTGTGGTAGAATAGGCCCAGCTAACTGACTGAGGTCTGTGGTAGAATAGGCCCAGCTAACTGACAGGTCTGTGGTAGAATAGGCCCAGCTAACTGACTGAGGTCTGTGGTAGAATAGGTCCAGCTAACTGACAGGTCTGTGGTAGAATAGGTCCAGCTAACTGACTGAGGTCTGTGGTAGAATAGGTTCAGCTAACTGACAGGTCTGTGGTAGAATAGGTCCAGCTAACTGACTGAGGTCTGTGGTAGAATAGGCCCAGCTAACTAACTGAGGTCTGTGGTAGAATAGGCCCAGCTAACTGACTGAGGTCTGTGGTAGAATAGGCCCAGCTAACTGACTGAGGTCTGTGGTAGAATAGGTTCAGCTAACTGACTGAGGTCTGTGGTAGAATAGGTCCAGCTAACTGACAGGTCTGTGGTAGAATAGGCCCAGCTAACTGACAGGTCTGTGGTAGAATAGGTCCAGCTAACTGACAGGTCTGTGGTAGAATAGGTCCAGCTAACTGACTGAGGTCTGTGGTAGAATAGGCCCAGCTAACTGACAGGTCTGTGGTAGAATAGGTCCAGCTAACTGACTGAGGTCTGTGGTAGAATAGGTCCAGCTAACTGACAGGTCTGTGGTAGAATAGGTTCAGCTAACTGACTGAGGTCTGTGGTAGAATAGGTCCAGCTAACTGACTGAGGTCTGTGGTAGAATAGGTCCAGCTAACTGACTGAGGTCTGTGGTAGAATAGGCCCAGCTAACTGACAGGTCTGTGGTAGAATAGGTCCAGCTAACTGACTGAGGTCTGTGGTAGAATAGGCCCAGCTAACTGACTGAGGTCTGTGGTAGAATAGGTCCAGCTAACTGACAGGTCTGTGGTAGAATAGGCCCAGCTAACTGACAGGTCTGTGGTAGAATAGGTTCAGCTAACTGACAGGTCTGTGGTAGAATAGGCCCAGCTAACTGACTGAGGTCTGTGGTAGAATAGGCCCAGCTAACTGACTGAGGTCTGTGGTAGAATAGGTCCAGCTAACTGACTGAGGTCTGTGGTAGAATAGGTCCAGCTAACTGACAGGTCTGTGGTAGAATAGGTTCAGCTAACTGACAGGTCTGTGGTAGAATAGGTCCAGCTAACTGACAGGTCTGTGGTAGAATAGGTCCAGCTAACTGACAGGTCTGTGGTAGAATAGGTTCAGCTAACTGACTGAGGTCTGTGGTAGAATAGGCCCAGCTAACTGACTGAGGTCTGTGGTAGAATAGGTCCAGCTAACTGACAGGTCTGTGGTAGAATAGGTTCAGCTAACTGACTGGTCTGTGGTAGAATAGGTTCAGCTAACTGACAGGTCTGTGGTAGAATAGGTTCAGCTAACTGACAGGTCTGTGGTAGAATAGGTCCAGCTAACTAACTGAGGTCTGTGGTAGAATAGGTTCAGCTAACTGACAGGTCTGTGGTAGAATAGGCCCAGCTAACTGACAGGTCTGTGGTAGAATAGGTCCAGCTAACTGACAGGTCTGTGGTAGAATAGGTCCAGCTAACTGACTGAGGTCTGTGGTAGAATAGGCCCAGCTAACTGACAGGTCTGTGGTAGAATAGGTCCAGCTAACTGACTGAGGTCTGTGGTAGAATAGGTCCAGCTAACTGACAGGTCTGTGGTAGAATAGGTTCAGCTAACTGACTGAGGTCTGTGGTAGAATAGGTCCAGCTAACTGACTGAGGTCTGTGGTAGAATAGGTCCAGCTAACTGACTGAGGTCTGTGGTAGAATAGGCCCAGCTAACTGACAGGTCTGTGGTAGAATAGGTCCAGCTAACTGACTGAGGTCTGTGGTAGAATAGGCCCAGCTAACTGACTGAGGTCTGTGGTAGAATAGGTCCAGCTAACTGACAGGTCTGTGGTAGAATAGGCCCAGCTAACTGACAGGTCTGTGGTAGAATAGGTTCAGCTAACTGACAGGTCTGTGGTAGAATAGGCCCAGCTAACTGACTGAGGTCTGTGGTAGAATAGGCCCAGCTAACTGACTGAGGTCTGTGGTAGAATAGGTCCAGCTAACTGACTGAGGTCTGTGGTAGAATAGGTCCAGCTAACTGAAAGGTCTGTGGTAGAATAGGTTCAGCTAACTGACTGAGGTCTGTGGTAGAATAGGCCCAGCTAACTGACTGAGGTCTGTGGTAGAATAGGTCCAGCTAACTGACAGGTCTGTGGTAGAATAGGCCCAGCTAACTGACAGGTCTGTGGTAGAATAGGTCCAGCTAACTGACAGGTCTGTGGTAGAATAGGTCCAGCTAACTGACAGGTCTGTGGTAGAATAGGCCCAGCTAAATGACTGAGGTCTGTGGTAGAATAGGTCCAGCTAACTGACTGAGGTCTGTGGTAGAATAGGCCCAGCTAACTGACAGGTCTGTGGTAGAATAGGTCCAGCTAACTGACAGGTCTGTGGTAGAATAGGTCCAGCTAACTGACTGAGGTCTGTGGTAGAATAGGCCCAGCTAACTGACTGAGGTCTGTGGTAGAATAGGTCCAGCTAACTGACAGGTCTGTGGTAGAATAGGTCCAGCTAACTGACTGAGGTCTGTGGTAGAATAGGCCCAGCTAACTGACTGAGGTCTGTGGTAGAATAGGTCCAGCTAACTGACAGGTCTGTGGTAGAATAGGTCCAGCTAACTGACTGAGGTCTGTGGTAGAATAGGCCCAGCTAACTGACAGGTCTGTGGTAGAATAGGTCCAGCTAACTGACTGAGGTCTGTGGTAGAATAGGTCCAGCTAACTGACAGGTCTGTGGTAGAATAGGTCCAGCTAACTGACTGAGGTCTGTGGTAGAATAGGTCCAGCTAACTGACTGAGGTCTGTGGTAGAATAGGCCCAGCTAACTGACAGGTCTGTGGTAGAATAGGTCCAGCTAACTGACTGAGGTCTGTGGTAGAATAGGTCCAGCTAACTGACTGAGGTCTGTGGTAGAATAGGCCCAGCTAACTGACTGAGGTCTGTGGTAGAATAGGTCCAGCTAACTGACAGGTCTGTGGTAGAATAGGTCCAGCTAACTGACTGAGGTCTGTGGTAGAATAGGCCCAGTTAACTGACTGAGGTCTGTGATAGAATAGGTCCAGCTAACTGACTGGTCTGTGGTAGAATAGGTCCAGCTAACTGACAGGTCTGTGGTAGAATAGGTCCAGCTAACTGACAGGTCTGTGGTAGAATAGGTCCAGCTAACTGACAGGTCTGTGGTAGAATAGGCCCAGCTAACTGACTGAGGTCTGTGGTAGAATAGGTCCAGCTAACTGACTGAGGTCTGTGGTAGAATAGGTCCAGCTAACTGACTGAGGTCTGTGGTAGAATAGGCCCAGCTAACTGACTGAGGTCTGTGGTAGAATAGGTCCAGCTAACTGACTGAGGTCTGTGGTAGAATAGGCCCAGCTAACTGACAGGTCTGTGGTAGAATAGGTCCAGCTAACTGACTGAGGTCTGTGGTAGAATAGGCCCAGCTAACTGACAGGTCTGTGGTAGAATAGGTCCAGCTAACTGACTGAGGTCTGTGGTAGAATAGGCCCAGCTAACTGACAGGTCTGTGGTAGAATAGGTCCAGCTAACTGACTGAGGTCTGTGGTAGAATAGGCCCAGCTAACTGACTGAGGTCTGTGGTAGAATAGGTCCAGCTAACTGACTGGTCTGTGGTAGAATAGGTCCAGCTAACTGACTGAGGTCTGTGGTAGAATAGGTCCAGCTAACTGACTGAGGTCTGTGGTAGAATAGGCCCAGCTAACTGACAGGTCTGTGGTAGAACAGGTCCAGCTAACTGACAGGTCTGTGGTAGAATAGGCCCAGCTAACTGACAGGTCTGTGGTAGATTCTGATTATGGAGAAGCCTGTACTGTACCTCGGCATCCTGTATCTTATTCTTCAGAGACTGCTGCAGGAAGTTGAAGGCATATTCCTGAGTGTTAGCCTCCACCATCAGGTCTCTGGCCTCGGTCATCTCCGTCTGGAGGATACATACATGACATCAGCTCTCTGTGACATCCTCCGTGTTTCAACACTTAGAAAAGACAATCACCAGTGCTTGACTTGGACTGAAATAGGTTCCGGTACTCATTTTGAGTTCCGGTACTGTTTATATTTAGGTACAGAAGCTCCACAATATTTTTGAGCTAATATTCTATAAGAGGAACAGGAACTGAAGCAGTAGGACATTCGAGGCGCTGGTACATTCACAATTTAGCAGACGCTCTTATCCATAGTGACTTACAGGAGCAAATTAGGGTTGAGTAGCTTGCTCAAGGGCACATCGACAGATTGTTCACCTAGTCAGCTCAGGGATTCGAACCAGCGACCTTTCAGTTACTGGCCCAATGCTCTTAACCTGAACTCTTTGAGAGTCAGTTAAAGGATGAGCTTGTGTGTTGGAAGATAATCCTTCTATCCAGCTCCATTAAAGAGTCTCAGAAGAATATACACGGTGTAGTTTCTGTGTAGTCCAGAGGTACACGGTGTAGTTTCTGTGTAGTCCAGAGGTACACAGTGTAGTTTCTGTGTAGCCCAGTCCA
>NC_139997.1:3440300-3513358 GCF_964263955.1 Coregonus lavaretus
TGAGGCAAGAGGCGACCATTAGATGGTAGCTGATCCAGAACTGTGTATCTGAGTTTGTCCTCAATACACTGAGTTGTAACCTGCTCTCTTCTGTGCCAGTTGAATGGCTCACACCATATTACAGCTTCCAGTGGAAAGGATCCCAGTTTTATTACAGTCTTAACTCTGTAACCCACAGAGGACATAAGATGGTGTGATAGTGTGTCCCTGTAAGACTGTGTCTCTTCATTCAGAGCCAGTCACCAGGGACCTTAGACTTCCGGTATTCTGAGCTGTTAGTTTGTCTAATGTAATTACATTATCGCGTCATGTTTTCCATGCTTAGGGGGATTAGAGAGTCGAAAAGCTACAAATTCACAATATATAAGCTCTATCTCTGTGTGTGTGTGTGTGTGTGTGTGTGTGTGTGTGTGTGTGTGTGTGTGTGTGTGTGTGTGTGTGTGTGTGTGTGTGTAATTAACGAGATAGCTGTGGTGTCGATGTGTCAAGGTGAACCCAGGCATATGAAATTAAACTGTAAATCGCTCTGGATTAGAGCGTCTGCTAAATGACTAAAAATAAAATAAAATAAATAAACGGGCCCCAACGCAGAGCAGAGGACACACACACACACACACACACACAAATACACACACACACACACACACACAAATACACACACACAAATGTACACACACACACACACACACACACAAACCCACTTCTCAAAATGGTGTTCCATTCCAACACCGATAGCAGTGACCAAAAACTAATCATTTTCCATTTAGCCAAAGAGCTACTTAGCTTAACCAACTTCAATTAATAATCAAATAGATGCAATTACATTACGCTAATACTAGCGCTAATGCTACTTATATAAATGAAGTGGCCAGCGTCCAGCAGCTGCTATGGCTAGGGAAATTAGGCCTGGGCTCTAATCCTGGTCCTGGGTCTCACCTTGCATCCTCCCCCAGGGAGAGGGGGTGGCGGCTGGGGACCACAGGGCCAGTGGGAGGGCCTCTCTGGGGGGTTAGGATCACTTCTAATCACCCTGGTATTTACTGTATTTACAGGCCATGCAGGGATAAGCATTTAAGCCCCTTTTTTAATGTTATTATTTTAGCTGAACCCATGAGCAGAGTTAGTGATGTGTCAATATGAAACACACTGTAACACATGGTAGGCAGGGTTAGGCATAGTTAGGCAGGGTTAGGCAGGGGTAGGCAGGGGTAGGCAGGGGTAGGCAGGGGTAGGCAGGGTTAGGCAGGGTTAGGCAGGGGTAGGCAGGGGTAGGCAGGGTTAGGCAGGGTTAGGCAGGGGTAGGCAGGGTTAGGCAGGGTTAGGCAGGGTTAGGCAGGGTTAGGCAGGGGTAGGCAGGGTTAGGCAGGGTTAGGCAGGGTTGGGGTAAATGTCATTTCATTTCAGGCAAGTCAAGAAATAAACTGAAATGAGGAAAATTTGAATTTCAGTTTACTTCCTGAATTGACTGGATGGAACTGGAATAGACCCTAACACTGCTGGTGTCAAAGTTAGGCCCAATTCCCTCTATGAGATATGAATGAGAGCCGGAGGAGCAGGGTGGCGAAAGAAAATTCAACTTTTTTCAATTCACATGACATTCTTGTCTTACCTTTCACTGTGGCTGGCAATGCCACATCTCACTAGCCGCTAGGGATTATTTTCTCGAAAATATACCAAGTTTCAATACCGCAAATATTCATATTTACCCAGAGAGTCCTGGGAAATTCCGCAAAAATTGGAAGTGCCCATTTAAAGCATTTGAAACCAAGATATCGTCACTATGCCAGGGCTTTCCCCGAGGAAGCGGGCTTGGCTGTGCCACTAGGCATAGCCACAGGAAGCAGGTGTGTGGAGGGTGCTGCAATCACAATGAAAAAAATAAATATATATATTTTATTTATTTATTTGGTCACTGGGCCTTTATTATTCCTGTCTGAGTGGGCAAAAATAGTCGTCAGCAGCTCAGCGAGAAAACATTATCTCAGCAACACTCCCCCCCAAACACTTCATGTCTGTGATCAATCCCTGTGGCAGAGATGCCTATGTAGTGAACTGTGCAATAGCAGTATCAAATGAGTGACTGTCTGAAGAGTCACGATGACAGCTCAAATAGCGCACACGTTCTTTTATAGGCTGTACTGCAGGGGTTTTCCTGTAGGGTTTAATTAACTGCACCAAAGAGCCCTTTCTGCTACTGACCTTTTAAAAGGAAGAAGTGTGTAACAGCCAATGAAAACAACAAGAGTAAACGGTCCCAGACCGACGTCATCGTTACATGCCAAGCTCAACCCTCTTTCCCACCGTGGGAGTAGGGTGAAGTTGCCCCTAGATGCTGATCCTGGGTCAGCTTTGCATTTCCCCCCAACTACTGGTTAAGGTTAGGATTGGGGAAGGGGAAGCTGGTCCTAGACCTGTATGTAGGGGAAACCTCAGGCTAGTGCCACATTGGGGAACATGTTGTAATTTCCCGAGTCTTGTCATTTAATTTTGGGGGTAAATGTGTTAGAGTGTTCCCTGGACAGAGATCCCGAGATCCCAGTTACCCCGTGTTAATACCCACTTTTAATAGGCACTTTTCTTCTCAAATATACATTTTACACCATTGAATAATGCAACCAAACTGTATTACACTCTTGTGTAATGCAACAATTCACAGCATGTAGCCTATTAGTTTTGGTCCAAATGCGAATGTCATCAAATTTGGTTTATACTCAAACTTCAGGTGGTTATGCCTTTTTAATATAAACATGATTGACGCTTCAACTAGGGTCCAGAGATGGTTAGGTTAGCCTGCTACCAGATCAGGAAAAACTCTGGACCACAGGAAAACAATTACACAGACAGACCCCTATGTTCAGACTGAGGGGTATCCCCATAGAGGAGACAGACAGACCCCTATGTTCAGACTGAGGGCTATCCCCGTTGAGGAGACAGACAGACCCCTATGTTCAGACTGAGGGCTATCCCCATAGAGGAGACAGACAGACCCCTATGTTCAGACTGAGGGCTATCCCCATAGAGGAGACAGACAGACCCCTATGTTCAGACTGAGGGCTATCCCCATAGAGGAGACAGACAGACCCCTATGTTCAGACTGAGGGCTATCCCCATAGAGGAGACAGACAGACCCCTATGTTCAGACTCAGGGCTATCCCCATAGAGGAGACAGACAGACCCCCTCTCTGCCTTTGCCTCTATTCCTCAGTGGTCCCAGCACATAGCCATATGGTGCAGAGTTAGGAAACACGGCCTGACCCAGATCTCATACAATCCTGTCCTGCTGTATTCCTGTAAACCCTGCCTGCCTGTGAACGCACCGTATGTGTGTCTAGTACTCTCACTAATACTGATCCCTCTATTACCCACAGTTGAATCCCTGGTTAGGGATTATTGCCTCTAAACATAACAACATTTAGCAAAGGCTGTTTTAATTGATATTGTTTACAGATGGTTTGTCATGGAGGCCAATGCCTTTCAATATCCTCAGAAAAACTACTCATGATACCCAGTTAAATGTGTGTGTGTGTGTGTGTGTGTGTGTGTGTGTGTGTGTGCTTGCTCGCCCGTGTGTGTATATGTCAAAGAAGCTAAAAGTTGTCAAATCCTTCGTTAATGTGAATATAAAATGTGAAAAATAAATGAACCAATTATTGATCAATAGTGGCCTGACTGTTTGAGTAAGGAACATTTAGGCCCTGGCAATCTGCTTGGATACGGTGTGTTGTCCTGGCAATCTGCTTGGATACGGTGTGTTGTCCTGGCAATCTGCTTGGATACGGTGTGTTGTCCTGGCAATCTGCTTGGATACGGTGTGTTGTCCTGGCAATCTGCTTGGATACGGTGTGTTGTCCTGGCAATCTGCTTGGATACGGTGTGTTGTCCTGGCAATCTGCTTGGATACGGTGTGTTGTCCTGGCAATCTGCTTGGATACGGTGTGTTGTCCTGGCAATCTGCTTGGATACGGTGTGTTGTCCTGGCAATCTGCTTGGATACGGTGTGTTGTCCTGGCAATCTGCTTGGATACGGTGTGTTGTCCTGGCAATCTGCTTGGATACGGTGTGTTGTCCTGGCAATCTGCTTGGAAATACGGTGTGTTGTCCTGGCAATCTGCTTGGAAATACGGTGTGTTGTCCTGGCAATCTGCTTGGAAATACGGTGTGTTGTCCTGGCAATCTGCTTGGAAATACGGTGTGTTGTCCTGGCAATCTGCTTGGAAATACGGTGTGTTGTCCTGGCAATCTGCTTGGAAATACGGTGTGTTGTCCTGGCAATCTGCTTGGAAATACGGTGTGTTGTCCTGGCAATCTGCTTGGATACGGTGTGTTGTCCTGGCAATCTGCTTGGAACTACGGTGTGTTGTCCTGGCAATCTGCTTGGAACTACGGTGTGTTGTCCTGGCAATCTGCTTGGAAATACGGTGTGTTGTCCTGGCAATCTGCTTGGAAATACGGTGTGTTGTCCTGGCAATCTGCTTGGAACTACGGTGTGTTGTCCTGGCAATCTGCTTGGAAATACGGTGTGTTGTCCTGGCAATCTGCTTGGAAATACGGTGTGTTGTCCTGGCAATCTGCTTGGAAATACGGTGTGTTGTCCTGGCAATCTGCTTGGAAATACGGTGTGTTGTCCTGGCAATCTGCTTGGAAATACGGTGTGTTGTCCTGGCAATCTGCTTGGAAATACGGTGTGTTGTCCTGGCAATCTGCTTGGAAATACGGTGTGTTGTCCTGGCAATCTGCTTGGAAATACGGTGTGTTGTCCTGGCAATCTGCTTGGAAATACGGTGTGTTGTCCTGGCAATCTGCTTGGAAATACGGTGTGTTGTCCTGGCAATCTGCTTGGAAATACGGTGTGTTGTCCTGGCAATCTGCTTGGAAATACGGTGTGTTGTCCTGGCAATCTGCTTGGATACGGTGTGTTGTCCTGGCAATCTGCTTGGAAATACGGTGTGTTGTCCTGGCAATCTGCTTGGAAATACGGTGTGTTGTCCTGGCAATCTGCTTGGAAATACGGTGTGTTGTCCTGGCAATCTGCTTGGATACGGTGTGTTGTCCTGGCAATCTGCTTGGATACGGTGTGTTGTCCTGGCAATCTGCTTGGATACGGTGTGTTGTCCTGGCAATCTGCTTGGATACGGTGTGTTGTCCTGGCAATCTGCTTGGAAATACGGTGTGTTGTCCTGGCAATCTGCTTGGAAATACGGTGTGTTGTCCTGGCAATCTGCTTGGAAATACGGTGTGTTGTCCTGGCAATCTGCTTGGAAATACGGTGTGTTGTCCTGGCAATCTGCTTGGAAATACGGTGTGTTGTCCTGGCAATCTGCTTGGAAATACGGTGTGTTGTCCTGGCAATCTGCTTGGAAATACGGTGTGTTGTCCTGGCAATCTGCTTGGAAATATGGTGTGTTGTCCTGGCAATCTGCTTGGAAATATGGTGTGTTGTCCTGGCAATCTGCTTGGAAATACGGTGTGTTGTCCTGGCAATCTGCTTGGAAATACGGTGTGTTGTCCTGGCAATCTGCTTGGATACGGTGTGTTGTCCTGGCAATCTGCTTGGAAATACGGTGTGTTGTCCTGGCAATCTGCTTGGAAATACGGTGTGTTGTCCTGGCAATCTGCTTGGAAATACGGTGTGTTGTCCTGGCAATCTGCTTGGAAATACGGTGTGTTGTCCTGGCAATCTGCTTGGAAATACGGTGTGTTGTCCTGGCAATCTGCTTGGAAATACGGTGTGTTGTCCTGGCAATCTGCTTGGAAATACGGTGTGTTGTCCTGGCAATCTGCTTGGAAATACGGTGTGTTGTCCTGGCAATCTGCTTGGAAATACGGTGTGTTGTCCTGGCAATCTGCTTGGAAATACGGTGTGTTGTCCTGGCAATCTGCTTGGAAATACGGTGTGTTGTCCTGGCAATCTGCTTGGAAATACGGTGTGTTGTCCTGGCAATCTGCTTGGAAATACGGTGTGTTGTCCTGGCAATCTGCTTGGAAATACGGTGTGTTGTCCTGGCAATCTGCTTGGAAATACGGTGTGTTGTCCTGGCAATCTGCTTGGAAATACGGTGTGTTGTCCTGGCAATCTGCTTGGAAATACGGTGTGTTGTCCTGGCAATCTGCTTGGAAATACGGTGTGTTGTCCTGGCAATCTGCTTGGAAATACGGTGTGTTGTCCTGGCAATCTGCTTGGAAATACGGTGTGTTGTCCTGGCAATCTGCTTGGAAATACGGTGTGTTGTCCTGGCAATCTGCTTGGAAATACGGTGTGTTGTCCTGGCAATCTGCTTGGAAATACGGTGTGTTGTCCTGGCAATCTGCTTGGAACTACGGTGTGTTGTCCTGGCAATCTGCTTGGAAATACGGTGTGTTGTCCTTATCCTTGTAAATAGCCTTGTTTCTCTGCCACCAGTGTCTCCTCTGCTCTGTCCTACCATTACTACACTGTTCTTCAGAACTAGCTGACCGTGCAAGCAACATATTATATAAATTAACCTCTCGCTCTTACTTGTCCCAAGCCATACGACTTCTAGTCAATACAGGGTTTTCACGGTCATGTCTACGATCATTCTGATGTTCAGAATAGACCGTTGTTTCTCTACGTGGTTCGTGTCAACCGTATGAACACAAGACAGACAAGAGGCAAGACTGATTCTGTGAATTCTCATAATTTTGTAATTTCACCAAGATGAAGTCAGTTGTGACAAGAGACTGTTCCAGATGTTTCCATACAGCTAGCTGAGGCTACATCACTGATAGGAAACTGTTCCCGGAACAGATGAACAGACAGACAGTTTCATACAGCTCACTATACACATCTGGGATGAAACTGACAACAGCTGGACTCTGACCAGATAGACCAGTTATATTATACATGTAGCTAACGTTTCCTTTCTGCATATCTCATCTTATCTTATCCTATTGGAGAAGAAATGGTCCAAATAATTATTTAGAAAATAAATGTATCTGTACATGCAATTGACAAACTACTATGCATTTGAAGGCTTATTTTGGAGAAAAAAAAGATCCTGTTAGATGGTAAGGAAGTAAAGATGGAGAGAAAGCGGGTAGAGTAAGGGGTAATTACCATGTTATTGTCTTGGTGTTCGTGTTCACTCTTCCCCTGCATGTTGTGGTGGGTGACCCTGTAGGAGAAGTCCTGCAGTCGCTGTGCCTCCTGTTGGTCCCTCAGAGCGTCTCTCTCAGTATGTCCTGTAGGGAGGTCAGGGCCTGCTCCAGAAACCGCAGTGTGTCTGTCCGGGCCTGCTCCAGAAACCGCTGTCTGTCTGTCCGGGCCTGCTCCAGAAACCGCTGTCTGTCTGTCCGGGCCTGCTCCAGAAACCGCAGTCTGTCTGTCAGGGCCTGCTCCAGAAACCGCAGTGTGTCTGTCCGGGCCTGCTCCAGAAACCGCAGTCTGTCTGTCCGGCCTGCTCTCCACTGATATACACACCTGCAGCTCCCTTTGAGCAAGCAACAACCCCTAAACACACACACACACACACACACACACACACACAGGGTTAGTATGTTGGCATACACTGTACAGCAACCGCTACACACACACACACACACACACACACACACACAGGGCCCAATGTTACATAGGAACAGAATTGAAGGGTCAAAGCCACTCAGACCACAGCAATTTGACAGGAACACTCATGGATACACTCAATATGGCCGCCGGTGCATCTTTCACAGAATTGACTTAAATGTGAATTTAGGTTCTAGAAATGCAATTTCAAATAGTTAGCACATTTACATATTAGCTAGCATTCAATCATTATAGTACCTCAATATGAAGGGCTACCCCTAGACTAGTGTTTCCAAAACTCAAAGGGTGATTAGTTGATGATCAGTTGATTATTTGAATCAGCTGTGTAGTGCTATGGCAAAAAACCAAAACGTGCACCCCTTGGGGTCCCGAGGACCGAGTTTGGGAAACCCCGCCCTAGACATAAAAAAACTAGACTAGCCAAAAGGGTGCCCCTATAGAGAAAAACGGCCAACCAAGCTTCCAGTACTCACAGTACAAGCCTCTACGTTTGACCCTCTCTGTTGCCTCAACCTCTGTTCTCTGGCCCTCCGTCACTCAGCTCAGTTCAGGAGCTCCAGTTTGTTGAACCTCTTTCAGGCTGAAACACAGAAAGAAAAAGAGAGGTTTTAACGTCAATGTTTTAGCTTAATAAGGACTCCAACACTCAGTTAAGGCTTACAGGAAGAACATTAACTACCCCACTGGGCGCACACTGGTTGAATCAACGTTGTTTCCATGTTTTTTTTCCAATGAAATTACATTGAACCCAACGTGGAATAGACGTTGAACTGACGTCTGTGCTCAGTGGGCAGTGTGTGTCCCTGAGCCACAATCTTATCATAGACAAAACAACTGTAAAACAGTACTTGTCAGGTCAATGATTAATCCTTCATAAAAGAACACTTCTAGAACACAATACTGAGTTCATTGGAAGACATTATTATTAGACTATTATAACCCACTGAATACAGTAAGCCAGGGTTCTTCAATTCCGGTCCTGGAGGGCCGAAACACCTCTGTTTTTCATCCTCTCCTTCTAATCAGGGGCTAATTCAGACCTGGGACACCAGGTGAGTGCAATTAACTACCAGGTAGAAATAAAAAACAGAAGTGTTTCGGCCCTCCAGGACCGGAATTGAAGAACCCTGCAGTAAGCGATGCACGATGGGTGTTGATTCATAATCTCTCCACCAGAGGACAGTATTTCATCATCTCTAAACAGTTTATGAGCGGCACTGAAATGACAGAACCTGACATTTTGGTTTGTAGGGAAGTAACATCTCATCCAAAGTAAAATTAACATCACTGCTGTTTCGACAAAATCTCCCATAATTATCATACGACACAGAGATCATATTAAATTCCTTTACCAAGATGAATGATTTTTAGGCATGTTACTAATATGTAATTATACGTGTATCTGCCACTATGGATGGCCACAACTACAGGACAATCAGGAAAGCATGGACATCCAGTGAAAACATCCCCGTTTGCTTTTATCACTTTATCATTCATAATAAACAGCTAAATCGATGCATATCTATCAAATGAATAAATCAAACCATGATTAGGCCAAAACTAAAAACAGGAAAACAGGTTTTGAGACTAAAAAATATATTTATTTCCATCAGGAAGTAATTACATAGAAGAATGGGTCACGGTGGGTATTTGTCCATCTAGCTGTTGGCTAAAACACAGCACACAGGCCTCCAGTGATTAGGGGCCGAGTTTCACACAGATCCACTCCGCGTGGGCATGCCGTGTGTAAATCTGTTGGCATCTGCTGAAGGGATCAACAAAAAGCAGCGAGGCCTCATTAACCTTTTGTTTATATGGCGTTGGAAATGAGATCTACCCAGCATGCAGCAGTGATACACAAACACACACACAAACACACACACAACTACACACAAAGACACGCACATGGCGGACTCACGCAGAGCTGATCGCCAGCTGTCAAGCTACTCCGATTAGACGCTTAGAGAAAATATTAATTGTGGATGTATATAAATACAGTTCACTCCATCGTTGTGAGTGAATTTCTAAAAATATTTCCCAACGCACATATGTTTTATGTACACCCATCTTATGTATATCACATCTATTAGTATGTATTTATTAAGGATCTCCATTAGTTCCTGCCAAGGCAGAATCTACTCTTCCTGGGGTTTATTATGGATCCCCATTAGTTCCTGTTTTATTCATTTTTTAAATTAAATGTGTTACAATTCATAAAATGAATGAATGTATACTATTCTTTACTATGCTACTGTTAGAAACCTTCCAATCATGTAACCTTCATGGTGTGACACAGACACACTCAAGTCTTTCTTCTTTCTTCTCACTGTGAAAGCTGGCAGAGAAGCTGTCTGATTACACCCATACTGATAACGATACTGATTACACTGATACAGTTACCGATACAGATACAGATTACACTGATACAGTTACTGATTACACGGATACAGTTACCGATATAGATACGGATTACACTGATACAGTTACCAATACTGATACCGATACTGATTACACGGATACAGTTACTCATATCGATACAGACTACACTGATACCGATACGGATACCGATACCGATTCAGTTACTGATACCGATACTGATTACACAGATAAAGTTACCGATACAGATACCGACTACACAGATTACACTGATACAGTTACCGATACATATACTGATTACACTGATACAGCTACAGCTACCGATACATATACTGATTACACTGATACATATACTGATTACACTGACACAGTTACCGATACCGATACCGATTACACTGATACAGTTACTGATACATATGCTGATTACACCGATACAGCTACAGATACATATACTGATTACACTGATACAGCTACAGCTACCGATACATATACTGATTACACTGATACATATACTGATTACACTGACACAGTTACCGATACCGATACCGATTACACTGATACAGTTACTGATACATATGCTGATTACACCGATACAGCTACAGATACATATACTGATTACACTGATACAGATACTGATTACACTGACACAGTTACCGATACCGATACTGATTACACTGACACAGTTACTGATACAAATACTGATTACACTGATACAGTTACAGATACTGATTACACTGATACAGTTACTGATACTGATTACACTGATACAGTTACTGATACTGATTATACTGACATAGCTCTTTTGGATGGAAATGTATGACAATTCAGCGTGGGAAAATGTCACTTTTTAGTTTCCCCGCCGTAAAACAGTACATCGGCAGATATATTGGCATTGGTACATTTTGCCCCCCCCCCCAAAAAAAAAACGGAATTGGTATCGGATCCAAAGCAACATATTGGTCGGCCTCTTCTCTAAATGTCACCTCAGCAACCCCTCAGATGAGAGAGTTGACAAATCAAATGTTGAAAGAAAAAGGCCATCTCAGCACAATTTTAACTACTCAGAATGAAACTGTAACAGATAGGATTGATCAGATGAGGAGAGGACGATATTAGATGATAAGATGTCTGAGTTGAAAGAGATACAGTATATCTCACCAAATGGGTGTCGAGATATACAGTTACAGATACCGATTACACCAACATATTTACTGATACCAATACCGATTACACCGATACATACACAGATAGGTATACTGATTACACCGATACCAATACAGATTACACCGATACCGTTACCGATTACACTGATACAGTTACCAATACCGATATTGATTACACAAATTACACTGATACAGTTACCAATCCCGATACTGATTACACCGATACCGTTATGGATACTGGTACCGATTACACCCATACAGTTACGGATACCGATACTGATTACACTGATACAGTTACAGATACCGATACGGATTACACAGATACAGTTCCGGATACCGATTACACTGATACAGTTACCGATACCGATTACACTGATACAGATACAGATATTGATTACACAGATACAGTTACTGATACAGATACTGGTTACACTGATGCAGGTACCGATACAGATACTGATTACACCGATTACGCTGATACAGTTACGGATACCGATACTGATTACACTGATACTGTTACCCATACCGGTACCAAGTACAATGATACAGTTACTGATACCGATACTGATTACACTGATACTGTTACCCATACCAATACAGATTACACCGATACCGATACTGATTACACCGACACAGATACTAATACCAATTACACTGACACAGTTACTGATACCAACACTGATTACACCGATACAGATACTGATTACACAGATACAGATACCGATTACACTTATACAGTTACCGATACGATACAGATTACACTGATACAGTTACTGATAGCAATACTGATTACACACACATATACTGATACTGATACTGATTACACCGATACAGATACCGATTACACCGATACAGATACAGATACTGATTATAGTGATACTGTGGCAGTACATTCATTGTTTTACGTCAGATAGCGTCATTCCTACGCGACACTCGTTCCTCAACCAAGTGCAGGCGTAATCGACGTAAGCCAATGGGGGGCAGTATTAAGATATCATGAGCTTTAAATAATGAAACAATGAATGGATTGATGTTAACGATATTGCAGCAGCATATATCACAGAGACACAGCTTCATTGCACATCTCTAAATTAGAGCCCGACCAATATATCTGTTCCCCGAAATTATCGGCCGATATTGGCATTTTACCGCTATCAGCCGATAATTCCACTGATAACTGATATTGAATAAATAGGATTAAAAAAAGGGATGCTAATGCTAATCTGAACACCTGCGGCGATTTTCATGATGTCATTATTGTCACAATGTATGAAATCAACATTTGAAGCAGAGATGTTGGACAATTGCTCTTTTGGATGGAAATGTATGACAATTCAGCGTGGAAAAATGTCACTTTTTCCTTTCCCCGCCGTAAAACGGTACATCGGCATTGGTACATTTTGCCCCCCCCCAAAAAAAACGGAATTGGTATCGGATCCAAAGCAACATATTGGTCGGCCTCTTCTCTAAATGTCTCCTCAGCAACCCCTCCGATGAGAGAGTTGACAAATCAAATGTTGAAAGGAAAAAGGCCATCTCAGCACAATTTTAACTACTCAGAATGAAACTGTAACAGATAGGATTGATCAGATGAGGAGAGGACGATATTAGATGATAAGATGTCTGAGTTGAAAGAGATTTTTATTTTATTTTTATTTCACCTTTATTTAACCAGGTAAGCCAGTTGAGAACAGGTTCTCATTTACAACTGCGACCTGGCCAAGATAAAGCAAAGTAGTGCAATAAAAACAACAGGGTTACATATGGGGTAAAAAAAAAACATAAAGTCAGAAATACAACAGAAAATATATATACAGTGTGTGCAAATGTAGCAAGTTATGGAGGTAAGGCAATAAATAGGCTATAGTGCAGAATAATTACAATAGTATTAACACTGGAATGCTAGATGTGCAAGAGATTATGTGCAAATAGAGATACTGGGGTGCAAAAGAGCAAAATAAATAACAATATAGGGATGAGGTAGTTGGGTGGGCTAATTTCGGCTGGGCTGTGTACAGGTGCAGTGATCGGTAAGGTGCTCTGACAACTGATGCTTAAAGTTATTGAGGGAGATAAGAGTCTCCAGCTTCAGAGATTTTTGCAATTCGTTCCAGTCATTGGCAGCAGAGAACTGGAAGGAATGGCGGCCAAAGGAGGTGTTGGCTTTGGGAATGACCAGTGAGATATACCTGCTGGAGCGCAGACTACGGGTGGGTGCTGCTATGGTGACCAATGAGCTAAGATAAGGCGGGGATTTGCCTAGCAGTGATTTATAGATGGCCTGGAGCCAGTGGGTTTGACGACGAACATGTAGTGAGGACCAGCCAACAAGAGCGTACAGGTCACAGTGGTGGGTAGTGTATGGGGCTTTGGAGACAAAACGGATGGCACTGTGATAGACTACATCCAATTTGCTGAGTAGAGTGTTGGAGGCTATTTTGTAAATTACATCGCCGAAGTCAAGGATCGGTAGGATAGTCAGTTTTACGAGGGCATGTTTGGCAGCATGAGTGAAGGAGGCTTTATTGCGAAATAGGAAGCCGATTCTAGATTTAACTTTGGATTGGAGATTCTTTATGTGAGTCTGGAAGTTGAGTTTACAGTCTAACCAGACACCTAGGTATTTGTAGTTGTCCACATACTCTAGGTCAGACCCGTCGAGAGTGGTGATTCTAGTCGGGTGGGCGGGTGCCAGCAGCGTTCGATTGAAAAGCATGCATTTAGTTTTACTAGTGTTTAAGAGCAGTTGGAGGCTACTGAAGGATTGTTGTATGGCATTGAAGCTCGTTTGGAGGTTTGTTAACACAGTGTCCAATGAAGGGCCAGATGTATACAAAATGGTGTCGTCTGCGTAGAGGTGAATCTGAGAGTCACCAGCAGCAAGAGCGACATCATTGATATACACGGAGAAAAGTGTCGGCCCAAGAATTGAACCCTGTGGCACCCCCATAGAGACTGCCATAGGTCCAGACAACAGGCCCTCCGATTTGACACACTGAACTCTATCTGAGAAGTAGTTGGTGAACCAGGCGAGGCAGTCATTTGAGAAACCAAGGCTATTTAGTCTGCCAATAAGAATGCGGTGGTTGACAGAGTCGAAAGCCTTGGCCAGGTCGATGAAGACGGCTGCACAGTACTGTCTATTATCAATCGCGGTTATAATATCGTTTAGGACCTTGAGCGTGGCTGAAGTGCACCCGTGACCAGCTCGGAAACCGGATTGCATAGCGGAGAAGGTAAGGTGGTATTCGAAATGGTCGATGATCTGTTTGTTAACTTGGCTTTCGAATACTTTCGAAAGGCAGGGCAGGATGGATATAGGTCTGTAGCAGTTTGGATCTAGAGTGTCACCCCCTTTGAAGAGGGGGATGACCGCGGCAGCTTTCCAATCTCTGGGGATCTCAGACGTTATGAAAGAGAGGTTAAACAGACTAGTAATAGGGGTAGCGACAATTTCAGCGGCTAGTTTTGGAAAGAAAGGGTCCAGATTGTCTAGCCCAGCTGATTTGTAGGGGTCCAGATTTTGCAGCGCTTTCAAAACATCAGCTGTCTGAATTTGTGTGAAGGAAAAGCGGGGGGGGCATGGGCAAGTTGCAGCAGAGGGTGCAGAGTTGGTGGCCGGGTTAGTGGTAGCCAGATGGAAAGCATGGCCAGCTGTAGCAAAATGCTTGTTGAAATTCTCGATTATTGTAGATTTATCGGTGGTGATAGTGTTTCCTAGCCTCAGTGCAGTGGGCAGCTGGGAGGAAGTGCTCTTATTCTCCATGGACTTTACAGTGTCCCAAAACTTTTTGGAGTTAGTGCTACAGGATGCAAATTTCTGTTTGAAAAAGTTAGCCTTTGCTTTCCTGACTGCTTGTGTATATTGGTTCCTAACTTCCCTGAAAAGTTGCATATCGCGGGGGCTATTTGATGCTAATGCTGTACGCCACAGGATGTTTTTGTGCTGGTCAAGGGCAGTCAAGTCTGAGGAGAACCAGGGGCTATATCGGTTCTTAGTTCTGTATTTTTTTAATGGGGCATGTTTATTTAAGATTGAGAGGAAATTACTTTTAAGGAACAACCAGGCATCCTCTACTGACGGAATGAGATCTATATCCATCCAGGATACCTGTGCCAGGTCAATTAGGAAGGCCTCCTCGCTAAAGTGTTTTAGGGAGCGTTTGACAGTGATGAGGGGTGGTCGTTTGACCGCGGACCCGTTACGGACGCAGGCAATAAGGCAGTGATCGCTGAGATCCTGGTTGAAGACAGCTGAGGTGTATTTAGAGGGTATGTTAGTCAGGATGATATCTATGAGGGTACCCATGTTTACGGATTTAGGGTTGTACCTGGTAGGTTCGTTGATAATTTGCGTGAGGTTGAGGGCATCTAGCTTGGATTGTAGGATGGCTGGGGTATTAAGCATATCCCAATTTAGGTCACCAAGCAGTACAAACTCTGAGGATAAATGGGGGGCAATCAATTCACATATGGTGTCCAGGGCACAGCTGGGGGCTGAGGGGGGTCTGTAGCAAGCGGCAACAGTGAGAGACTTATTTCTGGAAAGGTGGATTTTTAGAAGTAGAAGCTCAAACTGTTTGGGCACAGACCTGGATAGTATGATAGAGCTCTGCAGGCTATCTCTACAGTAGATTGCAACTCCACCCCCTTTGGCAGTTCTATCTAGACGGAAAATGTTATAGTTGGGGATGGAAATTTCAGAATTTTTGGTGGCCTTCCTGAGCCAGGATTCAGACACTGCTAGAACATCAGGGTTGGCAGAGTGTGCTAACGCAGTGAATAACTCAAACTTAGGAAGTAGACTTCTGATATTTATGTGCAAGAAACCAAGACTTTTGCGATTACAGAAGTCATCAAATGATAGCGCCTGGGGAGTAGGAGTGATACTGAGGGCTGCAGGGCCTGGGTTAGCCTCTACATCACCAGAGGAACAGAGGAGGACTAGAATAAGGATATGGCTAAAGGCTTTAAGAACTGGTCTTCTAGTGCGTTGGGTACATAGAATAAAGGGGGCAGATTTCCGGGTGTTATAGAAAAGATTCAGGGCATTATGTACAGACAAGGATATGGAAGGATATGAGTAAAGTGGAGGTAACCCTAAGCGTTGGGTAACTATGAAAGAGATAGCATCGCTAGAGTCATCAATTGAGTCGGTCTCCGCGTGTATAGGGGGAGGTGCGAAGGAGCTAACTAAGGCAGGTTTAGCTAGGCTGGGGGGTCTACAGTGATATAGTACAATTAGAAATAACCGAAACAACAATAAACTAACCATGTTTGGGCTGAGGCTAAACATAAACAGGATGTAGTACCGTAAAAAGGAACAGTCCAGCAGATATCAGCTGTATAGCTGAGTTATCATAAGGTCCGGTGGTGAAGCAATAGTAAGAGGCTACGGCTAGCGTGTGCTAGCGGGCCAGGGCTAGCAGATGGATGGAATCTTCGTGGTTAACGTCGTAACCACATCAGACGATTTCGTCGGCAGACCAGTCGTGTAGGATCGGCGGGGCTCCGTGTCAATACTAGGTGGTCCCGTCCGGTTGACAGAGAGGTAGATAGCCGGGAGATGGGCCTAGCTCAGGATAATTAGCCAGACCACAGCGTCCGTTTTGTTGTAGCTAGCTGGTAGCGACGAATCCGGAGTTAAAGGTCCAGTGATTCAGTGATTCCAGCGGAAAAACTGATATGTTCTGGGTCGATAACGCGCTGTGCAGACTGGCCGAATATCCGGTGATCAATGTCCAGTGATTAAAATTAATCCCGCAGAAAAAAATCCAATGTTCTGGGTGAAACACCGCTAGCTAAGGCTAATAGCAAGTAGCTAGTTAGCTGGCTAGCTGGCTAGCTAGTTTCACTGGAGATTCTAGATAAAAGGTAAGTCAATAATAGAATCCGTTCCACATTGAGTGAGGCGGGTTGCAGGAAAGTATATTTTGTAGAAGGATGAAAAGTCTGATAGGGAAATAGGTACGAAAAATACAAAAAAAACAAGGTATTTACAGGCTATTTACAGACACACGACAATAACAGGACTGCACTACTTCGCCATCTTGGAAACGCACTACTTCGGACTGCACTACTTCGCCATCTTTTTTTGGTGAGATACAGTATATCTCACCAAATGGGTGTTGAGATAATGAGATAAATGTACATCAAAACTGAGGCTGTTCTTCAGTGGACTGAGACAATAGAACGTGATAAGTGAGGACAATATTACACTGAAGGATAACTGAAGAACATAGACCACAACACTGCCTATCAACCGCTACTCTCACCATGTTGATCTTGGCAACGGAATACATATTTGTTTTACGGTTACATAACAAAACTGAAAGCACTTGGTGGCTGTCTATGGGAAAATATCTGATGCACATACACAAATATGTCTCTCTTCGAAAACGAAAGTTCCATTTGAGATTGGGAAAGTACATGTACTTAATCCAATAAGGCCTATTGATCTGCAGTGAGGTGCTAACATGGTCGCAGTGTGATTAAGGGCTATTGATCTGCAGTGAGGTGCTAACATGGTCGCAGTGTGATTAAGGTATATTGATCTGCAGTGAGGTGCTAACATGGTCGCAGTGTGATTAAGGTATATTGATCTGCAGTGAGGTGCTAACATGGTCGCAGTGTGATTAAGGTATATTGATCTGCAGTGAGGCATTTCATTATTGTACTGAGACATTGGCACCTTGGCACCACTCTGAGCACTGATGGAATCTGCAGGCTTTCCCAGAACACAATGACACACCCCTGGCTTGAGTCAACTGATGTGCTTTAACTTGTCTTATCTGGGATGACACACAACAGGTGATAACCAAGAAGAGTGAGGGGGGGGGGGGGGGGGGGGGGGGGGTAGTTCAAAATAGTTCTACAAGCAAAGAATCCTCCATCCCAGCATGGCTGGAACTTTACAAGGCCTTTCTTCCAAAATATCCACACTTAAGACCCTGTGCCCACTACTAATCTTTTAAAAACTTTTTTTTTTTTAGATACCGTTGTCTTTCTGTGTGTGATCATACTATACACTGACAGACAAGCATCAACAGCATTGTGTTTACCTTTGCCCTGAGGCAGAACACGCTGCTGTCATAACATACAGGCAGCTTCCATATAATAATAATAATATGCCATTTAGCAGACGCTTTTATCCAAAGCGACTTATAGTCATGTGTGCATACATTTTTACGTATGGGTGGTCCCGGGGATCGAACCCTCTACCCTGGCATTACAAGCGCCATGCTCTACCAATTGAGCTACAGAGGACCACATATCTGTGTTACACTGCTTAAAAATAAAGCAGCAACAAATAGCATTTCATCCAGCCACCCCCACATCAGGATAATGTAGTTAAAACAGGGAGACCACAACAGGTAATCACCTCAATCAACTGTTATAAAAGGGTGGATCCACTACAAATCACCACAACCAGCTGTAGCTTTGACAACAAACAACTATGTTAGCTGGTTTACCACAAGCAGCTAGCATAACACCTTACATCACCGCAAACAAATAATCTTGAACCCAGCACCTTCCTGCTATATTTTCGCAGGTTGACGTTTATTGTCATGAGTCTTGTCCTGGAGGCAGAACTGAACGATACAGATACTGATTACACTGATACAGATACTGATTACACTGACACAGTTAACGATACAGATACTGATTACACTGATATAGTTACCGATACAGATACTGATTACACAGATTACACTGATACAGTTACCGATACTGATTACACTGATACAGTTACTGATACATATACTGATTACACCAATATAGTTACTGGTACAGATACCGATTACACTGATACAGATACTGATACAAATACTGATTACACTGATACAGTTACATATACAGATACCGACTACACAGATTACACAGATACAGTTACTGATACATATACTGATTACACAGATACAGATACTGATTACACTGATACAGCTACCGATACATATACTGATTACACAGATACAGATACTGATTACACTGACACAGTTACCGATACTGATTACACCGATATAGTTACTGATACAGATACCGATTACACCGATTACACTGATATAGTTACTGATACAGATACCGATTACACGGACACATATACCGATACCGATACTGATTACACATACATATACTGATACCGATTACACAGATACAGATACTGATTACACTGACAGTTATCGATACTGATTACACGGATATAGTTACTGATACAGATACTGATTACACTGATACAGTTACTGATACAGATACAGATTACACTGATACAGTTACTCACACAGATACCTATTACAATGATTACACTGATACATATACCAATGCCGCTACTGATTACACAGATACAGTTACAGGTACCGATTACACTGATACATATACCGATATCGATTATACCGATACAGTTACTGATACCGATTACACCGACACAGTTACCGATACCAATACCGATTACACAGGTACATACACAGATAGGTATACTGATTACACCGATACCAATACCGATTACACCGATACAGTTACCGATACCGATACTGATTACACGGATACATTTACTGATACAGATATAGATTACACGGATTACACCGATACAGTTACCGATCCCGATACTGATTACACTGATACAGTTATGGATACCGATACCGATTACACCGATACATATACTGATACCAATACTGATTACACTTATACAGTTACCGATACCAAGTAAACCGATACAGATAGAGATACAGATACTGATTACACTGATACAATTACTGATACCGATTACACCGATACAGATACAGATTACACAGTTACTGATAACGATACTGATTACACTGACACAGATACTGATTATACTGATCCTGCGGCTGTACATTGTTATACGTCAGATTACACTGATATTGTGGCAGTGCATTGTTATAGGTCAGATTACACTGATCCTGCGGCAGTACATTCATTGTTTTACGTCAGATAGTGCCATTCCTACGCGACACTCGTTCCTCAAACAAGTGCAGGCGTAATCGACGTAAGCCAATGTGGGGCAGTATTAAGATATCATGAGCTTTAAATAATGAAACAATGAATGGCTTGATGTTAACGATATTGCAGCAGCATATATGACAGATACACAGCTTCATTGCACATCTCTAAATTAGAGCCCGACCAATATATCTGTTCCCCCGAAATTATCGGCCGATATTGGCATTTTACCGCTATCAGCCGATAATTCCACTGATAACTGATATTGAATAAATAGGATTAAAAAAAGGGATGCTAATGCTAATCTGAACACCTGCGGCGATTTTCATGATGTCATTATTGTCACAATGTATGAAATCAACATTTGAAGCAGAGTTGTTGGACAATTGCTCTTTTGGATGGAAATGTATGACAATTCAGCGTGGAAAAATGTCACTTTTTCGTTTCCCCGCCGTAAAACAGTACATCGGCAGATATATCGGCATTGGTACATTTTGCCCCCCCCCCAAAAAAACGGAATTGGTATCGGATCCAAAGCAACATATTGGTCGGCCTCTTCTCTAAATGTCTCCTCAGCACCCCCTCCGATGAGAGAGTTGACAAATCAAATGTTGAAAGGAAAAAGGCCATCTCAGCACAATTTTAACTACTCAGAATGAAACTGTAACAGATAGGATTGATCAGATGAGGAGAGGACGATATTAGATGATAAGATGTCTGAGTTGAAAGAGATACAGTATATCTCACCAAATGGGTCGAGATAGTGAGATAAATGTACATCAAAACTGAGGCTGTTCTTCAGTGGGCTGAGACAATAGAAAGTGATAAGTGAGGACAATATTACACTGAAGGATAACTGAAGAACATAGACCACAACACTGCCTATCAACCGCTACTCTCACCATGTTGATCTTGGCAACGGAATACATATTTGTTTTACGGTTACATAACAAAACTGAAAGCACTTGGTGGCTGTCTATGGGAAAATATCTGATGCACATACACAAATATGTCTCCCTTCGAAAACGAAAGTTCCATTTGAGATTGGGAAAGTACATGTACTTAATCCAATAAGGCCTATTGATTTGCAGTGAGGTGCTAACATGGTCGCAGTGTGATTAAGGTATATTGATCTGCAGTGAGGTGCTAACATGGTCGCAGTGTGAATAAGGGCTATTGATCTGCAGTGAGGTGCTAACATGGTCGCAGTGTGATTAAGGTATATTGATCTGCAGTGAGGTGCTAACATGGTCGCAGTGTGATTAAGGTATATTGATCTGCAGTGAGGTGCTAACATGGTCGCAGTGTGATTAAGGTATATTGATCTGCAGTGAGGTGCTAACATGGTCGCAGTGTGATTAAGGTATATTGATCTGCAGTGAGGTGCTAACATGGTCGCAGTGTGATTAAGGTATATTGATCTGCAGTGAGGTGCTAACATGGTCGCAGTGTGATTAAGGTATATTGATCTGCAGTGAGGTGCTAACATGGTCGCAGTGTGATTAAGGTATATTGATCTGCAGTGAGGTGCTAACATGGTCGCAGTGTGATTAAGGTATATTGATCTGCAGTGAGGTGCTAACATGGTCGCAGTGTGATTAAGGTATATTGATCTGCAGTGAGGTGATAACATGGTCGCAGTGTGATTAAGGTATATTGATCTGCAGTGAGGTGCTAACATGGTCGCAGTGTGATTAAGGTATATTGATCTGCAGTGAGGTGCTAACATGGTCGCAGTGTGATTAAGGTATATTGATCTGCAGTGAGGTGCTAACATGGTCGCAGTGTGATTAAGGTATATTGATCTGCAGTGAGGTGCTAACATGGTCGCAGTGTGATTAAGGTATATTGATCTGCAGTGAGGTGCTAACATGGTCGCAGTGTGATTAAGGTATATTGATCTGCAGTGAGGTGCTAACATGGTCGCAGTGTGATTAAGGTATATTGATCTGCAGTGAGGCATTTCATTATTGTACTGAGACATTGGCACCTTGGCACCACTCTGAGCACTGATGGAATCTGCAGGCTTTCCCAGAACACAATGACACACCCCTGGCTTGAGTCAACTGATGTGCTTTAACTTGTCTTATCTGGGATGACACACAACAGGTGATAACCAAGAAGAGTGAGGGGGGGGGGGGGGGGGGGATAGTTCAAAATAGTTCTACAAGCAAAGAATCCTCCATCCCAGCATGGCTGGAACTTTACAAGGCCTTTCTTCCAAAATATCCACACTTAAGACCCTGTGCCCACTACTAATCTTTTAAAAAATTTTTTTTTTTAGATACCGTTGTCTTTCTGTGTGTGATCATACTATACACTGACAGACAAGCATCAACAGCATTGTGTTTACCTTTGCCCTGAGGCAGAACACGCTGCTGTCATAACATACAGGCAGCTTCCATATAATAATAATAATATGCCATTTAGCAGACGCTTTTATCCAAAGCGACTTATAGTCATGTGTGCATACATTTTTACGTATGGGTGGTCCCGGGGATCGAACCCTCTACCCTGGCATTACAAGCGCCATGCTCTACCAATTGAGCTACAGAGGACCACATATCTGTGTTACACTGCTTAAAAATAAAGCAGCAACAAATAGCATTTCATCCAGCCACCCCCACATCAGGACAATGTACTTAAAACAGGGAGACCACAACAGGTAATCACCTCAATCAACTGTTATAAAAGGGTGGATCCACTACAAATCACCACAACCAGCTGTAGCTTTGACAACAAACAACTATGTTAGCTGGTTTACCACAAGCAGCTAGCATAAAACCTTACATCACCGCAAACAAATAATCTTGAACCCAGCACCTTCCTGCTATATTTTCGCAGGTTGACGTTTATTGTCATGAGTCTTGTCCTGGAGGCAGAACTGAACGATTTCCCCTTAAGGCTTCCACATGCTTCGGTTCGGACTCGGGCTAGGTTAACCGAACAAGTGTGCTTGCATAATCCCTTAAAAGACCTTTGCTTCAAAAATGAGAAAAAGCGGCAATAGTATTGTTTGTCCACCTTGAGACGCCGTAGGCAGCCTCAAAATAGTCAGAATTAATCTAAGATAACTCAAGAAATCTGTCATTAATTTTGATGTTTTGCCGAGGAGATCTTAGTTGCGCAATTTTACATCTAAGATGTTTGGTGCGGTATTTCTCAAGTGAAAAATGTGCATGGAAACTAGTCGTCTCTCGTTAAATGACAAAAAACACTTAATTGAAGAATCCCTACTGTTGACCAATGACCGACAAAGGGGCGTAGACGGCTCTGAACTTCGGCTTGCCTCGAGAAATGTTTCTGTGTGCAAGGACAGCCGAAGAAAACCTTGCCGAAGTCCTAAACGAACAAAAACGTCACTAAATGTCGTCATAATATATACACAAACTGTTCCCAACTGTTACGGATGGGAAGCATGCGGATGCCTTTAGATAGACCAGCTGCAATGTCAAAATGGGCTATATTGTAAAAATTCATGACAACAACTATTTGTTTTTTTGGTCTTAATATAAGGTTAGGGTTAGGCATTAGGGTTAGCAGTGTGTTTAAGGTTGGGATTAAGGTTAGGGTTAGGTGTCGTGTCATGGTAGGGGTGGTGTCGTGTCATGGTAGTGGTGGTGTCATGTCATGGTAGTGGTGGTGTCATGGTAGGGGTGGTGTCGTGTCATGGTAGTGGTGGTGTCATGGTAGGGGTGGTGTCGTGTCATGGTAGTGGTGGTGTCATGGTAGGGGTGGTGTCGTGTCATGGTAGGGGTGGTGTCGTGTCATGGTAGGGGTGGTGTCGTGTCATGGTAGGGGTGGTGTCGTGTCATGGTAGGGGTGGTGTCGTGTCATGGTAGGGGTGGTGTCGTGTCATGGTAGTGGTGGTGTCGTGTCATGGTAGTGGTGGTGTCATGGTAGGGGTGGTGTCGTGTCATGGTAGGGGTGGTGTCGTGTCATGGTAGGGGTGGTGTCGTGTCATGGTAGTGGTGGTGTCATGGTAGGGGTGGTGTCGTGTCATGGTAGTGGTGGTGTCATGGTAGGGGTGGTGTCGTGTCATGGTAGTGGTGGTGTCATGGTAGGGGTGGTGTCGTGTCATGGTAGTGGTGGTGTCATGGTAGGGGTGGTGTCGTGTCATGGTAGTGGTGGTGTCGTGTCATGGTAGGGGTGGTGTCATGGTAGGGGTGGTGTCGTGTCATGGTAGGGGTGGTGTCGTGTCATGGTAGGGGTGGTGTCGTGTCATGGTAGGGGTGGTGTCGTGTCATGGTAGTGGTGGTGTCATGGTAGGGGTGGTGTCGTGTCATGGTAGTGGTGGTGTCATGGTAGGGGTGGTATCATGGTAGTGGTGGTGTCGTGTCATGGTAGTGGTGGTGTCATGGTAGGGGTGGTGTCATGGTAGTGGTGGTGTCGTGTCATGGTAGGGGTGGTGTCGTGTCATGGTAGTGGGGGTGTCGTGTCATGGTAGTGGGGGTGTCATGGTAGGGGTGGTGTCGTGTCATGGTAGGGGTGGTGTCGTGTCATGGTAGGGGTGGTGTCGTGTCATGGTAGGGGTGGTGTCGTGTCATGGTAGGGGTGGTGTCATGGTAGGGGTGGTGTCGTGTCATGGTAGGGGTGGTGTCGTGTCATGGTAGGGGTGGTGTCGTGTCATGGTAGGGGTGGTGTCGTGTCATGGTAGTGGTGGTGTCATGGTAGGGGTGGTTCGTGTCATGGTAGTGGTGGTGTCATGGTAGGGGTGGTGTCGTGTCATGGTAGTGGTGGTGTCATGGTAGGGGTGGTATCATGGTAGTGGTGGTGTCGTGTCATGGTAGGGGTGGTGTCGTGTCATGGTAGTGGTGGTGTCGTGTCATGGTAGGGGTGGTGTCGTGTCATGGTAGGGGTGGTGTCGTGTCATGGTAGTGGTGGTGTCGTGTCATGGTAGTGGTGGTGTCATGGTAGGGGTGGTGTCGTGTCATGGTAGTGGTGGTGTCATGGTAGGGGTGGTGTCGTGTCATGGTAGTGGTGGTGTCATGGTAGGGGTGGTGTCATGGTAGGGGTGGTGTCGTGTCATGGTAGGGGTGGTGTCGTGTCATGGTAGTGGTGGTGTCATGGTAGGGGTGGTGTCGTGTCATGGTAGGGGTGGTGTCGTGTCATGGTAGGGGTGGTGTCGTGTCATGGTAGGGGTGGTGTCGTGTCATGGTAGTGGTGGTGTCATGGTAGGGGTGGTTCGTGTCATGGTAGTGGTGGTGTCATGGTAGGGGTGGTGTCGTGTCATGGTAGTGGTGGTGTCATGGTAGGGGTGGTATCATGGTAGTGGTGGTGTCGTGTCATGGTAGGGGTGGTGTCGTGTCATGGTAGTGGTGGTGTCATGGTAGTGGTGGTGTCGTGTCATGGTAGGGGTGGTGTCGTGTCATGGTAGGGGTGGTGTCGTGTCATGGTAGTGGTGGTGTCGTGTCATGGTAGGGGTGGTGTCGTGTCATGGTAGGGGTGGTGTCGTGTCATGGTAGTGGTGGTGTCATGGTAGGGGTGGTGTCGTGTCATGGTAGTGGTGGTGTCATGGTAGGGGTGGTGTCATGGTAGGGGTGGTGTCGTGTCATGGTATGGGTGGTGTCGTGTCATGGTAGTGGTGGTGTCGTGTCATGGTAGGGGTGGTGTCGTGTCATGGTAGGGGTGGTGTCGTGTCATGGTAGTGGTGGTGTCGTGTCATGGTAGTGGTGGTGTCGTATCATGGTAGTGGTGGTGTCATGGTAGGGGTGGTGTCATGGTAGGGGTGGTGTCATGGTAGTGGTGGTGTCATGGTAGGGGTGGTGTCGTGTCATGGTAGGGGTGGTGTCGTGTCATGGTAGTGGTGGTGTCGTGTCATGGTAGTGGTGGTGTCATGGTAGGGGTGGTGTCGTGTCATGGTAGGGGTGGTGTCGTGTCATGGTAGGGGTGGTGTCGTGTCATGGTAGGGGTGGTGTCGTGTCATGGTAGTGGTGGTGTCATGGTAGGGGTGGTGTCATGGTAGGGGTGGTGTCGTGTCATGGTAGGGGTGGTGTCGTGTCATGGTAGGGGTGTGTCGTGTCATGGTAGTGGTGGTGTCGTGTCATGGTAGGGGTGCTGTCGTGTCATGGTAGTGGTGGTGTCGTGTCATGGTAGTGGTGGTGTCGTGTCATGGTAGGGGTGGTGTCGTGTCATGGTAGGGGTGGTGTCGTGTCATGGTAGGGGTGGTGTCGTGTCATGGTAGTGGTGGTGTCGTGTCATGGTAGGGGTGGTGTCGTGTCATGGTAGGGGTGGTGTCGTGTCATGGTAGTGGTGGTGTCGTGTCATGGTAGGGGTGGTGTCGTGTCATGGTAGTGGTGGTGTCGTGTCATGGTAGTGGTGGTGTCATGGTAGGGGTGGTGTCGTGTCATGGTAGGGGTGGTGTCGTGTCATGGTAGTGGTGGTGTCGTGTCATGGTAGGGGTGGTGTCGTGTCATGGTAGGGGTGGTGTCGTGTCATGGTAGGGGTGGTGTCGTGTCATGGTAGTGGTGGTGTCATGGTAGGGGTGGTGTCGTGTCATGGTAGGGGTGGTGTCGTGTCATGGTAGGGGTGGTGTCGTGTCATGGTATGGAAAGTGTCGTGTCATGGTAGTGGTGGTGTCGTGTCATGGTAGGGGTGGTGTCGTGTCATGGTAGGGGTGGTGTCGTGTCATGGTGGTGGTGGTGTCGTGTCATGGTAGGGGTGGTGTCGTGTCATGGTGGTGGTGGTGTCGTGTCATGGTAGGGGTGGTGTCATGGTGGTGGTGGTGTCGTGTCATGGTAGTGGTGGTGTCATGGTAGTGGTGGTGTCGTGTCATGGTAGTGGTGGTGTCATGTCATGGTAGGGGTGGTGTCGTGTCATGGTAGGGGTGGTGTCGTGTCATGGTAGTGGTGGTGTCGTGTTATGGTAGGGGTGGTGTCGTGTCATGGTAGTGGTGGTGTCGTGTCATGGTAGTGGTGGTGTCGTGTCATGGTAGGGGTGGTGTCGTGTCATGGTAGTGGTGGTGTCGTGTCATGGTAGGGGTGGTGTCGTGTCATGGTAGGGGTGGTGTCGTGTCATAGTAGTGGTGGTGTCATGGTAGGGGTGGTGTCGTGTCATGGTAGTGGTGGTGTCGTGTCATGGTAGTGGTGGTGTCGTGTCATGGTAGTGGTGGTGTCGTGTCATGGTAGGGGTGGTGTCGTGTCATGGTAGGGGTGGTGTCATGGTAGGGGTGGTGTCATGGTAGGGGTCGTGTCATGGTAGGGGTGGTGTCATGGTAGGGGTGGTGTCATGGTAGGGGTGGTATCATGGTAGGGGTGGTGTCATGGTAGGGGTGGTGTCATGGTAGTGGTGGTGTCATGGTAGTGGTGGTGTCATGGTAGTGGTGGTGTCATGGTAGGGGTCGTGTCATGGTAGGGGTGGTGTCATGGTAGGGGTGGTGTCATGGTAGGGGTCGTGTCATGGTAGGGGTGGTGTCATGGTAGTGGTGGTGTCATGGTAGGGGTGGTGTCATGGTAGGGGTCGTGTCATGGTAGGGGTGGTGTCATGGTAGTGGTGGTGTCATGGTAGGGGTGGTGTCATGGTAGTGGTGGTGTCATGGTAGGGGTGGTGTGTGACCTACTGCTGCGTGATGCTGTTGATTTCCTGTACTTCCTATGTACTGTATATACAGCAACAACTAAGCCAGGCTGTGGTCTCTAGGCTGTGGTCTCTAGGCTGTGGTCTCCAGGCTGTGGTCTCTAGGCTGTGGTCTCTAGGCTGTGGTCTCTAGGCTGGGGTCTCTAGGCTGTGGTCTCTAGGCTGTGGTCTCTAGGCTGTGGTCTCTAGGCTGTGGTCTCTAGGCTGTGGTCTCTAGGCTGTGGTCTCCAGGCTGTGGTCTCTAGGCTGTGGTCTCTAGGCTGTGGTCTCTAGGCTGTGGTCTCTAGGCTGTGGTCTCTGTGGGTTGTGAATGACTACACTGTGTTTGTGGGGGAGCTGGTTGCTGTGTCTACAGCATGACTCCCTGCTCTCCTCTGACATGACCTCTCTATAGCAATACAAGCTAACAAGCTAGCAATAAAACTAGATTTAAAAAAAACAGATAAAAGGACACCTTACTGCACGACGGGGACTGTGAAGTGACACAGACATTTTGATATATTTTGTACTGTATTTAGCATTGTAGTATGTATGTAATAAGTGGTTGGGATACGACTGTGATATGTGGTTGTCTCGCCTGGCTATCTTCAGATGAATGCACTAGCTGCGGGTCTCTCTGGATGGGAGCGTCTGCTGAACGCCTAAATTGTAATGTATGTGTTTCCTGTTTGGACTCCAGGAAGAGAAGCCGCCACCTCGGCAGCTAATTGGGCGTCCTAATAAATACTACTACTAAACAGGCCTGCATGGCTAAAGTCCATCAGTGTGTGTGTTTCTCTGTGATTGTCTTTTTTTGGGGGGGGGGGGGCTTTCGTTTCGTGAACTAACACCCCTAGTACTACCTCTGACTTTGCTGATAGTGTAGCTGCTTTATCAAGGAAAAAATGTACTTACTAGGCCTGTGATATGTGGTTGTCCCACCTAGCTAGTTTTTCTTAAGATGAATGCATTAACTGTAAGTCGCTCTGGACAAGAGAGTCTGCTAAATGACTAAAAGTCAAATGTGTGTGTTCATGTCTGGGCAGGGTTTGTCTGCCTGGTTGATCAGTTTACCCAACCCCCTCTCGACTACAGTGCGGGGGTCGGGGAGGTTTAAGTGTTCATGTTGAACGTATGGGTCTATGGGTCTATGGGTCTATGGGTCTATGGGTCTATGGGTCTATGGATCTATGGGTCTATGGGTCTATGGGTCTATGGGTCTATGGGTCTATGGGTCTATGGGTCTATGGATCTATGGGTCTATGGATCTATGGGTCTATGGGTCTATGGGTCTATGGGTCTATGGATATATGGGTCTATGGATCTATGGGTCTATGAGTCTATGGGTCTATGGATCTATGGGTCTATGGGTCTATGGGTCTATGGGTCTATGGGTCTATGGGTCTATGGGTCTATGGATCTATGGGTCTATGGGTCTATGGGTCTATGGATCTATGGATCTATGGGTCTATGGGTCTATGGATCTATGGGTCTATGGATCTATGGATCTATGGGTCTGAGCAGGTATGGCTGTTAGTCACTGTAATGTCTGAACCAAGAAAGGGTCCCTCCCAGCACATAAAGTATCTCCACCAACTAACTAGTCTTTCAGCCAGGTACAGTCCATCAGAAGTGGTCCTGATACAGCAGGTCTGTGTGCGTGTGCGTGTGCGTGTGCGTTTGTGTTTGTGTGTGTGCGTTTGTGTGTGTGTGTGTTTGTGTGTGTGCGTTTGTGTGTGTGTGTGTGTGTGTGTGTATGTGTGTGTTTGTGTGCGTTTGTGTGTGTGTGTATGTTTGTGTGTGTGTGTGTGTGTGTGTGTGTGTGTGTGTGTGTGTGTGTGTTATGCTGGGAGGAGAAGCACACAGCCTGATAGAGGTAGGCCTTTCTAGCTGACGAGTTCTCGATAGCAAAATACCAAATAAATATTTAGAAATATATATATAATCACTTTATATTTATATAAAGTCACTTTAACTCTACCCACATGTACATATTACCTCAATTACCTCGACTAGCCGGTTCCCCCCCAAATTGACTCTGTCCCAGTACCCCCCTGTATATAGCCTCCCCACTGTTATTTTATTTTACTGCTGCTCTTTAGTTATTTGCTTTATAATTTTTTTTCAGGAGGATATTATGATGGTCAGATTTGCAAAATGGAGCAAAGGGTCTGATTACTGGTATTTCTGTTTTTTATTTTTAATAAATGTGCAAAAATGTCTAAAAACCTATTTTTGCTTTGTCATTATGGGGTATTGTGTGTAGATTGATGAGGGAAAAAATCTATTTTATCCATTTTAGAATAAGGCCGTAATGTAACAAAATGTGAAAAAAGTGAAGGGGTCTCAATACTTTCCGATTTTCACTGTATATATAATATAAAGTGATATATATATATATATATATATTATTTTTGCACATTTATTAAAAATAAAAAACAGAAATACCTTCTTTACATAAGTAATCAGACCCTTTGCTATGAGACTCGAAATTGAGCTCAGGTGTGTTCTGTTTCCATTGATCACCCTTGAGATGTTTCTACAACTTGATTGGAGTCCACCTGTGGTAAATTCAATTGATTGGACATGATTTAGAAAGGCACACACCTGTCTATTTAAGGTCCCACAGTTGACAGTGCATGTTAGAGCAAAAACCAAGCCATGAGGTTGAAGGAATCGTCCGTAGAGCTCTGAGACAGGATTGTGTTGAGGCACAGATCTGGGGAAGGGTACCAAAAAATGTCTGCAGCATTGAAGGACCCCAAGAACACAGTGGCCTTCATCATTCTTAAATGGAAGAAGTTTGGATCCACCAAGACTCTTCCTAGATCTGGCCGCCCGGCCAAACTGATCAATCGGGGTAGAAGGGCTTTGTTCAGGGAGGTGACCAAGAACCCGAGTTCTCCAGAGTTCCTCTGTGGAGATGGGAGAACCTTCCAGAAGGACAACCATCTCTGCAGCACTCCACCAATCAGGCCTTTATGGTAGAGTGGCCAGACGGAAGCCACTCCTCAGTAAAAGGCACGACAGCCCACTTGGGGTTTGCCAAAAGGCACTTAAAGGACTCAGACCATGAGAAACATGATTCTCTTGTCTGATGAAACCAAGATTGAACTCTTTGGCCCGAATGCCAAGCATCACATCTGGAGGAAACCTGGCACCATCTCTACGGTGAAGCATGGTGGTGGCAGAATCATGCTGTGGGGATGTTTTTCAGCGGCAAGGACTGGGAGACTAGTCAGGATCGAGGGAAAGATGAACGGAGCAAAGGGTGAAGGTTCACCTTCCAACAGGACAATGACCCTAAGCACACAGCCAAGACAACGCAGGAGTTGCTTCGGCACAAGTCTCTGAATGTCCTTGAGTGGCCCACCCAGAGCCCGGACTTGAACCCAATCAAACACCTATGGAGAGACCTGAAAATAGCTGTGCAGCGACGCTCCCCATCCAGCCTGACAGCTTGAGAGGCTCTGCAGAGAAGAATGGGAGAAACTCCCCAAATACAGGTGTGCCAAGCTTGTAGCGTCATACCCAAGAAGACTCGAGGCTGTAATCGCTGCCAAAAGTGCTTCAACAAAGTACTGAATAATTATGTAAATGTGATATTTCAGGGTTTCTTGGGTGTAGGTTGATGAGAAAACAACAATTGAATCAATTTTAGAATAAGGCTGTAACGTAACAAAATGTGGAAAAAGTGAAGGGGTCTGAATACTTTCCGAATGCACTGTATATATAATCACTTTCTCCCCTCTCCCCTCTCCCCTCACCTGTCCCCTCTCACCTTTCCCCTCTCACCTCTCACCTTTCCCCTCTGTGTCACAAACCATTCCAGTATGTGAACCTGACGCCTACTTCCTCTTTTCAAGAGCAATGTTACGAAAGAAAATTGGAGATTTTCTCTCTGTGGAGAAACAGTACTTCACAGTTTCTGCTAATGACTGTTTCTAACCATCTCTAATGACTGATAATTGATAACACTGGTTACTGAGTCTCAGAAAAGTCTGAAAAGGACATGTTTTTACACAACACGACACAACACAACATGACACAACACAACACAAGATGACACAACACGACACGACACAACACAACGATATGTGAACGAGAGGCTTGTAGAATCATGACTGTTTTGAGTTTTCAGTTCATCGTTCGCTGCTAAGGGGTCCTGCATGCTCTGGGCATTACTGACTCAAATGAACTAAATGAGTCGAAAGATTCGTTCTTTTGACTGAACGAGTCGAAAAGATCAGTCAGTAAAAAGAGACTTAACTTCCCACAAATTTCCTACTTCACTAACAAGAAACTGAAGAGGATAATGTGCCTAGCACTAAAACACACTAACACACTCATGATGTCAGATACACATAAATAGTTCCAACAACTCCTGGTGGATCCGATTACAAACACATTCAAGGGTGTTGCCCTGTTGCCTCATCTCTGTCCAACTATCACAGCTGATTGTGTAACAACGATACAGTACTCCAGCTCTTATCTGTCCATGGGTATTTCTATTCCAGGGTTAGATTGTCCCTCATAGAACCCTAACCAGAGTTATGGTTAACGTGGAACGTACCATGTGGAAGTTGGAGGTTGGTCTTCAGACTTTACGACAGTGATATCTGAGAAGTGTATAGGAAGCACACGTTCCATGCTCAGGAGTGTCTCTTTAACGATCTAGAGCTTGAGGAAAGATGACCTCGTCTAGTAAGAGGGCTTGGCGTTTGATAAGCACGCTGTAAATACACAGACAGAGTCTAGACCAAAATGGTTCCCGGGGACCCCCAAGGGGGTTGCACGTTTTGGTTTTTGCCCTAGCACTACACAGCTGATTCAAATCATCAAAGCTTGAGTTTGTGTAGTGAGTGGTAGGGCAAAAACCAAAACCGTGCAACCCCCTTGGGTTCCCCAGGACCGAGTTTGGGAAACGCTGGTCTAGACTCTCTGGAGAGAGAGACAGATCCACTCTGTAAACACACAGACAAACACATGGCATAGTCTAGGCAGAAAGTTACAATTAATTCCTTTTCCATAAGGCGCATTTATCCCATGAAACGTACAAGATTAAATCTGGTTGGGAGTGTATATTGAGAGCAGTAACTAGGCTGCCTGACTGTTTAGTCTCTATTTAGAAACCTTTCATTTCTGTTACCATTCTCTCAGGTAGTTTTCAGTCAACAGCATTTAAGAGATTATTAACTAATATGCCATTTAAAGGACCCTCAGGTTAACAACGTTAATGAGGCTCTTCCTAACTTCTAGTTCATCTTTAACCCACCGCAGTAAATACCTGGATGGGTGTGGAACAGGGAGAGAGAGAGAGAGAGAGAGAGAGAGAGAGAGAGAGAGACAGAGAGACAGAGAGAGACAGAGAGAGAGAGAGAGAGAGAGAGAGAGAGAGAGAGAGAGAGAGAGAGAGAGAGAGAGAGAGAGAGAGAGAGAGAGAGAGAGAGAGAGAGAGAGAGAGAGAGAGAGAGAGAGAGAGAGAGAGAGAGAGAGAGAGAGAGAGAGAGAGAGAGAGAGAGAGAGAGAGAGAGAGAGAGACCCTAGGCCCCAGCATAACCTCCAGTCTAACACTGCAGAGGGGATCAGTAGTTAGCTGCGACAGCTTAAAAACCATTATAGGCTAAAACCACAGTACATTTTTGTATTCCGAGACAGTGATTTCTAAGAAAGAGGACATTGTTGTGTAGTAATGTGTTTCCATCCTGTGCCACTCTCAGTCATTGCTTGGATGAAACCAATGACGAAATTACAATGCCAGTCTTTTACATTGATGTTTAGAACAAGGTATTGGTTTAACAAAAACTATTGATGATGCTAGCAGAAAGGGTTCTTCGGCTGTCCCCATAGGAGCACCCTTTTTGGTTCCAGGTAGAACCCTTTTGTGTACCGAGTAGAACTCTTTTGGGTTCCATGTAGAACCCTCTGTGGAAAGGGTTCTACATGGAACCCAAAAAGATTCTACCTGGAACCAAAAAGGGTTCTTCAAAGGGTTCTCCTATGGGGACAGCCGAAGAACCCTTTTAGGTTCTAGATAGCATCTTTGTTTCTAAGAGTGTAGTACTCGCACTGACAGTGAAGGCAGGATTGTGTGATCAACAACACATTCAATTCTGTGTAAAAGATATGACATTAGTCCCCATCTAAGTCCCACGTTTCCTCTCACTAAAACCACACCCGCAGCAACAACATAACATCTCACCTGTTAGAATGCTTCATTGATCTCCAGCCAGTCAGTTGCTCAGTGTTAACCTGTCAGTATCAACATACCTAAGGTATAACGCTGTCACTGTGACATCAGGTAGGGTAGGGTAGGGGTTGGTTAGGGTAGGTTACACCCCACCCTGTAGGGGAGGTGACTGGAATTCTCTGCACTGCCCAAGGTGCTCTGTTCTGTCTACGACTATGACTCATCCCTGTGGTATTTAGTTCTAGATGCAACTGAAACGCTATTCCCTACATGGTGCGCTACATTTGATCAGAGCTTATGGGCCCTGGTCCAAAGTAGTGCACTGTGTAGGGAATAGGGTGCACTTTCAGACCCTAGAGAGCGGCTCCTGAACCTGACCCTGGCGATAGTAATAAAGGAGTACTAAAACACAGGATCCACGCTGGCCCTCAAGATAACACGTCTTCACCCCCAGTTTTTCACTATTGTGACGGCATTTGCGCTTAAAAGTATCTCTGTCAAAGCATAGTTTTGTTACATTTTAGTAATTTAGCAGGCGCTCTTATTCAGAGCGACTTACAGGAGCGATTAGGGTTAAGTGCCTTTGCTCAAGGGCACATCGACAGATTTTTCACCTAGTCGTCTCGGAGATTCGAACCAGCAACCTTTCATTTACTGGCCCAACGCTGCAACACTCCCTACTTGCTCTACTAAGAAACAAAAATTGCTTTACTCCCGACTAACTACATGGAACCATGGTAACAGAGTTTAATTGAGCAATGAAGGCATGAGTGATCACAGCACGGAGAGGCATAGCTCAGGTTTACCATTTAACAGGTGCTGCTGGGGAACCACTCCACTTGACAGTGCACATCGCTCACACATCAAGACTATGGCTAACCATGTGCCGGTATGCTAGCTAGCTAGGGAGGTAATAGGGTTTTATAGTATCTTTGAGACTCAAAAACATAGGCCATAACATATAGTGTCACATCTTAACAATCAGAGGGACAATCCAATCCTCTTGACTTGATCCAATCCTGTCACGATCGTTATGAGAAGCGGACCAAGGCGCAGCGTGATAGGCGTACATGCTTTTATTAAGTGTACACAACACGAACAAAAACAACAAAACGATACGTGAAGTCCTAGGTAATACAACAAAACCACACGGAACAAGATCCCACAATAAACTGGTGCCACCAGGCTGCCTAAGTATGGGCCCCAATCAGAGACAACGAGCTACAGCTGCCTCTGATTGGGAACCACCCTGGCCAACATAGAAACTAAACGATCTAGAACACAACATAGAAAACTATAACATAACAAGTCCACACCCTGGCTCAACATTTAAGAATCCCCAGAGCCAGGGCGTGACCAATCCAAACGTGATTTTATGGGAAATGGTCTGCTAAATCAGATCTGATGAAGCCTTTGTTGGCTGCTAATAGTGTGGACCTTTCTGTTACTGACTGGACAACTATTTATCTTCATTAAAATCCTAACAAACAAACAAGGAAACAAAAGGGGCAGAGATCAGAAGAGTCAAGAGTCGATGCCCTAACAAGACTATTCTATGCCCTAACAAGACTATTCTATGCCCTAACAAGACTATTCTATGCCCTAACAAGACTATTCTATGCCCTAACAAGACTCTTCTATGCCCTAACAAGACTATTCTATGCCCTAACAAGACTATTATATGCCCTAACAAGACTCTTCGATGCCCTAACAAGACTCTTCGATGCCCTAACAAGACTCTTCGATGCCCTAACAAGACTCTTCGATGCCCTAACAAGACTCTTCGATGCCCTAACAAGACTCTTCTATGCCCTAACAAGACTATTCTATGCCCTAACAAGACTCTTCTATGCCCTAACAAGACTATTCTATGCCCTAACAAGACTCTTCTATGCCCTAACAAGACTCTTCTATGCCCTAACAAGACTCTTCTATGCCCTAACAAGACTCTTCTATGCCCTAACAAGACTATTCTATGCCCTAACAATACTATTCTATGCCCTAACAAGTGCAGACACATGATTAGAAAGCGGAGAGCTCCACAGACAGTTAGTTCCATGCTCAGGAGTGTCTCTGTTCTCTTGAAGATCTAGAGCCCGAGGAAAGATGACCTCGTCTAGTAAGAAGGCTTGGCGTTTGATAGCACGCTGTAAATACACAGACAAACACATGGCAGAGTCTCTCTAGACAGATCCAATGTTTTTAGTACCTGAAGACAATGCCAGGTCTCAGGTCAGATCCAGTGTTTTTAGTACCTGAAGACGATGCCAGGTCTCAGGTCAGATCCAGTGTTTTTAGTACCTGAAGACGATGCCAGGTCTCAGGTCTGTGCAGGTCTCAGGTCAGTGCAGGGTTGGGTCCTTTGGATGGGTACTCTCACCTCCTTCCTCTCCCCGGACCTCCACTGCTCTAACCAAACATCAACTCAGAAGAGCTGTCAGTGTTTCCTACCAACCTGTGTTTTCTCAGGCTAGCATAGCTAGAACACTCCCAGACAACCCTCACTCAAACCAGCTTAATCCGTAATAAGCAATTGGTGACCATATTTTGGTGGGACGCCAACTTCTTTCAGATGCAGGAACTGAAGAACAAAACACAAACACCTGAAGGCAAAGTCAAGAAATAGACTCCAATAGAACAAGCACATTTCTCACAACTATAAAACACATGCACAGAGCACATGTGTGTTTGACTTGGAAATACTAGAGAGATGGTCGATGAGTTGTCGATACCGTTATTGCCAACACTGTCATTACCATCACATTGCAATGAAGTCTGTGAAATTAGCAAAACTGGTTCTGAAGTGAGTTCAACCTACATACAGTACGTTCAAAGTGTAACAGCGAAACTCAAAACCATCCACTTGTCATGGCCAGAAGCAAGAAAAGTAGCCCAAGACAGGTAGCGTTGGAGATCTTTATTAAGGGCCCTATGTTCCTCCAGGATCCAACAGGATTAAGGGCCCTATGTAACTCCAGGATCCAACAGGATTAAGGGCCCTATGTTCCTCCAGGATCCAACAGGATTAAGGGCCCTATGTTACTCCAGGATCCAAGAGGATTAAGGGCCCTTTGAACTATGTTTAAAGTGTACAAGAAAGAATATGAGGGAGGTGTGGTTCAAACTGACTATTTACATGAGAGTTCTACCAGCTCTCACAGTCTCACGTCAGAATTAGACGTTTATCCATGTTTCTCAAATGTCAAATTTCGGAGTTGTTCCAAACGTCAAATTTTGAAGTGTTTAAGGTTAAGTTTAGGCATTAACTCTGACTTTTTAAGGTTAGGGTTAAGTTCAGGCATTAACTCCAAATTCTTAAGGTAAGGGCTAAGGTTTGGGATAGGTTTAAAACAAAAATATCAAAAACAACTTTCTATCGCTGGATTTGAACTTGCAACCTTTGGAATCAGAGGCAGATGCTTACGGCCATCCACAACCAAAACCTACTTGAAGGTAACAGCACTCAATGTTGCCCCTAGTGGCCAGTTTCCACGTCCTCAGACATGGACAGACGTCTAATTTTCTCTCTCTCTCTCTCTCTCTCTCTCTCTCTCTCTCTCTCCTGTGTCGTGGGACTGTTTGTGTTTGCATAGTGCGAAGACTTGAATCACCTAATACTTGATTAATCGCATATCTCTGTTCACATACCTCTGCTCTATGGTAATGTAGGCAGGTATGTAGGTGCAGTGCCTTGCAAAAGTATTCACCCCCCTTGGTGTTGTTCCTATTTTGTTGCATTTTATTACAACCTGTAATTTAAATGGATTTTTATTTGGATTTTATGTAATGGACAAACACAAAATAGTCCAAATTGGTGAAGTGGAATAAAAAAAAATACTTGTTTCAATAAATTCTAAAAAATAAATAACGGAAAAGTGGTGCGTGCGTATGTATTCACCCCCTTTGCTATGAAGCCCCTAAATAAGTTCTGGTGCAACCAATTACCTTCAGAAGTCACATAATTAGTTAAATAAAGTCCACCTGTGTGCTATCTACCTGCCAAGAGAGGGCCGCCCACCAAACCTCACGGACCAGGCAAGGAGGGCATTAATCAGAGAGGCAACAAAGAGACCAAAGATAACCCTGAAGGAGCTGCAAAGCTCCACAGTGGAGATTGGAGTATCTGTCCATAGGACCACTTTAAGCCATACACTCCACAGAGCTGGGCTTTACGGAAGAGTGGCCAGAAAAAAGCCATTGCTTAAAGAAAAAAATAAGTAAACACGTTTGGTGTTCACCAAAAGGCATGTGGGAGACTCCCCAAACATATGCAAGAAGGTACTCTGGTCAGATGAGACACAAATTGAACTTTTTGGCCATCAAGGAAAACGCTATGTCTGGCGCAAACCCAACACCTCTCATCACCCGACAACACCATCCCCACAGTGAAGCATGGTGGTGGCAGCATCATGCTGTGGGGATGTTTTTAATCGGCAGGGACTGTGAAACTGGTCAGAATTGAAGAAATGATGGATGGTGCTAAATACAGGGAATTTCTATAGAGGGAAACCTGTTTCAGTCTTCCAGAGATTTGAGACTGGGACGGCGGTTCACCTTCCAGCAGGACAATGACCCTAAGCATACTGCTAAAGCAACACTCGAGTGGTTTAAGGGGAAACATTTAAATGTCTTGGAATGGCCTAGTCAAAACCCAGACCTCAATCCAATTGAGAATCTGTGGTATGACTTAAAGATTGCTGTACACCAGCGGAACCCATCCAATTTGAAGGAGCTGGAGCAGTTGGGCAATGGGCATAAATCCCAGTGGCTAGATGTGCCAAGCTTATAGAGACATACCCCAAGAGACTTGCAGCTGTAATTGCTGCAAAAGTTGGCTCTACAAAGTATTGACTTTGGGGGGGTGAATAGTTATGCACGCTCAAGTTCTCAGTTTTTTTGTCTTATTTGTTGTTCGTTTCACCCCAAAAATTATTTTACATCTTCAAAGTGGTAGGCATGTTGTGTAAATCAAATGATACAAACCCCAAAAAAATCCATTTTAATTCCAGGTTGTAAGGCAACAAAATAGGAAAAATGCCAAAGTGGGGTGAATACTTTCGCAAGCCACTGTAGGTAGGTATCGGGAGGGAGGGAGGGAGGGAGGGAGTGTTAGCTATATGCAAACTAAACACACAGGTTTAGATGGCAGGGTGGGCTGCTGTGTGAATGGAATGGACCAGGATTATGGTTCCATTAATCAGTTTGACTAATAACAGGTTTATGAATGGACCAGGATTACGGTCGTACTAATCAGTTTGACTAATAACAGGTTTATGAATGGACCAGGATTACGGTCGTACTAATCAGTCTTACTCAATAACAGGGTTTATGAATGGACCAGGATTATGGTCCTACTAATCAGTCTTACTCAATAACAGGGTTTATGAAAACCACAAACTAGTGTTGATGGACAATCATCCTTTTTGTCTTTTCACTTCTTCAGGAATCAAACACAGCCTTGACAAATAATTTTTCATTATACACTGGATCTCACCATTAGCTCTTAAAACAAAGGCATGATCCTTTGGATTACCATAGGTTTTCGTGAAATACGGTTCAGCCACTACGTCCCCAAGCTGTTACGGCATGACCCGTACATTCCTACGGTGGCCTTGTCTGGAGCCAGTTCTGCTCAATGTACTCCAACATGCCTTTACTGACACAGACGGAAAGTATGTATTTTACAACCTATTATTAACTTCTCCACTCAATAACAATGGCCAAGGGGCCACTCCCTTCCAACTGATGCCAGGTACATGTTCATAACGATGGCCAAGGGGCCACTCCCTTCCAACTGATGCCAGGTACATGTTAATAACAATGCAAGGAATGAGTGAGAGGCACACTGGTAGAGCAACAGGCTTAGCAGGAGCTATCAGAGAAACAAGTTCAACTGGTCGGTCTACCTCCTTACTTGATTGTGTGAAAGAAATGAATGCCCCCCCCCCCCCCCATTAAAACTTTAGGAGAGCAGGCTGTTCTCCCTCCCATAGGCTGGCAGCTTTCAGCACAACACTACCGCATGCCTTTCACTGTCTGTTACAATACCTAGAAGTATCCTCTATGAACAAGTCTCTCTTTTTAGCTTTACCTCTCTTTGAAGGGGAACACCTCTAGGCCTACCCTATATGTATAAAATTAAACACTGTAGGGTTGACATTTAATACTAACATATTAAGTTTCACAGCATTATATCACGTGTAATAATTTAAGCATATTTTATATCCATGTGACCTATTTGGCTATACTGTGCATACAGTATTGCCCCTGTTAGCCAATCAGCACTGTGTTAGCCAAGCAGCACTGTGTTAGCCAATCAGCACTGTGTTAGCCAATCAGCACTGTGTTAGCCAATCAGCACTGTATTAGCCAAGCAGCACTGTGTTAGCCAATCAGCACTGTTAGCCAAGCAGTGCCTTTAAATGTGTTTTCCCTCCGATTGTCTTTATATTAGCTAGCCTATTAGTCAAGGCATTCTGTTATCATTGAGCGCAGAGTACAAGCTATCTACTAACAAACATGATAACATGAATATAACACCAATAACACCCAGAACCCAAAGACCTACTACACAACATGATAGGCTAAGGTTCATACGCTTAAGGCTATACTTTATTAAACAAATGAGCTATTGTCAGTAGCTGGAGCCAAGGTAAAAGCTGTCACTATACATTTCAGCCAGACTCTGATGTCTGGAATGTCAAAACTTCAGTTCTTGTATAAGCTAGTAAAATCATATTCATATAACATATTTGTAATAACACCACGTTGCATGCGACAGTATACTTTTTGATATAAGCGGAAAGTTCGTTATCGGTTTAAAAAACAGACCGCCGCGGTTAGAAGGACGGGTTCTCGACATACCTTTTCGTTGACCGTGACAGCGCGCGCTCAGGTTCAGGAGTAAATGGGATCCTCGTGGTGCTTCAGGATCAGTTTGACGTGTGGGTGTTACCGGCAGAACCGTGCACGACGTGTGGGTGTTACCGGCAGAACCGTGCACGACGTGTGGGTGTTACCGGCAGAACCGTGCACGACGTGTGGGTGTTACCGGCAGAAACGACGACGAAGGCGTTCTCTGACACACCTGACGCACGCAGGAGAGAAGAGACTCATTCTTCATATGGAACTTTTCATATTGCGGTGTGTACGTTTAGACTAGGTGATGTTAGCCTCAAGCATGTCGACATAAAAAATAAAAAAAATCCCTTGAATTCCCACTCAATTCCCTTGAGGTATTTGGGGAAGTTGCAGTGCCCTTCTCAAGGCTTTACTCCCACAGAAAAATGGTTGTTTCTCAAAACCATGTTTGGAAATCTGGCTAGTCTAACACTATTCCAGGAATGCAAGTATTACTGATCTGCCGATTTACTTGGGACGTTTTTTTTTTTTTTTACTCACAGGATTCTCCAATAGTACATTATAAGGTATACATATGCAGTGGTGTAAAGTACTTAAGTAAAAATACTTTAAAGTACTACTTAAGTAGTTTTTTTATGGTATCTGTACTTTACTTTACTATCTCTATTTTTGACAACTTTTACTTTTACTTCACTACATTCCTAAATAAAAGTATATACTTTTTACTCCATACATTTTCCCCTGACACCCAAAAGTACTCTACATTTTTAATGCTTAGCAGGACAATAAAATGGTCAAATTCACGCACTAATCAAGAGAACATCCCTGGTCATCCTACTGCCTCTGATCTGGAGGACTCACGGACTCACAAAATACAAAAATGCTTTGTTTGTAAATTATGTCTGAGTGTTGGAGTGTGCCCCTGGCTCTCCGTAAATTAAAAAGATTAGCTTAATATAAGGAATTTGAAACCATTTATACTTTTACTTTTACTTTTGATACTTAAGTATATTTTAGCAATTACATTTACTTTTGATACTTAGGTATATTTAAAACCAAATACTTTTTAGACTTTTACTCAAGTAGTATTTTACTGGGTGACTTTCACTTTTACTTGAGTCACTAGAGATCCTGGTTCGAATCCAGGCTCTGTCGCAGCCGGCCGCGACCGGGAGACTCATGGGCGGCGCACAATTGGCCCAGCGTCGTCCAGGGTAGGGGAGGGAATGGCCGGCAGGGAAATAGCTCAGTTGATAGAGCATGGCGTTTGCAACGCCAGGGTTGTGGGTTCGATTCCCACGGGGGGCCAGCATAAAAAAAATAAAGATTAATAATTAATCACTAACTGTAAGTCGCTCTGGATAAGAGCGTCTGCTAAATGACTAAAATGTAAATGTCATTTTCTATTAAGGTATCTTTACTTTGACTCAAGTATGACATTTGGGTACTTTTTCCCACCATGTGTTCTTATTAGCGTTAATTTGATCAATTAAGGAAACCAGCGAGAACTTGAGTACTGCTGAGAAAGAGAACGTAACAGCGACACCCAGTCTTTACCAGGTAAGCCTACAGTTCTCCCTTTAGACAGCGGCTATTGGGCTGGTCAGTGTTGAGCAGTTCTCCCTTTAGACAGCGGCTATTGGGCTGGTCAGTGTTTAGGCTATGACTCAGCGGTTGTGCCACCTAGACATGACTCAGATAAGGTATGTCTCACACAAAGAGAGACAGAAGTGCCACCTGATCAAAACCTCGAGTCAACCTACTGTTGATCAGAAGAGAAGTGGTATAAAAACCTCCTGTGATTGTGAAATATTTTAGCAGAAACACACCAAAAAAAAATCCCATTCCACATGGAACCCAAAAGTGTTCTACCTGAAACCAAAAATGATTCTACCTGGAACCAAAAAGGGTTCTCCTACGGGGACCAGCCGAAGAACACTTTTGGAAGCCTTTTTTCTAAGAGTGTACGTACCTCCATGGGAACTAGAGAGGACGTTATCCCTATGTACCCACATGAAATAATACTACAGTTTAGTATAGAATACTACAGTACTTACTATAGAATTCAGTAGTAAACCGTAGTATATTGTAGAATACTGTACCACACACTTTAGTATCGCTCGATCATGTGTAGTATTTACTAAAGAATGTTGTAGTATACTGTAGAATACTATAGTAAATGCTACAGTAATGTCTGTGAAAACACTACATCGCAAAAACACTACACTTAAAAAAAATATATATTGTACTGTAAATACTACACTATTTAATTTGCATATACCCTGCCCATTCCCCTCCCCCATAATCATAATTTGTGCCACCCATAAGTGAGAAAACTAAATGCCAATTATAGATTGTGTTCCATACAGGTTATAGAAAGGAGCAGAAGTGCTGAACTATCAGACCCATAGTCCTATAGTTTATGGAAAATGTGATATTTTAGCAGTTCTCCAGTAGGTTTCCTCAAGGAGAAAGCCTCCACTTCTATGTCAAAGTTAATAAAATAAACTATAGTAAATTCTACAGTAGATTAACTACATTATACTGCAGTCCACAAAAACACTACAGTAAATACTACATTATACTAGAATCTGCAAAAACACAACATTAATTACTATAGTATATACTACAGTTTTCTTTAACTACAGTATTTACACTACAGTTAACTGTAACTTCTACAGTATACTACAGTAAATACTACAGTATTCACTGTAGTGATTTTGCGGAATTTAGTTTTAAAAAACACTACAGTGAATACTTTTAGTATTTACATTTTGTCATGTGGGTACCTGCATGGGAACTAGCTGAAGGATGGAAGTAGGCAGATTTCCATTGACCCAGGTTTATTCTACAAAAGCAATGGAAACGGCAGCTATAGGAGGAAATGTTCTAAAGATCAACAACATTTTTATTCGTTTGACGGGGTGGATTCTTCTGTCAAACTTTCTTTTTTTGCGGAAAATTATAATGGAATAAATGATGATTGCCGAATAATTTTGAAGGTACCTGGGGCACGTGATGTCATCACATAACTGTAAAGCTCTACTCCACATTTAATTCTAAATGCCTACTGCTTGCTAAATCCATTTTTAAACTATGAAAATAATGTTTATTTGCAGGACAAGGATTGTCTTGACTTTCAAGAATGCCTGAATCGCTTCGTCTTCCTTTTCTGGATGCAGGTTTCACCATCCAATTATAATAATATTATCATTTAGCAGACGCTTTTATCCAAAGCAACTTACAGTCATGCGTGCATACATTTTTTGTGTATGGGTGGTCCCGGGGATCGAACCCACTACCTTGGCGTTACAAGCGCCGTGCTCTACCAGCTGAGCTACAGAGGACCACTATTTTAGATCTAGTCTACAGGGGTGCAAGTTTCAACATACTCTGGATTGGTATTGTTGGGTTTTATTTTTCTCATAATTGGATTTGTATGTGATGGATAGCTTAGAAGGAATGCATTAAATGAGGAGCATAGGTTTGTACTATACTGATATAAATTGTTTCACCTAACAAGCTGTGATTAATGTGAGGAGCTGTTTTAGGGAGTAGGGGGAGATAAGAACTTGTGTCTCAAAATACTAGACCTCACTGCCTCTTTGTTGTCTGTGAAACTGTCCTTGAACCTGGCTACAGTGGATTTTGTGTAGTAACAAATGGAGTGCCGAGGAGTTGGGCCCACCCCTGCGCCAACGGATTGGCTGAACCACACTCAGTCCTTTGCTCTGGTTGGCCAACAGAAGAGGTGGAGGCTTTCTGTCAGAGTACTTGAGAAATTTCTGTAAACAATAATTCTAGTTCTCTGTCGGCCCTGCGTGGTTTGTCAGTGAGCCCGTATACGAACTTTCATACTTATCATACATACATACATAATAATTATTATTATTATTATTATTATTATTATTATTTTGCATATAATAAATTAAGCTTGGATTGAAGATCTCTTGATTCTTATTCCAATACCAGATTTGAATTACGCAATTTCTAACAGTATTCACAATTTCCCCACCTTAGAGGAAGCACAGAGGAGTTTTCATAGACCGCCAGAAAAAAAAGAAAAAAAAAAGATTAACTTGTTGCTTAATAGTGCATTTCACACTACTTTTGGATTATATTTGGATTGTAAGGCTCGTCTGAATGTCCTGCTTAATATAGTTTATGTGTCATTGTCGCAAATCATCTGCATTATACTTTTAAAACACTTCAACACTCAACTTTGGCTAGCTTCGCTACAGTCTATGTCAATGAGCGTTAGCATTTTAGCTAACAACTGCCACATGGTTTAGTTGTGCGCATGGCTCAGTTGTGCGCATGGCTCAGTTGGTAGAGCATGGCACTTGCAACGCCAGGGTTGTGGGTTCGATTCCCATGATACCAGTATGAAAAAGCATGTAAATGTATGCGCTCACTACTGTAAGTTGCTCTGGATAAGAGCGTCTGGTAAATGTAATTTAAAACAGGTATTTTGCAACGACCACAACCAAATATAATCTTAGTGACCATTCAGGCAATAATAAAAACAATATTGTAAGCTATGAGAATCCTAAAAAGTGTTTTTGTTTAGAAGTAATAACTCCGTAAATCTAGGCTAAATTGAATTGGTGCAGATGGCGAACGGCATTTACAGTATGTCCTTGAACCGATTATTTTAAAATCACACACATAACGACAATTTAATTGCTAAAAGGCAGCCTGCAGTACCCCGGTCGGCCTTCAACTTGAGTTACTCAATGAGAGGGGGCAGCACTGAGCTAGCCTGCAACGTCTCTTCCTGGAGTAACTCAAACTGCATGTTATGTCTACATGAGACTTGAAAAAGAAAAGGAGAGTCTCACTCTAGGAGCTCAGATGCAATAATTTAATAACCAACGTTTGGACAGACAAGCTGTCTTCATCAGGGTATAATGACAAACACTGCGGGTCACTAGTTGATATAGTTTGGAAGGACACACACAGGTGTCTGTAATCATGGCCGGGTGTGGCTTGATTTCATTGGTTGATTTACAGATACAAATAGAACATTTAAAAAAGCATGAATGGATAACATATTGTAGCGACCCGCACAGACAGCTGTGTGTTATGTGTTAGGCTAGTAGATGGTTGTGTTGTACCTACCAGTACCCAGTGTTCGCGGGGTCCGACATGTCAATCAACCTGCTATCTGCCAATCACGGGAATGCCTGGAATGTTCTGATGCCGGGCATCCTGGCGGTTGGCGGAGTGGCGTGGAGGGGGGTTGGGCAGGGGGATGGAGCATTGGAAGTTAAGACCAGGTTTAGCCTTTGTTCTCTCTCTCTTTACGTCTGGGCTTCACAAGAGAAGGTCACGATTGGCTTGTGGGTTATCTTTGATTTATTTGGCGTGGGCTACGGCCAAACAGTAGCCTGTGTAAAGTTGGTTTAATAAACCGTCCATTCGTAAACTCAATCCTCTGTCTGGACAGTTGTTCTTTTATGATCTAGTCAGGTCATCACATTGGTGTCAGAAGTAAAAACGTTGATAAAAGTTAGCCAGCTAGCTAGCTGACTTCTGTGGCTAGCTACCGTAGGTGAGAATGGGGGTTGAAGATGCTTCGAGGGAATCCGAAAGTGAAGGTGGAGGTAGGGGACGATTATGGCCAAGGAGGTGCGTGTGCATGGACGTCGGGGGTTCTGGCTGAGGAGATCGCCAGGGCATCGGAGCCCAGAGGCCGCTTGAGGGAGGACGTTAGAGTGATGGCGGCTGAAGCGGGCATGAGTGCTTCGTCGACTGTGTTTCGCGCGGATTCTGGTGGGCGGACCGAAGGGGTGACGTCGACGTGGCGGGACGAGGAATCTGGGGCTCAGGATGTAAACAAACATGGCGGCGCCCAGTTCCCGGCTGCGTCCGTATCCGTTAAGACCCCGAAGTATTCCGGTAAGGCGGATTGGGAAGCTTTTCATGCTCAGTTTGAACTGTTAGCTCATTTTAGGGGGTGGTCGGATGAAGATAGGGCACTGCAGTTGGCTTTATGCCTCACGGATGAAGCTCTGGCCTGTTTGATATTGATTAGCCCCGAGGACAGACGTGATTATGGTGCTTTAGTGGGAGCACTGAGGAGGCGCTATGGACAGTGTGTACAGCCCGGGCTACTGCGCTCCGAACTGAGTAATAGACGCAGGCAGCCTGGAGAGCCTCTACGGGTGCTAGCTAATGACATTGAGAGCCTCTCTCGGCGGGCATATGCTCACATGCCCCCCTCCGTGCAGAGGGAGCTAGCACGGGACCAGTTCATACAGGCGCTCTCTCCTACGGAGCTGCGCATACAGACCCAGCTGGCTCATCCTGAGTCATTGCAGGTAGCCTTGGAGATGGCTTTGGAGAGGGAGCTGGTGTGGGCTGGGGCTTCAGCTGGGGCTTTGGTGGGGGTGCAGGGAGACAGACCCTCTGTGCGAGCTGGGGGGCAGAGCAGCCCGGAGCCGGAAAAGCCTGCATGGGTGGCCGAAATGACAGAACTCATTCGTGCTGTGTCGCTACAGGCGGCACGAAACACACGCCCTGGTCCCAGGGTCTGCTGGGGTTGTGGCCAGCCAGGCCATCTGCGCCGAGATTGCCCCATGTCCCCCAGAGCTCAGGGAAACGGCTCGGGGTCCGCATAGACCGGGTAGTGCGGACCCCTGGCTTTCTATCCCAACCACCATCTTCTTCAGGAGGAGCCCACCGGCACAGACGGGGAAGCAAGGCTCCACTTCCCCCAGAAGCAGACGAGGGCAAGCGGATGGAGCCTGTTGTTGTGGTGGGCCGGACCTGTGTTGGGGACTTTTGTCATGTCCCTGTCACTGTGGAGGGGGTGCCCTGCTCCGCCCTGGTGGACACTGGGTCCACAGTAACCCTGGTGAGGCCAGATATTGTGCCAGGTTGGACTCAGTGTGAGCCTACAACTGTGCAGCTCCGCACAGTCACAGGTGAGCTGGCACCCATGAAAGGGAAGGGAATAATGACTCTGACAGTAGGGGGCAGGACTGTGCGTCATCCTGTGTGGGTGGCGGCTGTGCAGGACCCTTGTATCCTGGGGTTGGACTTTCTTAGGAGCACAGGCTGCCAGTTAGACCTAAATAGGGGCACACTGAGCTTCCAGGGAGGGCCGGAGGTCACCATGGCCCCTAATGTCACATTCACTCAACCCAACAAACCCTTTACTCCAACAGTTAAAGCAGCAGAGACTCATGGCTGCCCCCCCTCCCCCACATCTGGGTGTGACTTTTCCCCAGCCCCCCTGTCACCTACGGCGTTGCGTTACATTCCCCCAGCTACCTCCACGACACAGTCCTCTGTGAGCCCGGGCCGCGCCCCCCCAGCCCAGCTACCCCAGATGGGAGGGGAGAGGACACTGTCTGCAGTGAGGGAGATATGGGGGAGGAACTGTGTTGGTCTTGACCCCGAGCAGCAGGAACGGTTGAGGCAGTTGCTGTTTGAATTCAGAGACAGCTTTGCGCTGAGTGAGGAAGAGGTGGGTCAGACTCATCTGGTGCAGCATGAAATCGACACAGGTGATGCTCGACCTATCAAGATGCGTCCCCGCCGTATCCCGCTGGCACGCCAGGAGGCGGCAGACAAGGCTGTGTTGGAGATGCAGCGGGCAGACTTCATTGAGCCCTCAGACAGTCCCTGGGCGGCGCCAGTCGTCATGGTTCCGAAGAAGGGGGGCAAGCTGAGGTTCTGTGCGGACTACAGGCGGCTGAATGAGGTAACCAGGAAGGACTCATACCCCATACCACGTATCGATGAGTCGCTGGACCTGGTTAGGGGGTCCTCCTGGTTCTCCTCACTAGACCTCCGCAGTGGCTACTGGCAGGTGCCCCTCTCCCCAGAGGCCAGAGCCAAAACTGCGTTCTCCACTAACAGAGGACACTGGCAGTTCAAGGTCCTGTGCTTTGGCCTGTGCAACGCTCCAGCTACTTTTGAGCGTTTGATGGACAGGGTGCTGGATGGCATCCCCCGACAGCAGTGTCTGGTATACCTCGATGACATCCTGGCCCATGGCAGCTCCTTCCAGTCAGCCCTGGGGGCGCTACGGTGTGTGCTGGAGAGGGTGGCTGCCGCAGGTCTGAAGCTCCACCCCGAGAAGTGCCACTTCATGAGGAGAGAGGTGTCCTTCTTGGGCCACCGAGTGGGGAAGGAGGGGATCAGCACCATGGAGGACAAGGTAGCGGCTGTCAGAGACTGGCCCACCCCCACCGACCAGCGTCAGCTGAAGAGCTTCCTGGGCCTGGCCTCGTACTACAGGAGGTTTGTACGGGGCTTCTCAAGCGTTGCTGCTCCACTGAACCGCCTGCTGCCGAAGGACAAGGCTTTCACTTGGACAGTGGAGTGTGAGGAGGCGTTCAACACCCTCAAACGTGCACTGATCGAGGCCCCCGTGCTCGCCCCCCCTGACCTCACATTGCCCTTTATCCTGGACACAGACGCGAGCAATGTGGGCATGGGTGGGGTGCTGGCCCAGGTGGGGCCAGAGGGGGAGAGAGCGGTGGCGTACTTCAGCAAAACATTCGACAAACATGAGCGCCGCTACTGTGTCACCCGGCGGGAGCTCTTGGCTGTTGTGGCTTCCGTCAAACACTTCAAGTACTACCTGGGTGGTCTGCCCTTTACTGTAAGGACTGACCACTCTGCTCTCCAGTGGCTCATGTCTTTCAGAGAGCCAGAGGGGCAGGTGGCACGCTGGTTGGAGGAGCTTCAGCCGTATGACTTCACGGTGGTGCACAGGGCAGGGGCATGCCACTCCAACGCCGACGCCATGTCCCGTCGGCCCTGTACTGCAGACGGCTGCCGCCACTGTGAACGGAGAGAGGGACGGGAGAGAGAGCTGTGTGCAGAGGAGGGGGTCTGTGCCACAGTGTGTCGGGCGAGCGGGCCTGTCTGCTGTGAGCTGCAGACTGTCGACGTGGCTGAATGGGGGCAGCAGCAGGGACGGGACACAGACCTACAGCCAGTGCTACAGTGGGTAGAGGCGCAGGTGAGGCCACCATGGGAAGAGGTGACAGCGCTCTCACTCGCGACCAAAGGGTTGTGGTCAAAGTTTGAGCGACTGCGGCTGGCTGATGGCGTGTTACAGCGGGCATGGAAGGAGTCAGCTACGGGGGAGGAGAGGTGGCAGGTGGTGGTCCCAAAAGCATTGCGGGAGGCTGTGCTCCAGAGTACTCATGGGGGGGTGGGGACTGGACACTTTGGGGTCACAAAAACACTGCGCCGCCTCCGTCAGGGCTTTTACTGGGGGCAGCACAAGAGGGATGTGGAAGACTTTTGCCGCCGCTGTGACAACTGCACAGCGAGAAAGGGCCCCCCAGGCCGCTCTCATGCTCAGCTCCAACAGTTCCCAGTGGGGGCTCCCATGGAGAGGGTGGGAGTGGATGTAGTTGGGCCGTTCCCCACCACAGACAGTGGAAACCGCTGGGTGCTCACGGCCATGGACTATTTCACAAAATGGCCCGAGGCCTATGCTCTGCCTGACCAGGAGGCAGAGACCATCGTCGACGCCCTGACAGCGGGGATGTTCAGCAGGTTTGGAGCTGCAGAGTCCATCCACAGCGACCAAGGCAGAAACTTTGAGTCCCGTGTGTTCGCCACCATGTGTGAGAGGCTGGGTATGCACAAGACCCACACTACTCCTCTCCATCCTCAAAGTGATGGCCTTGTGGAGCGCTTCAACAAAACGCTTGGACAGCAGCTGGCCATCGTCTCTTCCAAACACCAGCGTGACTGGGACAAGCACCTGCCTATGGTCCTCATGGCATGCCGCTCCGCTGTCCAAGACTCCACCTCCTGCACGCCTGCCCTCCTCATGCCGGGGAGAGAGATCCGTACCCCTGCGGAGATGGCGTTTGGTCGGCCCCTGGATAGCCCTCATGTTTCCCCGGGGCCGGAGTATGCCCGGAGACTCCAGGACCGCCTGGAGACAGCCCACACCTTCGCCAGAGAGCAGCTGCTGAATGCAGGTGTGAGGCAGAAGAGGAACTATGACGTGCACACCCGGGGAAGGCACTTTGTGGCTGGGGAGCTGGTCTGGGTCTACAGCCCGCTAAGGAAAAAAGGCAGATGCCCCAAGTTGGACAGTCACTGGGTGGGACCCTGCAGTGTCCTGGAGAGGGTAGGGGAGGTTGTTTACCGGGTGCAGCTTCCTCCCAGGGGGAGAAAGGTGACACTGCACCGGGACAGGTTAGCCCCATATAGAGGGGCCTCTTCTCCCCAAACCCCAGGAACCCCCACAATTCCCCTCTCTGGCAATGACATTCTCCAGGCACCCACCCCCAGGTGCCGCAGACAAGGCTCCAGACAGCCCACTCCCCCTGTGTCACTGCGTGGTTCCCCAGAGCCACGGACTGTATTACCCGTTCCCGCTTCCTTGTCCCCCATGTCCTTGCCTTCATCCCCTGGTTCCCAGAGGGGCACTCTGTGGCCATCACAGCCACGCAGGCAAAGGAGACCTCCGGGTCGCTTCAGAGACTTTGTTTGTTCCCTCGGGGACGAGGGACTTTGTGGTGGGGGGGCTGTGTAGCGACCCGCACAGACAGCTGTGTGTTATGTGTTAGGCTAGTAGATGGTTGTGTTGTACCTACCAGTACCCAGTGTTCGCAGGGTCCGACATGTCAATCAACCTGCTATCTGCCAATCACGGGAATGCCTGGAATGTTCTGATGCCGGGCATCCTGGCGGTTGGCGGAGTGGCGTGGAGGGGGGTTGGGCAGGGGGATGGAGCATTGGAAGTTAAGACCAGGTTTAGCCTTTGTTCTCTCTCTCTCTTTACGTCTGGGCTTCACAAGAGAAGGTCACGATTGGCTTGTGGGTTATCTTTGATTTATTTGGCGTGGGCTACGGCCAAACAGTAGCCTGTGTAAAGTTGGTTTAATAAACCGTCCATTCGTAAACTCAATCCTCTGTCTGGACAGTTGTTCTTTTATGATCTAGTCAGGTCATCACAATATGATCATTAGATACAATTTGGCTTGGAAAAGTATTCACCCCCTTGGCATTTTTCCTATTTTGTTGCCTTACAACCTGGAATTAAAATGGATTTTTTGGGGGGGGTTTGTATCATTTGATTTACACAACATGCCTACCACTTTGAAGATGCAAAATATGTTTTATTGTGAAACAAAAAATAAATAAGACAAAAAAACAGAAAACTTGAGCGTGCATAACTATTCACCCCCCCAAAGTCAATACTTTGTAGAGCCACCTTTTGCAGTAATTACAGCTGCACGTCTCTTGTGATATGTCTCTATAAGCTTGGCACATCTAGCCACTGGGATTTTTGCCCATTCTTCAAGGCAAAACTGCTCCAGCTCCTTCAAGTTGGATGGGTTCCGCTGGTGTACAGCAATCTTTAAGTCATACCACAGATTCTCAATTGGATTGAGGGCTGGGCTTTGACTAGGCCATTCCAAGACATTTAAATGTTTCCCCATAAACCACTCGAGTGTTGCTTTAGCAGTATGCTTAGGGTCATTGTCCTGCTGGAAGGTGAACCTCAGTCCCAGTCTCAAATCTCTGGAAGACTGAAACAGGTTTCCCTCTAGAATTTCCCTGTATTTAGCGCCATCCATCTTCCTTCAATTCTAACCAGTTTCACATTCCTTGCCAATGAAAAACATCCCCACACCATGCTTCACTGTGGGGATGGTGTTGTCGGGGTGATGAGAGGTGTTGGGTTTGCGCCAGACATAGCGTTTTCCTTGATGGCCAAAAAGCTAAATTTTTGTCTCATCTGACCTTCTTCCATATGTTTGGGGAGTCTCCCACATGCCTTTTGGTGAACACCAAACGTGTTTGCTTATTTTTTTCTTTAAGCAATGGCTTTTTTCTGGCCACTCTTCCGTAAAGCCCAGCTCTGTGGAGTGTACGGCTTAAAGTGGTCCTATGGACAGATACTCCAATCTCCGCTGTGGAGCTTTGCAGCTCCTTCAGGGTTATCTTTGGTCTATTTGTTGCCTCTCTGATTAATGCCCTCCTTGCCTGGTCCATGAGTTTTGGTGGGCGGCCTTCTCTTGGCAGGTTTGTTGTGGTGCCATATTCTTAAAAAAATTTAATAATGGATTTAATGGTGCTCCGTGGGATGTTCAAAGTTTCTGATATTTTTTATAACCCAACCCTGACCTGAACTTCTCCACAACTTTGTCCCTGACCTGTTTGGAGAGCTCCTTGGTCTTCATGGTGCCGCTTGCTTGGTGGTGCCCCTTGCTTAGTGGTGTTGCAGACTCTGGGGCCTTTCAGAACAGGTGTATATATACTGAGATCATGTGACACTTAGATTGCACACAGGTGGACTTTATTTAACTAATTATGTGACTTCTGAAGGTAATTGGTTGCACCAGAACTTATTTAGGGGCTTCATAGCAAAGGGGGTGAATACATATGCACGCACCACTTTTCCGTTATTCATTTTTTAGAATTTATTGAAACAAGTAATTTTTTTTATTTCACTATTTTGTGTTTGTCCATTACATGAAATCCAAATAAAAATCTTTTTAAAAATTTAAATTACAGGTTGTAATGCAACAAAATAGGAAAAACGACAAGGGGGATGAATACCTTTGCAAGGCACTGTAGGTGGAAGGGGATACAGGCTGTCGCCAATTTATTAATGCGCAAATTAGCCTAAATGGATAATGGAAACGCTTCAACCACGTCTTTTTTTTTTATGTGCGACGTCATTACATCCAGCTCTTTTTATCGACACAAGACAGTTCAATTTGAACGGAACCGCAGCAGGCAATTGTCGCATCTATTTTCTATGCAACATTTCTTTAAACGTCGACGTAGCTAATAACTTCAGACTTGGTTTAGAAGATGTGCCACTGTACCTGGGCTTTGCATTTCTGTTTCTCTATAGCTAACTCTCTTAGGGGAGGTATTGGTAACTTTAAGTTGAACCTTCACTTCACACAGATTGTATTTCAGTGGTATATAAACATCAATTATCTATGAAAATGTTAAGTGGTAAGTAAGGGTTAATGAATGTACAATGTACATGCATATATAATTGATCTGTAGTGTAGATTGAAATCTTAGCCATCTCTCCTTTTTTTAGGCAGTGAATGAGAGTGTGTGTGTGCGTGCGCGTGCGTGCGTGCGTTTGAAATATACAGTATATTACAACAATCAAAACAGTACTTGAATAACAACTTATGAAGATCAGATGTGTCCTACATGTGTAGAGTGCTTAATAACATTCATGAATAATAAAAAGCAAGATCATGAAAGCACTTAGGTTATAAAAATGGCACATTTATTACTACAGAACGGTCATGTACAAGATGAAAAACGGCAGGCAATGGGCCTATGATGGGCTGGTTTGAAGAGAAGCAACTCCAGCACACGTGTTCGGACCTGTTCGGACCTGTTCGGACACATCTAATAATGAAAGTAATAATAAACAACAATAATAATTATAACATACAACTAAAATAAAAAAATACAACTGAAACCAAAAACATAGTACTTTTTTACTTTTTTTTTTTTAAGTAACAGGAACGTAACACACACACACCAAAATACATTAAATAAAAGGTATTGAGGTCCTCAGCCACACACTGGAAATAATGTGTAACTGTTTCTTTAAATTTCCTTTAGAATCAGTGCTGCAGGTTCAGACGGGATCCTCCCTCTCTGTCTGTCATGGAAAACACCATTCAGTTTCGTCTCAGTGACATGGTCAAATAACATATTTAAAAAGTAAAATAAAGTAACAACCTTTTTACTTTGAGTGAATCCCAAAAATCTACAAAGTGGAATATTTATAATATGTATATTTTTTTAAGGTAATATTTTATTTCCTCAATATTCCTGGTATAAAAGGATTGCCCCTGCAAAAAATAAGCCAAATATATTGTCTTGTTTTAAATGTAGTTTCTTATTTTTTTCCTCTGCTCTACTATGACGCGGTGCACTAGTCTATTTCATAGCAAAAGAGCACTGAACAAAGGAAGCTTTAGAACAAAACGCCAGGCACTGATCCATGGTCATTCTCCTCTCACTTTATTTTTTCCTTCAATTTAATTGCATCACAAGTAACAAGAAGAATGAAAAAGGCCACAGTTCATATATTTTAACCATTACGTATGTAGTCTATAAAACTCTGAAATGAACATGTTTAAACCAACCAACCACGGCTGAAATTATACAGAACAAGAAGTAAAACAATAACTACCCAGATAAAAGAAGAAGAAGAAGAAGAAGAAGAAGAAGAAGAAGAAGCAGAAGAAGAAGCAGAAGAAGAAGAAGAAGCAGAAGAAGAAGAAGCAGAAGAAGAAGAAGCAGAAGAAGCAGCAGAAGAAGAAGAAGCAGAAGAAGAAGCAGAAGAAGAAGAAGCAGAAGAAGAAGAAGAAGAAGAAGAAGAAGAAGCAGAAGAAGAAGAAGCAGAAGAAGAAGCAGAAGAAGCAGAAGAAGAAGAAGAAGCAGAAGCAGAAGAAGAAGAAGAAGAAGAAGAAGAAGAAGAAGAAGCAGAAGAAGAAGAAGAAGAAGAAGCCATGGTGCCACCTGGTGTATCTCTATTAGACTTAGTGATGCTTACATATACAGGTAACTGCCAAAATAAAGGAAACACCAACACAAAGTGTCAAGACAGAACAGCTTCAATGCACCTTTAGCATGGATTCTACAGGTGTCTGGAACTCTATTGGAGGGATGCGACACCATTTGGTGTTTTGTTGTTGGTGGTGGAAAACGCTGTCTCAGGGGCTGTGCCACAATCTCCCATAAGTGTTCAATTGGTTTGAGATCTGGTGACTGAGACGGCCATGGCATATGATTTACGTCGTTTTCATGCTCATCAAACCATTCAGTGACAACTCGTGCCCTGTGGATTGGGGCATTGTCATCCTATGGGGGCATTGTCATCCTATGGGGGCACTGTCATCCTATGGGGGCATAGCCAGGGTAGCCAAAGTAATAGCCATAGCTGATAGCTTCCGTTCTGTTCATTTTTTTGGCCATGAGCCTGTCTTATATTTCTCTGTGTTAGTATCTCTGTAGTCTGACTTCTGTGTTAGTATCTCTGTAGTCTAACTTCTGTGTTAGTCCGTATCTCTGTAGTCTAACCTCTGTGTTAGTATCTCTGTAGTCTAACTTCTGTGTTAGTCAGTATCTCTGTAGTCTAACCTCTGTGTTAGTCCGTATCTCTGTAGTCTAACTTCTGTGTTAGTATTTCTGTAGTCTAACTTCTGTGTTAGTATCTCTGTAGTCTAACTTCTGTGTTAGTCAGTATCTCTGTAGTCTAACTTCTGTGTTAGTATCTCTGTAGTCTAACTTCTGTGTTAGTATCTCTGTAGTCTAACCTCTGTGTTAGTATTTCTGTAGTCTAACTTCTGTGTTAGTCAGTATCTCTGTAGTCTAACCTCTGTGTTAGTCAGTATCTCTGTAGTCTAACTTCTGTGTTAGTCAGTATCTCTGTAGTCTTCTGTGTTAGTATCTCTGTAGTCTAACTTCTATGTAAGTCAGTATCTCTGTAGTCTAACTTCTGTGTAAGTCAGTATCTCTTGATGTGAGATCTAAAATAATAGAAGAGAGTAATTAAACCATATTGAAGACTGGATATGTACAAATTGCATACATAACTTGATTGACAGGTGTCACTGTTCATGGTGGCTAGAAGCTAGACTGAAGACAAAAGGAACTCCCTGTCACCATCAAACCTTTCAAACTTAAAGTCTACTATACCTTTCAAAGTGTGATCTTATTATCGTAATTTAGTATAATGAGTAGAATGATTATCTAGTCAGGCTAAACCTTTTATCCAGACTTAAATCTGTTTGACTCTGTGGTTTGTAGCGTATCAGAAATGAAATCGATATTACTCTGCAATAGGCAGTTTTTTTTTTTTTTTTTTTTTTTTTTTTGTCAGTGGATGTTAAATAATTGTTCCTTGTTTTTTAACGGCAGCCATCGTTATAAAGCAAAGAGGCCCCTTTTATTGTTAACTTTATTATTTTTCATTCTTTTTACATTTTACAAAAACATTAGGAAGGCTTCCTGCAAAATCAGTGTCACACAAAAACACCCAATGTAACCATTTGTATAAAATGCCGGGTTTTTTTCCCATTATTTTTGCACAACGGAAAATATCAATGGTTTGGCTGCTTGTGTTCATCGGCGCTCATTGTCTGAAGTACAAAATGAAATCCAGTCTGTCGTGGCCTCGTTTTCAGTCTATAGTTAACCAGTGTCTGCTTCAGGTGTGTAGAACTCAAATAGAGAACATAACATCAAATTCATAGGGGAACGGCCTAATACAGACAGTTGAATGACTAAAGATAATTATCTTTATTGAATTACAATGATCACCAGAAAATAACTATAAAGATCAAAAAGAGCATTGACCCTTTACTTTTGTTCTTGGTGAACAATGTAGCACTAGAATTAGCTTTCAAGGGCAACCATTTAAAAAAAAAAATAACGAGCAAGATCTTAGAACATTTCCCGATGCATTCAACAATATTTTAATATGTGTTTTCTATCCTACACACCACTCTGGAGGATAAAGTGCTTATATATCTGATATCATTACTGCTGTAATAATATTGCTGTAGCACATTGTTCAATCACTGAAAACAAGAGAGGTGAGATAATATGTACACCCACGAATATATATATATTTTTATTTTTATTTTGCCTGTTGCTATAAACACAACAACTGAGATATTGCAATCCTTGAGAATTTTTACTAAAATTAAATCTAGCAAAATCTAAATATTAGCACTTGAATGACACGCCCAATCTAATTAAAAAGTTTAGCCTCGGTCCGATTCGAACAGCAGGAATTAGAAGGAATTATCAGGAATGATCAGGAACTATCAAGAATGATCAGGAATGAGCTGGAAAACACTGTAAAAGAATAGACTGAAGCTGCCTAGGGCGAAATAGCAAAAAAAAAAAAAGACTGCAACGTTTTCCAATCTTCACAATAATATATTAACATTAATTTCAGATGCTAGGGGCACATTTTAAGGCAAATCAAACGTTTAATTAAACGGACAAATTAGGATTTCTTGCCAAGGTATTTATACTGAATCTATGTGGGGAAGAACTGTAACTCTGACCGTACATGTTTAGCACCACTTGAATACTGCCAGAATAGACAGTATTTCCCTGCAGACAAGAGTTCTGCTGTCTGTCAACGAGTCATGGTGGTGCCACACCGAGGCTGTAAATAGAGAATAGCGATTTGAATACTAAACCATGACACACATACAGTTAAGTGCCATTGATTTTTAATTAATATTGGCACCTGGTTAGACTGACCAGACAAATACAAGCGGAATACAACTGGTCAAATCAACTCAATCATCTCCCACTGTCAGCCAGTCAACACCAGCACCCCACCAAATTGTCATTGAACCCTGTGTATTATGACTATTTACACATTTTCTTCAAAAATACAATGAAAAATGGCAATGAGTATGGAGCATGAAAATAATATTATATACCTTTTTGATATAAACAAACAAAATGTTGAATAAAAACAATGATATTGAAGCTTTTGACCTCACTACATTTTCAATGTGACACAATTTTCAACACCGAATTTTACTTTTTCATCTTTTAACAAAAAACTGATACAACGTATTATCTAAACACAAAATAACAACAGTCTACATGTAAAAATAGAACTTTTACATACACAATTTCAAAATAATGGTACATTTGCATTTGTTGCATACAATTGACAAATGTCTGCGTTTCCTTTGACAGCTGAATAGCAGTGAGAGGAGCATGTTGGAACTCTGGTCCCTTTTGTCCAGTCAGGGCTGCCATAGTCAGTCATTGTGATGTCACGGCACGCCAGAGAACTCCGGTCCCTTTTGTCCAGTCAGGGCTGCCATAGTCAGTCATTGTGATGTCACGGCACGCCAGAGAACTCCGGTCCCTTTTGTCCAGTCAGGGGTGCCATAGTCAGTCATTGTGATGTCACGGCACGCCAGAGAACTCCGGTCCCTTTTGTCCAGTCAGGGCTGCCATAGTCAGTCATTGTGATGTCACGGCACGGCACACCAGAGAAGAAGAACACGTCCTGTCTCTTTAAAGTAACACTGAGACGCCTCTTCAAACCTTCTACCCATCTCTGAGAAAATAATTCATCACCACCAAAACAACCTCTCCCTTGAAAACCGGCACCTTCCTTATTTATATATTGTATATATTTTTACATTTATAGATATTGATTTTCAAATAGACTATTTTCCAGTTTCAGTGCCTTGTGTTGATTGGATAACGTAAACCACATTTAAAAACAGCTGCTGACGAATCTCTATACGACAGCAAATTGTGGTTTAGTACTTTTTTTCATCGACAGAGAAACCAGAACAGACAAAGAATAAGAATAAGAGAAAGATTAAAAAATGAGGGAAAATTCTGTTTTACATATACAATCACACACTACTGAAGACTACAGTGGCTCACGGAAAAGCCGATATTGATAAAAAGCTGATAGCTATAATACAACGCTCAATAACAGACGTGTAGTTCACTATGGAAACAGGCTGCAACTTGTAATAATACAGGAAGGGGTCTGAAACTCGGGGTGCTGGGGCCGCCAGAGGGTTCAACTGACTAAAACAAGGTCCGTTCAGGGACACGCCTTCTAATTACATATAAGCATACAGTACAATTAAATACAGTTTATCCAAAAAATACTTTTTTTTATTTTGACTTTTTTTTTTATTTTTATTCCCAGGTCGGAAAAAACCTGAATGCATAGACCTAATAACTAACGGTTCCCTAAGCTTGAATCCTAAAAAGTTCAGATAACGTCCGTCTCCTCCTCATCGCATTTGAATGATATGAACTCTAAAAGGCACATTGGTAGAAGTGAATGTTAAATGTGCATCTCTGGGGCCTTGCAGGGTCTGGGGTTGGGGCGTTAAGTGGGCAGGAAGGGAGAACTGGGGAGGGGGACAGAGGGGGGGGGGGGGGTGAAGTGCTAGACCGGGGTTTATAAACCAGACAAATCATACAAGATGACGGACTGCTCGGCCTCTGGGATATACCCCCCCCTCTGGCTGTGCCTTTCCAATGCAGCGTCATCACCAACCGGGAAGTGACATCACCAACCAGGAAGTGTCATCATCACTGGGAGAGACCTTGACCTTTTGACCGGGGTCTCATCAACTGGGAGAGACTTTGTTCTGTTCTGACCTGGTCTGGATCTCTCTGTGTGACAGACACAGCAAGGAGACATTCCCTCCATCCTTCCTTCATCTGCCTTGTAACATGGAGTAACCAACAGTAACACTACCAACGGCCTGCCCTCCAATCAAAAGGGTCCATTTGCTCATCTGCTCCGCCCACGCAAAGGAATGGCCAATGAAAACACATTTCAAATTTGAATCCGGACGTTTGCTGGTTTCGAGTGGCTACAAGTATAAGATGTTTTGCCTATATATCCTCTCTAGTATACCGCCAATTCTAGCCAACTTAGAGCCCAAAAACAAAGTGTTATCTTAAAATTAAGTTTTAGATTAGAAGTACACTTTTTTTGTCATTATTGCATGTTTTTACAATTTCTTGAAATTCTACATAATGTCTACTTTTCATATTATTTTAATACCCCCTCCCCTCTAGACCGACTGATTGAGTTTTCATATATATCTATCTAACTTGAAATGTCAATGAGGATTTCAGGCACTACTGCAAGAGTTTCCACAGTGTGGAGAAGATTGCCATTCAGTTGAGAGGGCTGTGTTCACTAACAGCTCAGTCTGCAACATTGTTAAACATTGTTAAACAACATAATGATATGTTTGAAATAGTCCCCCAACATCGAGTAGTTGCATCAATTGTTCTATTTCCCCCCCATTTTTTCTTCTTCTTTAAGATATATAATAACAGAAAGAAAGAAGAACAACAAATGTATTGTACTGTAGTATCTGTAGTACTGTAGTATCTGTAGTATCTGTAGTACTGTAGTATCTGTAGTACTGTAGTATATGTTGTATCTGTAGTACTGTAGTACTGTAGTATCTGTAGTAATTGTAGTACTGTAGTATCTGTAGTACTGTAGTACTGTAGTATATGTAGTATCTTTAGTACTGTAGTACTGTAGCACTGTAGCACTGTAGTACTGTAGCATCTGTAGTACTGTAGTATCTGTATTATGTGTAGTACTGTAGTACTGTATTATCTGTAGTACTGTATTAGCTGTAGTACTGTAGTACTGTAGTACTGTCGTATCTGTAGTACTGTAGTACTGTAGTACTGTAATACTGTAGTATCTGTAGTACTGTAGTATCTGTATTATATGTAGTACTGTAGTACTGTAGTATCTGTAGTATCTGTAGTACTGTAGTATCTGTAGTACTGTAGTATATGTAGTACTGCAGTATATGTATTATCTGTAGTACTGTATTATCTGCAGTACTGTAGAACTGTAGTACTGTAGTATATGTAGTACTGTAGTACTGTAGTATATGTAGTACTGTAGTACTGTAGCATCTGTAGTACTGTAGTATCTGTATTATGTGTAGTACTGTAGTACTGTATTATCTGTAGTACTGTATTAGCTGTAGTACTGTAATACTGTAGTATCTGTAGTACTGTAGTATCTGTATTATATGTAGTACTGTAGTACTGTATTATCTGTAGTACTGTAGTACTGTAGTATCTGTAGTATCTGTAGTACTGTAGTATCTGTAGTACTGTAGTATCTGTAGTACTGCAGTATATGTATTATCTGTAGTACTGTATTATCTGCAGTACTGTAGAACTGTAGTACTGTAGTATATGTAGTACTGTAGTACTGTAGTATCTGTAGTACTGTAGTCCTGTAGTCCTGTAGTACTGTAGTCCTGTAGTACTGTAGTACTGTAGTACTGTAGTACTGTAGTATCTGTTATGTTGTTCCATAGCCAATATACATTTGGGTTCGTTTCATTTCTACAGAAGACAAAAGACAGGTGGTCAGGGAAAGATATTGGTCAGATCAGGTGGTCAGATCGATCGATCCTTGATTGACGTGATCGGTTGATTGATTGATTCAGGAAATAGGAGAATGTTGTCAAAGGAAGTGGTCGCTCATCATCTTGATGAACTCCGGGAGCTTGGACCTTGAGGAGGACAGAAGGGGGTTAGAGAGAGCTGTGAGACACTGTACTCACCTGTTAACTCGACAAACCAGCCAACAAACACGACACAACACAACACAAACACAGACACACAAACACACACAGACACACACACACACACACACACACACACACACACACACACACACACACACACATACACACACACACACATACACATACACACACACACACACACACACACACACACACATACACATACACATACACACACACACACACACACATACACATACACACACACACACACACACACACACACACACACACACATACACACACACATACACACACACATACACACATACACATACACACAACTGAAAAGAAACTAAAAGGGAAAGTTGAGGACAGACGGTCTAGACCCTAAACGTCCTTCTATGTACCCTAAGATTAAGATCAAGTTATGAAAGGCCTCTGTGTAGATCATAGAAACAGAATGACTAGAAGTGAAAGTCCTTCAGACCATGGCAATTTGACAGTTCACTCATGGGTCATTCTATTTCTATGGTCTGTAGAAATGATCCTGTTGTGATACTGTACCTGTGTACCACTGTATGGTTAGTTTGTGCCCCTGTGTACCACTGTATGGTTAGTTTGTGCCCCTGTGTACCACTGTATGGTTAGTTTGTGCCCCTGTGTACTGGAGTTCAGATCCTCCTCTTTACACAAATGTCATTTGAACAGGTTCACCTGAACCTGATGGAGGACATACTTCCACCTCCAACTTCCGGTTCTTCACTACAAGGCACCTCTCGCCACATCTCTACCATTTGGAGATAATTAGCATTCTTCACATTCTCTCCCACCCCCTTTGTTCTATGATAACGCTTAGCTAACAAACTACCACCATCTGCTTACAGAACTGGCTTAGGAGGCCTGTGAAGAAGGAAGGTCCCGGCCTCCCGAGTGGCGCACCGGTCTAAGGCACTGCATCGCTGCGCTTAAGGCGTCACTAAAGACGCGGGTTCGATCCCAGGATGTGCTGCGACCGGGAGACCCATGAGGCGGTGCGCAATTGTTATCGTTCAGATTCGGGGAGGGTTTGGCCCGGTCGGGATGTCCTTGTCCCATCGCACTCCAGCAACTCCTTGTGGCAGTCGCCAGCTGGACGGTGTTTCCTCCGACACATTGGTGTGTCTGGGTTAAGCAAGGCTTTGGAGGACGCGTTACTTTCGACCTTCGCCTCTCCCGAGTCCGTACGTGAGTTGCACCGATGGGACAAGAAGAAAGGTCCCCTGCTAGACTTTGTTGAATGCACTGACTATACATTAAGTCGCTCTGGATAAGAGCGTCTGGTAAATGACTGCAGTGTATGTGGGTTATGCTATTGTCAGAGCTTGATTCTGCCTCACAGTTTCTGCACAACGTTCAAATAGACAGTGAAACAATCAACACAATACATCACATCACACACAATCAAAACCACAAGATGGTTTTCACTGAGTTTCATTTGATGAAGCTAAAGCAAGTCAACTACACACACACACACACAGCGGAACACAAAATGAGCGCACACACACTAAAAGCACACTTACTGCCAATCTGTTGTCAAAATGTACCCAGCGTTTCGTTTCAATAGATTTGAGGGTTTGTGGAGTTAGCCAGCAAGCCCCGTTGTTAGCTACCAGTAATGCCAACCACAGAAAAACGATGCAAGTCTGCTCGTTCAATTTCAATCAATTTGGACTCAAGTGTACAAGGGAGAAATGGTCCTAATTTGTCCCCGTTTGTACTGTAATTCTGCTATAAAGTATATCATTTATATGGGAAGTGAGTGTAGACAAACCGACGATGCTATCCATTTACACAATCCAAGCCACTGTGGAAGACTGATAACTAGAACAAATATGTGTTCTCCTTTAAAAACCTTTATTATTGCATTTTACTCTTAGCAAATGGAGCCAGAATGCTAAAAACATTGTATACCCAATTTAGTTTTCTTTGTTTTTGGTTAATGGTTAAGTTATGGTACACGTGTTTTTCACAGCAGATTAGTTTAAAGTGAATATCTTCTGACCATTTAGAGGTTTTACATTTGTCCCATTGGGTTGGAGGCGTCCCCCATGGCGTGGTGTGCCCCGGCCAGGGAGAGTGCCGCTCCGCCGTCCGACGAACCTTTTTCCTCCTCACGTCTCTTCAGACACGCAGCCTTAGGGTTCAGGTTCCTCTCTAGAGACACAGACGCACGCAGAAACATATAGACACAAGTAAGTGTTTTAAGAACTGAAGCAGCGCCACCGTGTGGATCTGAGAAGATATTGCTCTATATCTGTTGTTAAAATTATGGAGCCAATCCTAACTTCCACTTGAGTAAGATTTTCACTAAGTAATGCATTGACATCAATAGGAAGCTGAGTGAAAATTTGACTTAAGGGGAAGTTAAGATTCAGCCACAGCCAGGCCTAAAGAATAATGCACCCTGGTGTGTGTTGGTGTGTGTTGGTGTGTGTGTGTGTATGTGTGTGTATTTTCTCTGACCTCTGATTTGCTGCTCCAGGCTCAGTAGGTGTGTGTGTATGTGTGTGTGTAGTAGTAGTAACAGTACTAGTACTAGAAATATATTTATGAAGTACTACTACTCCTACTACTACTACTACTACTACTACTACTACTACTACTACTACTACTGCTACTGCTACTACTAATGCTACTACTAATACTACTACTACTAATACTACTACTACTACTACTACTACTACTACTACTGCTGCTACTGCTACTACTAATGCTACTACTACTACTACTACTACTACTACTACTAATACTACTAATACTACTACTCCTACCACTACTACACACACACACCCACACCCACACACACTGAGCCACATACTGAGCCAGGAGCAGCAAGTGAAATATTGTGTGTCTGTCTCTATATGTCTGTGTGTGTGTCAGGTCCCTATATATATATATATTTATGTGTATAAGTGTGTCAGGTCCCTATATATATATATATATATTTATGTGTATAAGTGTGTCAGGTCCCTATATATATATATATATTTATGTGTATAAGTGTGTCAGGTCCCTATATATATATATATATATTTGTGTGTATAAGTGTGTCAGGTCCCTATATATATATATATATTTATATATATATTTATGTGTGTGTGTCAGGTCCCTATATATATATATATATATATTTATGTGTATAAGTGTGTCAGGTCCCTATATATATATATTTATGTGTATAAATGTGTCAGGTCCCTATATATATATATATTTATATATATATTTATGTGTGTGTGTGTCAGGTCCCTTGCCTCTGACTTGCTGCTCCAGACTCAGTATGACGGCCACGGCCTGATGCAGTATGAGCAGTTTGGTCTGTGGCTTGTCGCTCTTCAGGTGCAGCTGCACCATGCGGCCCAGCTCCTTGAAGGCCTCGTTGATGTCACGGACGCGCAGCCGCTCCCGGGCGTTATTGGCCATCCTGCGTTCCTTCTCACGTTCGATCTTCTGCTCCGGAGACAAGTCCTCGTCATCCGCGTTGCTGTGGGACCGACAGGGGACCAGTCAGCGCCAGCTACGGCTAAACCAACGCTTACCCATCCTTAACCCCTTTTGAAATGCCACCACAACGGATGAAGCCAGGTTCAGTCTCAATCTCTGTTTCTAGGAGTTGTGATGCCGATCCATTTACCTGTACAACGCCCTGTGCTGTGGATACAGCGCCTTGACTTCTTTCACTGTTGTTGTGTTACAGCCTGAATTTAAAATGGATTCAATTGAGATTCTTTGTCACTGGGCTACACACAATACCCCATTATGTCAAAGTGGAATTATGTTTTTAGAATTTTGTACAAATTAATAAAGAATGAAAAGCTGAAATGTCTTGAGTCAAGAACTATTCAACCCCTTTGTTATGGCAAGCTTAAATAAGTTCAGGAGTAAAACATTTGCTTAACAAATTACAAAACAAAACACAATAAGTTGAATGAACTCACTCTGTGTGCAATAATAGTGTTTAACATGATTTTGGAATGACTACCTCATCTCTGTACCACAAAAATACAATTATCTGGTCCCTCAGTCGAGCAGTGAATTTCAAACACAGATTCAGTCACAAGACCAGGGTGGTTTTCAATGCCTTGCAAAGAAGGGGACCTATTGCTAGATGTGTAAAGAAAAAAAAAGCTGACATTGAATATCCCTTTGAGCATGGTGAAGTTATTAATTACACTTTGGATGGTGTATCAATATACCCAGTCACTACAAAGATACAGGCGTACTTCCTAACTCAGTTGCCGGAGAGGAAGGAAACCGCTCAGGGATTTCACCATGAGGCCAATGGTGACTTTAAAACAGTTACAGAGTTTAATGGCTTTGATAGGAGAAAATGGAGGATGGATCAACAACATTGTAGTTACTCCACAATACTAACCTTAATGACAGAGTGGAAAGAAGGAAGCCTGTACATAATACAAATATTCAAAAACATGCATCCTATGGCAAGACCTGAAAATGGTTGTCTAGCAATGATCAACAACCGATTTGACAGAGCTTGAAGAATTTTGAAAATAATAATGGGCTAATGTTGCACAATCCAGGTGTTGAAAGCTCTTAGTGACTTACCCAGAAAGACTCACAGCTGTAATTGCTGCCAAAGGTGCTTCCACAAAGTATTGACTCAGGGGTATGAATACTTATGTGAATTAGATATTTCTGTATTTCATTTTCAATAAATGTGCAAACATTTCTAAAAACATGTTTTCACTTTGTCATTATGGGGTATTGTGTGTAGATGGGTGAGGGAAAAAGTATACTTCATCCGTTTAGAATTCAGGCTGTAACACAACAACATGTGGAATAATGTCAAGGGGTATGAATACTTTCTGAAGGCACTGTTTATATGGTAGATGGTGTTGTAACCTGAAACAATTAATTTCACTTCTATTTTCAATCGTTCAATGCATCTATTTTCAATCGTTCAATGCATCTATTTTCAATCGTTTAATGCATATATTTTCAATTGTTCAATGCATATATTTTCTATCGTTCAATACATCTATTTTAAATTGTTTAATTTATGTATTTTCAATCGTTCAATCCATCTATTTTCAATCGTTCAATGCATCTATTTTAATCATTCAATGCATCTATTTTCAATTGTTCAATGCATATATTTTCAATCGTTTAATGCATCTATTTTCAGTCGTTCAAAGCATATATTTTCAATCATTCAATATATCTATTTTCAATTGTTCAATGTATCTATTTTAAAATGTTCAATGCATCTATTTTCAATTGTTCAATGCATATATTTTCAATCATTCAGTGCATATATTTTCAATAGTTGAAATGTTCAATTGTTAAATGCATCTATTTTCAATCGTTCAGAGCAGCTATTTTCAATTGTTGAAATGTTCAATTGTTCAATGCATCTATTTTCAATCGTTCAGAGCAGCTATTTTCAATTGTTGAAATGTTCAATGCATCTATTTTCAATCGTTCAGTGCATCTATTTTCAATCGTTTATATTTTCAATTGTTCAATAAATCTATTTCCAATCATTTAATGCATCTATTTTCAACTTTTCAATGCATTCGTTTTCAATTGTTCAATGCTTCTATTTTCAGTCATTCAGTGCATCTATTTTAAATTGTTTACATTTTCAATCGTTCAATAAATCTATTTTCAATCGTTGAAATGTTCAATGCATCTATTTTCAATCGTTCAGTGCATCTATTTTCAATTGTTTAAATTTTCATTCGTTCAATGCATCTATTTTCAATCGTCCAATGCATCTATTTTCAATCGGTCAAGCATCTATTTTCAACTGTTCAATGCATCTATTTTCAGTCGTTCAGTACATCTATTTTCAATCGTTGAAATGTTCAATCGTTCAATGCATCTATTTTCAATCGTTCAATGCATCTATTTTCAATCTTTCAATGCATCTATTTTCAATTGTTCAATGCATCTATTTTCAATCGTTCAGTGCATATATTTTCAATTGTTTAATGCATTTATTTTCAATCATTCAATGCATCTATTTTCAAATGTTCAATGCATCTATTTTCAAATTTTCAGTGCATCTATTTTCAATTGTTCAATGCATCTATTTTCAGTCAATCAGTGCATCTATTTTCAATCGTTGAAATGTTCAATCGTTCATGCATCTATTTTCAATCGTTCAATGACTCTATTTTCAATCGTTCAATGCATCTATTTCCAATCATTTAATGCATCTATTTTTAATTGTTTAAATGTTCAATCGTTCAATGCATCTATTTTCAATCATTTAATGCATCTATTTTCAATCGTTCAATGCATCTATTTTCAATCGGTCAATGCATATATTTTCAATCGTTCAGTGCATCTATTTTCATCGGCAAAGTGTTATAAACTACAGATAAACCAAAGCAAATCTAGTACTGCAGGGATTTCAACATTCATGTGTTGCATGGATTGTAATCGTCTCATAACGATAACTGGGGTTGGGTTCGAATTAGTCTGATTGGATCATTCCAGGTGGAAGGTCTATAAACGTTGTGATGTCACAGAGTTTATCCTGGGATGGGCTGGATACCCCAAGTGCATTTTGGGAATGAGGGAGTGGGGATTCTACTCTGGGTGTGTGAGAAACAGCTAAAACACGGCTCAAGACCGTGGACAGAACTAGTCTGCCTGGCTTCGGATACACTAGAAGGACTACATTTGGAGCAATCTATGTGTACCAGTGGGGGCTGCTGATGGGAGGATGACTCATAATAATGTTTGGGACGGAGCCAATGGAATGGCATCGTCGAACCCATGTCTGTGATGTATTTGATACCATTCCACGGATTCCGCTCCAGGCTTTACCACGAGCCCGTCCTCCCCAATCAAGGTGCCACCAGCCTCCTGTGTAGTGTACATATGTGTGTGTGTGTGTGTGTGTGTGTGTGTGTGTGTGTGTGTGTGTGTGTGTGTGTGTGTGTGTGTGTGTGTGTGTGTGTGTGTGTGTGTGTACTGTATACTGTATAGTATATGGGTTTATGTGATCGTTGAGAAACTCCTTGACAGGTGTAATTGTATGGCTTTGAATAACTGTCATGTAGTCTATTGTCTAGACATGCCATAGAATGTCACAGTTAGCTATGTAAAGTGAGTATATTTGAGTGTATTTCACTTTGTGGATTATCAGTCTCTTAGTTGTCGTTATTTTTCTGTTTGTTTATTTAGCTGTCCCCCAAATCACACTGTTCACTTCATCGAAATCCGTTGTTAGTGGAATTTAAATGAAGCGAGCGTTGCCGACACGGTTACCTAGATCTTGACCTATCAATAGACTTCAGGTCCTTGTTGTCAGGCTCCTCCTTCTTGGTCTCCATAGCTCTGGCATCCTGCAGGTTCTCATCACCCTCGTCCTCCGACTTGATCTCTGACGAGATGGAAGAGGTGCTCTGGCCCTGGAGACCACTGGCGAGAGCTGGTGAGGGGGAGAGGGGAGGAGGAGAGGGAGGAGAGGGGAATGGAGAGGGGGAGGGGAGGAGAGGGAAGGAGGAGAGGAGAGGAGAGAGGGGGGTGAGGAAAGAGGAGAGAGAGGGAATATATATATTAAAGCCACAAACCTTTTAGTTTTTCAGCAATAGCCCTGCCATTCGGTTGTTATTTTGTAAACATTTGAGACAGTGAGTTTATTCTAGTGGTGACAGACAGACAGACAGACAGACAGACAGACAGACAGACAGACAGACAGACACTACTTTTATCTTTCCCTTCACCAGAGAGGAAATATGAGTAGAAAATAAAAACAAACATGTGCAAAATGTGTGTGCGTGTGTGAGCATGTGTGTGTGTGTGTGTTTGGCATGCCTGCCTCTGTGTAAAGAGTGTCTACCAGGCACAATCATCCTCTGTTTCATCCGAGCGAGGGGGGAGGAGGGGGGAGACAGAGGGAGGGAGGGAGGGGGGGAGACAGAGGGAGGGAGGGAGTGGGGGGGAGACAGAGGGAGGAGGGAAGGAGGGGGAGACAGAGGGAGGGAGGGAAGGAGGGGGGAGACAGAGGGAGGGAGGGAGTGGGGGGGAGACAGAGGGAGGGAGGGAGTGGGGGGGAGACAGAGGGAGGGAGGGAGTGGGGGGGTGGGGGGGAGACAGAGGGAGGGAGGGAAGGAGGGGGAGCCAGAGGGAGGGAGGGAGTGGGGGGGAGACAGAGGGAGGGAGGGAAGGAGGGGGAGACAGAGGGAGGGAGGGAGTGGGGGGGAGACAGAGGGAGGGAGGGAGTGGGGGGGAGACAGAGGGGAGGGAGGGAGTGGGGGGGAGACAGAGGGAGGGAGGGAAGGAGGGGGAGACAGAGGGAGGGAGGGAAGGAGGGGGAGGACAGAGGGAGGGAGGGAGTGGGGGGGAGACAGAGGGAGGGAGGGAGGGAGGGGGTAGACAGAGGGAGGGAGGGAGTGGGGGGGAGACAGAGGGAGGGAGGGAAGGAGGGGGAGACAGAGGGAGGGAGGGAGTGGGGGGGAGACAGAGGGAGGGAGGGAGGGAGGGAGGGGAGACAGAGGGAGGGAGGGAGTGGGGGGGAGACAGAGGGAGGGAGGGAAGGAGGGGGAGACAGAGGGAGGGAGGGAGTGGGGGGTGACAGAGGGAGGGAGGGAGGGGGAGACAGAGGGAGGGAGGGAGTGGGGGGAGACAGAGGGAGGGAGGGAAGGAGGGGGGAGACAGAGGGAGGGAGGGAAGGAGGGGGAGACAGAGGGAGGGAGGGAGTGGGGGGGGAGACAGAGGTAGGGAGGGAAGGAGGGGGAGACAGAGGGAGGGAGGGAAGGAGGGGGAGACAGAGGGAGGGAGGGAGGGAGGAGGGAGGGGAGGGGGAGACAGAGGGGAGGGAGGGAAGGAGGGGGAGACAGAGAGGGAGGGAGGGAGGGAGGGAGGGAGGGAGGGGGAGACAGAGGGAGGGAGGGAGGGAGGGAGGGGGAGACAGAGGAGACAGAGGGAGTGTCTGCTCTGCGGACACAAAAGGGGTCTGACTGTATGGTCTCACAGTGCCCCCCCCTCCCCCCCTCGCTATCCAGCTGGAGAATACAGCTCTCTCTTTGTTTGACATTATTCTGTGGGCCGGTGCCAACATTCCTGTCAACATAAAACACTGTTCCCACACTGTCACGCACACCACACACACACACACACACACTCGCACAGACACAGGCCTCCCTCAAAATGCCCTCAACGGCTCAATCACAGAGAAAATGAGAAACAAAATGGTGGCCTGGCTGCTGCCAGCTTCTATGTGTGGGGCTATAGCGCTAACCGGCTGACTCCCGCCGGCACTCGTGTCCTGCAGAACAACCACTGCTTGTTTAGGCATGCTACAAGGCCTGAATGGATGACAGCAGAAAGTTACTTTGTCCTTTGTGTGATGAGATAGGCTAGCCGGGAATAGCTGTGCTAGCTCGATTAAATTAGCAATTCATTAGCCTAGCATAAGCCTTATTGTAATACCCTTTAAATACACACCATCCTTATCTTAGTCCTGTTTCAAACCCCAATCCTCCTAGCCCTTGATCCTACAGCTGTGAACCTAGATAGTGGCGCCACATAGTCAGCTCCTAGGGTACGTACCAAATGGTAGCCTATGGGCCCTGGTCAAAAGCAGTGCACTTTATAGGGATTAGGGTGCAATTTGGGACGCAGTCCTACACAGTTAGCTCCTAGTAGTACCACACAACCAGAAGGAAGGAGACCAGTGGTGACTGAGACAGAGAAACTAGAGGGAAGGAGAACAGCGGTGACTGAGACAGAGAAACTAGAGGGAAGGAGAACAGCGGTGACTGAGACAGAGAAACTAGAGGGAAGGAGACCAGCGGTGACTGAGACAGAGAAACTAGAGGGAAGGAGACCAGCGGTGACTGAGACAGAGAAACTAGAGGGAAGGAGACCAGCGGTGACTGAGACAGAGAAACTAGAGGGAAGGAGAACAGCGGGTGACTGAGACAGAGAAACTAGAGGGAAGGAGGACAGCGGTGACTGAGACAGAGAAACTAGAGGGAAGGAGAACAGCGGTGACTGAGACAGAGAAACTAGAGGAAGGAGACCAGCGGTGACTGAGACAGAGAAACTAGAGGGAAGGAGACCAGCGGTGACTGAGACAGAGAAACTAGAGGGAAGGAGACCAGCGGTGACTGAGACAGAGAAACTAGAGGGAAGGAGACCAGCGGTGACTGAGACAGAGAAACTAGAGGGAAGGAGACCAGCGGTGACTGAGACAGAGAAACTAGAGGGAAGGAGACCAGCGGTGACTGAGACAGAGAAACTAGAGGGAAGGACACCAGCGGTGACTGAGACAGAGAAACTAGAGGGAAGGAGACCAGCGGTGACTGAGACAGAGAACTAGAGGGAAGGAGACCAGTGGTGACTGAGACAGAGAAACTAGAGGGAAGGAGACCAGTGGTGACTGAGACAGAGAACTAGAGGGAAGGAGACCAGCGGTGACTGAGACAGAGAAACTAGAGGGAAGGAGACCAGCGGTGACTGAGACAGAGAAACTAGAGGGAAGGACACCAGCGGTGACTGAGACAGAGAAACTAGAGGGAAGGAGACCAGCGGTGACTGAGACAGAGAAACTAGAGGGAAGGAGACCAGTGGTGACTGAGACAGAGAAACTAGAGGGAAGGAGACCAGTGGTGACTGAGACAGAGAAACTAGAGGGAAGGAGACCAGTGGTGACTGAGACAGAGAAACTAGAGGGAAGGAGACCAGCGGTGACTGAGACAGAGAAACTAGAGGGAAGGAGACCAGTGGTGACTGAGACAGAGAAACTAGAGGGAAGGAGACCAGTGGTGACTGAGACAGAGAACTAGAGGGAAGGAGACCAGTGGTGACTGAGACAGAGAAACTAGAGGGAAGGAGACCAGCGGTGACTGAGACAGAGAAACTAGAGGGAAGGAGACCAGTGGTGACTGAGACAGAGAAACTAGAGGGAAGGAGACCAGCGGTGACTGAGACAGAGAAACTAGAGGGAAGGAGAACAGCGGTGACTGCCAACAACACTTTAATGCACATTATTTATAGTCCTAGCCCCAGCTGCCTCTTTAGTGTGTGTGTGCGATGCGTGCATGCTTCTCCGTGTGTGTCGTGTGTGTGTGTGTGTGTGAGAATGTGTGTGTGGTGTGTGTGTGTAGTGATTCTATAGGACTGATAAATATATATGTTTCTCTCTGCATTCTGTTTTATAGTGTTCAACACTCATTAGGTAATTGGTACCACTATGTGTGTGTGTGTGTGTGTGTGTGTGTGTGTGTGTGTGTGTGTGTGTGTGTGTGTGTGTGTGTGTGTGTGTTGTGTGTGTGTATGTGTGTGTGTGTGTGTGTGTGTGTATGTGTGTGTGTGAGTGC
>NC_139997.1:3513558-3523558 GCF_964263955.1 Coregonus lavaretus
TAAACATTTTTTACAAATCAAAATACGTTTTTTGGCAGAAATGCCTTCTGGAACATGTGAACTTTTTTGTGCCTTAATAACAAACTTGTACGCCATCTGTAAATACGAATTCAATTATTACATTATGAGCTTAGTAGGTTTAGCCACAGAAAAAGACAGGAACCTTCTCGCTAGCCATGATTGGCTGAGATAATGAGTAGGCTGGACATGCCGAGAGATGAGTTCGGATTGGTCTGCCATGTATCCTGAACAAAAATATAAACGCAACATGCAACAATTTCAACGATTTTACTTAGTTACAGTTCAAATAAGGAAATCAATCAGTTTAATCACGTGGATGGATTATCTTGGCAAAGGAGAAATGCTCACTAACAGGGATGTAAACAAATTTGTGCGCAACAATTTGAGAGAAATAAGCTTTTTTTGTGTATGGAACATTTCTGGGATCTTTTATTCGAGCTCATGAAACATGGGACCAACACTTTACATGTTGCATTTATATATTTGTTCAGTGTAGCACGCTTCTGTCTATAGCTAACATGAGCTGCTCAGTATGTGTAGGTGATACTTTCTAATGCAGCGTTTTGAAAGATATCACTAAGAACTGCAAACGTGTTGCTAAGGCTCTCCACCTTCTGGAGGACCAAGTTTTGAAATCAGTGGAATGCCTGGTGGAAGCAGAATATGATAGCTAAGGAGATGGAGAAAATTCAGGCGCTTGATTGCAAATATGCGGAAGGAGTCAAAAAGAGAACACACAGAAGGCTGTTGTATAAAACACCTGTCTCTACGGATTACATCTTCAAAACTAAGGGCAACCATGGCATCCGTGACAGAGAGGGAGAAGCGTTCATCCATGTACAGTGGGGAGAACAAGTATTTGATACACTGCCGATTTTGCAGGTTTTCCTACTTACAAAGCATGTAGAGGTCTGTAATTTTTATCATAGGTACACTTCAACTGTGAGAGACGGAATCTAAAACAAAAATCTTAGAAAATCACATTGTATGATTTTTAAGTAATTAATTTGCATTTTATTGCATGACATAAGTTTTTGATCACCTACCAACCAGTAAGAATTCCGGCTCTCACAGACCTGTTCGTTTTTCTTTAAGAAGCCCTACTGTTCTCCACTCATTACCTGTATTAACTGCACCTGTTTGAACTCGTTACCCGTATAAAAGACACCTGTCCACACACTCAATCAAACAGACTCCAACCTCTCCACAATGGCCAAGACCAGAGAGCTGTGTAAGGACATCAGGGATAAAATTGTAGACCTGCACAAGGCTGGGATGGGCTACAGGACAATAGGCAAGCAGCTTGGTGAGAAGGGAACAACTGTTGGCGCAATTATTAGAAAATGGAAGAAGTTCAAGATGACGGTCAATCACCCTCGGTCTGGGGTTCCATGCAAGATCTCACCTCGTGGGGCATCAATGATCATGAGGAAGGTGAGGGATCAGCCCAGAACTACACGGCAGGACCTGGTCAATGACCTGAAGAGAGCTGGGACCACAGTCTCAAAGAAAACCATTAGTAACACACTACGCCGTCATGGATTAAAATCCTGCAGCGCACGCAAGGTCCCCCTGCTCAAGCCAGTGCATGTCCAGGCCCATCTGAAGTTTGCCGATGACCATCTGGATGATCCAGAGGAGGAATGGGAGAAGGTCATGTGGTCTGATGAGACAAAAAATAGAGCTTTTTGGTCTAAACTCCACTCGCCGTGTTTGGAGGAAGAAGAAGGATGAGTACAACCCCAAGAACACCATCCCAACCGTGAAGCATGGAGGTGGAAACCTCATTCTTTGGGGATGCTTTTCTGCAAAAGGGACAGGACGACTGCACCGTATTGAGGGGAGGATGGATGGGGCCATGTATCGCGAGATCTTGGCCAACAACCTCCTTCCCTCAGTAAGAGCATTGAAGATGGGTCATGGCTGGGTCTTCCAGCATGACAATGACCCGACACACACAGCCAGGGCAACTAAGGAGTGGCTCCGTAAGAAGCATCTCAAGGTCCTGGAGTGGCCTAGCCAGTCTCCAGACCTGAACCCAATAGAACATCTTTGGAGGGAGCTGAAAGTCCGTATTGCCCAGCAACAGACCCGAAACCTGAAGGATCTGGAGAAGGTCTGTATGGAGGAGTGGGCCAAAATCCCTTCTGCAGTGTGTGCAAACCTGGTCAAGACCTACAGGAAACGTATGATCTCTGTAATTGCAAACAAAGGTTTCTGTACCAAATATTAATTTCTGCTTTTCTGATGTATCAAATATTTATGTCATGCAATAAAATGCAAATGAATTACTTAAAAATCATACAATGTGATTTTCTGGATTTTTGTTTTAGATTCCGTCTCTCACAGTTGAAGTGTACCTATGATACAAATTACAGACCTCTACATGCTTTGTAAGTAGGAAAACCTGCAAAATCGGCAGTGTATCAAATACTTGTTCTCCCCACTGTATACGGGTAAGAGAGTCTAGCTAGCTATATTTTCAGATAGTATACGTTTTTAATTTAGTCAGAAAGTCATTTTCATTGCATGTTAAAGCGTACTGTTAGCTAGCTAGCTAACGTTAGCTGGCTGGCTCGCTAGCTAACGTTAAGTGTATGATCTGTGTAGTAATATTATTCATATCTCAGAGCCATTTCCATTGCTAGTTATAGCCTAATGTTAGCTAGCTAGCTAACATTGAACCTAGTAGTTGGTTGGCTTTAGCTACCTGTAGATTCATGCAGTGTAGTAACGTTATGAGTTGGGATTGGTTCGTTGTTTAGTTAGCTAGCTATCTACATGTCTAAACAAAAAACTCCACTATGCCAGTAGCCATTTCACTGTACCGTTTACACCTTCTGTATCCTGTGCATGTGACAAATAAACGTAGATTCTTATTTGATATAGTGTGTGTTTACCAGAGACGTTAATGTGAAGAACAACATGACCTGCACCAAAGTCAGATTAGGATGTAATGTTAGGCCAACGAGACAGTGTCCAAGTTCTAAAATTCTCCAGTAGAATGCCCTGCTTATATTTAGTCACACTCACAACCGTAAGCTATTTTCGGTAATTAGCTCGCCATGAACTTGTAAATAATGATCTTGTTGTGAGTTTATTTTCATGTAATAATGAATAAAAAAGTAGCTAAAGTTAAGGCATTGTCAGCTATATGATATGGTAATTATTTGAACTGGCTAGCCAGCTAACTTAACGTTAGCTAGCTAGCTAACAAGCTAGAAACTAACCAAAAATTGTTTAGAAAGTTGCTTTTAGTTGCCTGGTATGCTAGATTGACATATACTAAATTCATTTTTTAATGGATGGGTTAATTGGTGTTAAAATACACCAGTTATGCTATTTTGGACCACCAGGCTGCTGTCGTTTTTTTGTGTTTGTACCTTTTCATATCAACAACGACAAGTTTGATGTCGGACGACAATAGAATGTTCATGATGTCACCGCGACAACTGTCTAAAGACATGGCGATAGACGTAGTATAAACCAGCCTTTAGTCTTGAAATCTTTGGTTGTTTTAGTACCCTACCGTACTCACTCTGTTTAGCACATGGCCTCACGTGAATCCTTAAAGAGATGGGTGGGGCTAAGGCTTAAGATTTTGCTACATAAGACCGAATCAAGCCGGTCAGTCACATAGAGCCTACCTACAGAGAGAAATTATAACGCAAAGTCTATTCCAAAACACAAACATTTCTGCTCCTGTGCTCTACAGAGACAAAAGAGTGAACTGCATGCCACAAATGCCTACAAACGACAACAGTTGTAAACAAGATGCTTCAGCGTCTCTCTTTCAGGAAGGCTGGTCTGAATGCTCGTTTAAGCATAGTGTTAATGAATACCCACCTCATCATCATCATCATCATCATCATAGTCTTGTTGCTTCTCCTCTTTGCTGTCAGCCATGTTGCGTGGAACGTCATTCACCTCTTGACCTTATCGCCTATAAGCACGCCATAATAATGCACGTTCCTCACGCTGGCTGTTTAACCTATGGGCTCACTTTTGCAAGTATCACCTTCCTCTTTCTCAACTAACAGGCGTAAATCTTGGGATGTATTTATATGTCAACCTACCCTTGTTCTCTCACTTGCTGTTTTTCAGCAACAGTTTTTTCGACAACCATCCACCTCCCCACCACCACCAGCTATAATAACCTTAAGGCCCTTCATTGGAACTCCTTTCCCCCAGCGGTGGGGTTTCGGTGCCAGCAGCCCCGCATAGCCCCGCATAGGGCTACCTGCCATCACATCATCTGGCTCCGAGGATCTTCCCTCGGAGAGACGAGGCCATTCCCCAAACTATTGAATAAAATATCATATTGCAATCCGTCTTTTATTGTTCATTCAGGTAAGCCTGTCCTAGATTGGACAGGGTGTAGTATAACATGCTATACCTGCTTTTACTACCCAAACAGGTTCTACACAACCACATGAAGGAAATTACAATGCGAAGGTAGTCCATCAATTTTAAACCACAATTCCTGCTCCTGTGCTAGAGACAAAAGACTGAGCAACAAACCCCATAGGCCTACAAAACAACAACTAAATGCATCATCGCTGCCTTTCAACCCATAGAAATATGACGGCGGTGTAACTGCATTTAGAGTCTCTCTGGCACTTGCGGTGCTACACCTGCTGTTACTATCCAAAGAGGAAAGATGCCTGAGACTTCACTGAGGCCTGACGCTTAAAGACACATCAGGCCTCCTCAGCCACGTACTGAGTGGGAGGTCCAGAGATCCCAAAAATCACATGTAAACCCACTACTTTCACAGTGAGTCAATACCAACAGAGATATTCAGAACTTTAAAGGGTTATTAATAATAGTGTACGATGTTGGGACTGTTTGTGTATACAATGTACCCTAGGTAATATCTGATGCGCAAAGTAAAATAAAATCTGCAATAATATAATGTGTCCTTGTAAGAGGAAAAATGTTACACATTGAAGCAAAAATGATGGTAACATGTTCAAACAACATATGCAAATATCCACAGCTATAATTGCGTTATTTAAATGAACTGAGATTGACATACTTGAGCCTGCGAAATGTCCACTTCCCAGGGAGGTTGGTCCGTTTTTACCACTAACAGGAGGAGAGAACATCTAAAAGAAAAAACAAATAACACTTTACAATAGAGACCCTTATTGCTTGAAAGTGAAATCTTAAATAAATAAATAAAATAAATAGCATGTAGTGTTTTTATGAAATCGTCACATTAAAGCTACAAAACCATATTATCACGTTGTAATACTATTATTACAGCCTACTGCTACACAATAAGCATAATTGTGGTCTATGTTGGAAACCCAAGCCAACTTCAACTGAGTGCTGAACACCAATGCTGTACTGGTACTTTCCCTGATGGACTATCTGTGCCTGCACATGCTGCATGTGGACATCCATATTGCCCATAGTAGCTACTGTATCCTTAAAATTATAGCGTACTCCTCAGAGATAACAGCAATATAAAACTGTAGTTATTAATAACGCCTACCTCGCTGTAAATACACTGACCAAATGTCTGGATTAGCAAATATCACATTTATTTCTGATACAGTGAAAGTGATTTATATATTTTTCACAGACAGCTAGAAGTTGACCAAGAGTAGCGAGCATTATTGGTTCAAGAAACATGGCCGTGGGGGCACGTTTCCTGTCCCAACTTCCGAACATACAGCGTTATAAAGACAAATATTTGCCACGACTAGAACGGGTCGGAATTAAATCAACTATCCGTTATTCATAACATGAAATAAAAACATCAACATTGGAAAAGTAATGACTATATGTTAAAGCTGATTTATAATAGTGGGCTACTCCCGCATGCAGTTATGTTACTGGGACTGATCTACTGACAGAGAGAGCTTTCACTAGAATTATGCATGAAAAGACAGGAGTAAAACTTATTAAAAAAATGTATATTCTAGGACAGAATGAAACAAGAAAAAAATACTTAAAAGGGGATATACTACCATTGATGTTGGGAACATTTTCAAATCGCTGTTTCGCATCTATAGAAACAACAAAATTACTAATGCAATATCATATTTCTCTGCACATGTTTTTGGAAAAACACTTATAAATATAAAACACAATTAGGATACTATAACTTGCTTAAATCATATTGTTTACGTTGAGTTAAAGACGTACAGAAAAAAACACTTTTAAAGAAATACCTCACAATAAATACCAGAAACATCAGTCTATTTATGCCATACAAATCAAAAATATAAACAGTCGCCGGTAGGTCGGTGCCATGGTTTTGGTCATTGCAATAATATAACAATTGCTTACCGCACTGAAATCCAATAAGTCGCTTAGTTCTTTGTCTGTCCCTAAGGCAGCCATTCGCTGTTGGTGATGCATTTTAGCAAAATCACACAAACCTAAAAACATGGAAACAAATTGCTGTCAGAGGACGCCAGTTCTCGCACCGATGGGAGGGGGACCGACTATTAGGATCTTCCTCAAAATCCACAGACTACGGACGAGTCGCGCAAGATTCCACTTTGCATTTAAACCTATTCTCTTTCAGCGCATCCTTGTGCAACAAGTTAAGGATAAAATGTAAGAACGGGTGAAATAAAATAGTAAGAAATTGACATATAGGAATGTTTCCCCAAATCCAGGTCTGGCTGTGCTAAAGGCAGTTTAGCCGGGAGATCAAGAAGCGACAATCCCGTGCATATACAAATAAATACATAAACGCTATAAAGACAGAGGAAAATTGATATAAAGCGGACTTTATAAAACTGGCCAACACAGGCAGTGAAAGTAGGACTGAACGTTTGTAAATATCCGTTTGTAAATGGAATGTGATCATTGACAGGACTTTCATTAATTTCCAGCTTCCACTGAGCCGAGTTTGTGCCCCGTGTGTGCCACATAATAGTAATAACGTTGGTTTCTACAGCCACCTAGCTACCTTTCAATATATCGATTCCAGCACTTTTGCTGACAGCATTTTGGCGGGTGAAATGTACATTGCAAGGAGGAAAATTAATAAACGTTCTTGACATTGCATAACGTGTATTTTTATTTTTGTATTGATTGATTGATTGGTTTAGAGCGCCGATACAGTTGTGTTGCAGGGCGTCCACATTCTCCGCACATTAACGAGGATATCGGGTCGCTATGAAAACAAACATTTATTTGACATCGACAGTTGGCTATTTGAACATTTTGAAAACATTGAAATATTGTTGTTATTACAAGATAACAACGCCCAAATTCACTCGTTCACTGGGCAGCGTTCGCCTATGTAAATTGAAAAACGTTGTGGCTAGAGTTGATACATTGTGTCAATTTATAATCATGGGGTTATGTCTGCAACATAGCTGGTACAGTCTTCAATGATGATGATGACAAGACAGCCAATGTTATTGATACAATGTATGCAAATATAGCTAGACAAAAGTGTGCTATTCTATAACAGGCGATAAAATGTTGCGGTTGAAATATTTGTCGTTACATAATGAAAGCCTATTTTCAGAGCTAGGGGGCTAGCACAGCTAACGTGGACTGGCTAACTTTTGCCGCGAAATAACGTCATGAATCGTGCCTGTTTCGAGGGCTTGGGACTGGGGTGGATTTAAGGACATGAGCTCTTTGGAAATGACAACTCCGAACCGTCCCAACTATGCATGACATGTTTGATTGATCAATCCACATTGATGTCTTATATATAGAAAAGTTTTAGCGGAGACGGGCTGTCAGTCTGTTAACCTTGCTATGTGGGAGAAAAGCACAGAAGCCAGTAGACAGACACAGAAGGGAAACGATTCGAACTTCGCTGACAAATAGTTTCATGCAGTTGCACATACGGCATGTCGCTAATTGTTCTTGTTGTAAAGAAGTTGCACCAACATCAATTTATTTTTATTTTTTTTACCTTGGTTTGATATGTTTACGTAATCCACAAAAGTGTATCTCTTTTATTTGCTCTCTATCAGTGTATAACTAAGCAAAACTGACGACTGCCTGTGCTAGCTAGGGCTAGCCAAAATCTTTATCCGACAACGATTTTAGCGGCTACATTTGTTTTGAAAAACCAATAGGCTTTCCGGTTAGGGTCAACTTGCAGCAAAACTTGTTGTACATCCAGGTGGTGCCTTAAATTAGACCGTTTTGCTTGTTTTCAGATTGAATGCAGTTATCTACCAAGCTAGCTGGCTACTTTCCATTGCTCTAGTCTAGCTCAGCGTTGTCGCGTGTGTCACACAGTCGGTTCTGTCCACATCCGGGAACGTACGTCATCCTCTAAATTTGGTGACGTCGACCTTGTGCTGATGAGAAATGTTTTGAAGGTTGAGAATAATTATTTTGTGCATAATAGTAATTAATATTTAGTTGCATAAGTTCATAAAATCAGTTTGACTCTGAAATGTGATCACTGTATTTGACAGAGTGATGGTGGCATGTTTTGCCCATCTCTCCTAATCACATACCATCATCTCTCCTAATCACATACCATCATCTCTCCTAATCACATACCATCATCTCTCCTAATCACATACCATCATCTCTCCTAATCACATACCATCATCTCTCCTAATCACATACCATCATCTCTCCTAATCACATACCATCATCTCTCCTAATCACATACCATCATCTCTCCTAATCACATACCATCATCTCTCCTAATCACATAGTCAACCTCACTTTTTTCTGCTTTTTTTTTTTTTTTATGTGGATGTCAACGTATTAATGGGGTGTATAGCTTTTTAAAAACCTATATTTTAAATTCAACCTGGTTATGAAAAACCAAGTGACATTTACTCCTGATGTACTGACCTGTTGCAACCTCTACAACCACTGTGATTATTATTTGACCCTGCTGGTCATCTATGAACGTTTGAACATCTTGGAGAAAAATCTGGCCTTAATGGCCATGTACTGTTATAATCTCCACCCGGCACAGCCTGAAGGGGACTAGCCACCCCTCAGAGCCTGGTTTCTCTCTAGGTTTCTTCCTAGGTTCCTGCCTTTCTAGGGAGTTTTTCCAAGCCACTGTGCTTCTACATCTGCATTGCTTGCTGTTTGGGGTTTTAGACTGGGTTTCTGTATAGCACTTTGTGACATCTGCTGATGTAAAAAGGGCTTTATAAATAAATTTGATTGATTGATTGATTTCAGATGACAAACAAAAAACAAGAAAGTCAAATTATCTTTGGAGACAACCGCATTTTTTGGTAGATGATGGACTATATCAGTGGTTCCCAACCTTTTTTGGTTACTGTACCACCAACTGAATTTTTCTCTGCCCAGAGGACCTCTGAAGTACCCCCTCATGTGCATTTGACCAGTAAGCCTATGGTCTCATGAGTCTTCTCAAGTAGCTCTTGTGGATAGGCCAAGTACCCACAGGAGTCCTAGTACCCCTGGTTGGGAAACCACTGGACTAGATGGAAGACAGGGCACTAATGGCAACAACATCTAGCCTATTTCTAACCATGTAATGTTCAAAAGCAATACCTTTCATCTTCTTTTTAAGAAGATGCTGAGGACTCACACTAAGCTCATAAGCCTGTGGCGGGGCCACATGCAGAATCAAGGTTGCGTCCCAAATGGCACCCTATTCCCTATGTAGTGCACTACTTTTGACCAGAGCTCTATGCTGGCCCTGGTCAAAAGTAGTGCACTATATAGGGACTATGGTGCCACTTGGGACGCATTTGGAGAGAGAGAGAGATAGAGAGAGCTTCTCTCTTTGGAAAGAAGATTTCAGCTTTTTGTCATCAGTGCTCGATAACTATGTTTTGTTGACAGCTACGTTTTACGAGAGGGCAAAATAAACCAGAACAATAGTGGTGTTGATATCACGCTTCTTTTATGATATGTGACTTAGGGCCCCCCCATGTACTATTATATTTTGGAGAGATTTGTTTTAGTGTTAGGGGGGCATCTTCTCTATAATAACAGAGACACTATGTGCATCCCAAATGGTACCCTGTTTCCTTTATAGTGTTCT
>NC_139997.1:3563558-3611058 GCF_964263955.1 Coregonus lavaretus
TACAGACACCCAACAAGGCCCAAATCCCCGTCATTCGCATGAGAAAGAGACAGAGATATCGTGGACGTAGGTCGGGGTGCCTTGTAAGGATCCGACGGCGAGCGGGTAAACTGCCTCTTTCATCAATCCTATTAGCCAACGTACAATCATTTGAAAACAAAATGGACGACCTAAGATCAAGGTTATCCTACCAACGGGACATTAAAAACTGTAATATCTTATGTTTCACCGAGTCGTGGCTGAATGACAACATGGATAAAATACAGCTGACGGGATATACGCTATATCGGCAGGATAGAACGGCTGACTCCGGTAAGACAAGGGGTGGCGGTCTGTGTATATTTGTAAACAACAGCTGGTGCATAAAATCTAATACTAAGGAAGTCTCAAGGTTTTGCTCGCCTGAGGTAGAGTATCTCATGATAAGCTGTAGACCACACTATTTACCAAGAGAGTTTTCATCTATAATTTTCGAAGCTGTCTATTTACCACCACAAACCGAAGCTGGCACTAAGATTGCACTCAATGAGCTGTATAAGGCCATAAGCAAACAGGAAAATGCTCATCCAGAGGCAGCGCTCCTAGTGGCTGGGGACTTTAATGCAGGGAAATTTAAATAAGTTCTACCTAATTTCTACCAGCATGTTAAATGTGCAACCAGAGGAAAAAAAAACTCTAGACCACCTTTACTCCACACACAGAGACGCATACAAAGCTCTCCCTCGCCCTCCATTTGGCAAATCTGACCATAATTATATCCTCCTGATTCCTGCTTATAAGCAAAAACTAAAGCAGGGAGCACCAGTGACTCGGTTAATAAGGAAGTGGTCAGATGACGCAGATGCTAAGCTAAAGGACTGTTTTGCTAGCACAGACTGGAATATGTTACAGGATTCTTCTGATGGCATTGAGGAGTACACCACATCAGTCACTGGCTTCATCAATAAGTGCATCGATGACGTTGTCCCCACAGTGACCGTACGTACATACTCCAACCAGAAGTCATGGATTACAGGCGACATCCGCACTGAGCTAAAGGGTAGAGCTGCCGCTTTCAACCCGGACGCTTATAAGAAATCCCACTATGCCATCCGACAAATCATCAAACAGGCAAAGAGTCAATACAGGACTAAGATTGAATCGTACTACACCGGCTCTGACGCTCATCGGATGTGGCAGGGCTTGCAAACTATTACAGACTACAAAGGGAAGCACAGCCACGAGCTGCCCTGTGACACGAGCCTACCAGACGAGCTAAATCACTTCTATGCTTGCTTCGAGGCGAGCAACACTGAAGCATGCATGAGAGCATCAGCTGTTCCGGATGACTATGTGATCACGCTCTCCATAGCCGATGTGAGTAAGACTTTTAAACAGGTCAACATTCACAAGGCCACAGGGCCAGACGGATTACCAGGATGTGTACTCCGAGCATGCGCTGACCAACTTGCAAGTGTCTTCACTGACATTTTCTGTGCCCAAGAACACTAAGATAACCTGCCTAAATGACTACTGACCCGTGGACATTTAGGCCCTCTGTAGCTCAGTTGGTAGAGCATGGCGCTTGCATGGCGCTTGCAACGGCAGGATTGTGGGTTCGATTCCCACGGGGGGCCGGTATGAAAATGTATGCACTCACTAACTGTAAGTCGCTCTGGATAAGAATGTTTGCTAAATGACTAAAATGTAAATGTCTGTAGCGATGAAGTGCTTTGAAAGGCTGGTCATGGCTCACATCAACACCATTATCCCAGAAACCCTAGACCCCCTCCAATTTGCATACCGCCCCAACAGATCCACAGATGATGCAATCTCTATTGCACTCCACACTGCCCTTTCCCATCTGGACAAGAGGAACACCTACGTGAGAATGCTATTCATTGACTACAGCTCAGCGTTCAACACCATAGTGCCCTCAAAGCTCACCACTAAGCTAAGTACCCTGGTACTAAACACCTCCCTCTGCAACTGGATCCCGGACTTCCTGACGGGACGCCCCCAGGTGGTGAGGGTAGGTAACAACACATCTGCCACACTGATCCTCAACACGGGGGCCCCTCAGGTGTGAGTGCTCAGTCCCCTCCTGTACTCCCTGTTCACCCATGACTGTATGGCCAAGCACAACTCCAACACCATCATTAAGTTTGAAGACGACACAACAGTGGTAGGCCTGATCACCGACAACGATGGGACCGCCTATATGGAGGAGGTCAGAGACCTGGCCGAGTGGTGCCAGGATAACAACCTCTCCCTAAACGTGATCAAGACAAAGAGATGATTGTGGACTACAGGAAAAAAAATTGGACTGAGCACGCCCCCATTCTCATCGACGGGGCTGTAGTGGAACAGGTTCAGAGCTTCAAGTTCCTTGGTGTCCACATCACCAACAAACTATCATGGTCCAAACACACCAAGACAGTCGTGAAGAGGGCACAACAAAGCCTATTCCCTCTCAGGAGACTGAAAAGATTTGGCATGGGTCCTCAGATCCTCAAAAAGTTATACAGTTGCACCATCGAGAGCATCCTGACTGGTTGCATCACTGCCTGGTATGGCAACTGCTCAGCCTCCGACCGCAAGGCACTACAGACGGTATTGCGTACGGGCCAGTACATCACTGGGGCCAAGCTTCCTGCCATCCAGGACCTCTATACCAGGCGGTGTCAGAAGAAGGCCCTAAAAATTGTCAAAGATTCCAGCCACCCTAGTCACAGACTGTTCTCTCTGCTACCGCACGGCAAGCTGTACCGGAGCGCCAAGTCTAGGTTCAAAAGGCTTCTTAACAGCTTTTACCCCCAAGCCATAATACTCCTGAACAGCTAATCATGGCTACCCGGACTATTTGCATTGTCCTGATGTATTTGTCCAGGCTGGGGAGTCTAGAAGAAAGGCATGATGTAGCTCTGGTATACTTTCATCACAGTTTTTGGCGCTGCTCCTCCCAAACAGGGATTTATTATTCCCCCCCCTCTGTTTCCAGGTTATTGATTTGAGTTGTAGTGTTACCCCCAGGAATTTATCAGTTTAACTTATTATTATTTATTTTTTTTTGGGGGGGGGGGGGTTGTCCATATAGTAAATGGTATCTTGGATTTCTTGTTGTTTGTTTTGTTGAAGAGTACGCATCGGGTTGTTGTGGATTTTATGTGTACGCTGCTTGTTGGACCATTCTTCTATTTCATTCTTCTATTCATTCTTCTATTTCAGTCTTCTATTTCATTTTTCTATTTCAGTCTTCTATTTCATTATTCTATTTCATTCTTCTATTTCAGTCTTCTATTTCATTCTTCTATTTCATTCTTCTATATAATATTCTATTTCAATCTTCTATTCATTCTTCTATTTCAGTCTTCTATTTCATTCTTCTATTTCATTCTTCTATTTTATTCTTCTATTTCATTCTTCTTTTTCATTCTTCTATTTCAGTGTTCTATTTCATTCTTCTATTTCATTCTTCTATTTCATTATTCTATTCAATATTCTATTCAGTCTTCTATTTCAGTCTTCTATTTTATTCTTCTATTCATTCTTCTATTTCATTCTTCTATTTCATTCTTCTATTTCATTCTACTATTTCATTCTTCTATTTCATTCTTCTATTTCAGTCTTCTATTTCAATCTTCTATTTCATTATTCTATTCAATATTCTATTTCATTCTTCTATTCATTCTTTTATTTCATTATTCTATTAATTCTTCTATTTCAGACTTATATTTCATTCTTCTATTTCATTCTACTATTTCATTCTTCTATTTCATTCTTCTATTTCATTCTTCTATTTCATTCTTCTATTCAATATTCTATTTCAATCTTCTATTCATTCTTATATTTCAGTCTTCTATTCATTCTTCTATTTCAGTCTTCTATTTCATTCTTCTATTTCAATCTTCTATTCATTCTTCTATTTCAATCTTCTATTCATTCTTCTATTTCAGTCTTCTATTCATTCTTCTATTCATTCTTCTATTTCAGTCTTCTATTTCATTCTTCTTTTCATTATTCTATTTCATTCTTCAATTTCATTCTTCTATTCATTCTTCTATTTCAGTCTTCTATTTCATTCTTCTATTTCATTCTACAATTTAATTATTCTATTTCATTCTTCTATTCAGTCTTCTATTTCATTCTTCTATTTCATTCTTCTATTCAATATTCTATTTCATTCTTCTATTTCATTCTTCTATTTCATTATTCTATTCAATATTCTATTCAGTCTTCTATATCAGTCTTCTCATTCATTCTTCTATTCATTCTTCTATTTCATTCTTCTATTTCATTCTTCTATTCATTCTTCTATTTCAGTCTTCTATTTCAATCTTCTATTTCATTCTTCTTTTTCATTCTTCTATTTCAGTGTTCTATTTCATTCTTCTATTTCATTCATCTGTTCAATATTCTATTCATTCTTCTATTTCAGTCTTCTATTTCATTCTTCTATTCATTCTTCTATTTCATTCTTCTATTTCATTTTTCTATTTCATTCTTCTATTTCATTCTACTATTTCATTCTTCTATTTCATTCTTCTATTTCAGTCTTCTATTTCATTCTTCTATTTCATTCTTCTATTCATTCTTCTATTTCATTCTTCTATTCATCCTTCTATTTCAGTCTTCTATTTCAGTCTTCTATTTCATTCTTCTATTCATTCTTCTATTTCATTCTTCTATTCATCTTTCTATTTCAGTCTTCTATTTCAGTCTTCTATTTTATTTTTCTATTTCATTCTTCTATTTCAGTCTTCTATTTCATTCTTCTATTTCATTCTTCTATTTCATTCTTCTATTTTATTCTTCTATTTCATTCTTCTTTTTCATTCTTCTATTTCAGTCCTCTATTTCATTCTTCTATTTCATTCTTCTATTTCATTATTCTATTCAATATTCTATTCAGTCTTTTATTTCATTATTCTATTAATTCTTCTATTTCATTCTACTATTTCATTCTTCTATTTCATTCTTCTATTTCAGTCTTCTATTTCAATCTTCTATTTCATTCTTCTATTAAATATTCTATTTCATTCTTCTATTCATTCTTTTATTTCATTATTCTATTAATTCTTCTATTTCAGACTTCTATTTCATTCTTCTATTTCATTCTACTATTTCATTCTTCTATTTCATTCTTCTATTTCATTCTTTTATTTCTTTCTTCTATTTCATTCTTCTATTCAATATTCTATTTCAATCTTCTATTCATTCTTCTATTTCAGTCTTCTATTCATTCTTCTATTTCAGTCTTCTATTTCATTCTTCTATTTCATTCTTCTATTTCATTCTTCTATTCATTCTTCTATTTCAGTCTTCTATTTCATTCTTCTTTTCATTCTTCTTTTCATTCTTCTATTTCATTCTTCAATTTCATTCTTCTATTCATTCTTCTATTTCAGTCTTCTATTTCATTCTTCTATTTCATTCTTCTATTTCATTATTCTATTCAATATTCTATTCAGTCTTCTATATCAGTCTTCTCATTCATTCTTCTATTCATTCTTCTATTTCATTCTTCTATTTCATTCTTCTATTCATTCTTCCATTTCAGTCTTCTATTTCATTATTCTATTTCATTCTTCTTTTTCATTCTTCTATTTCAGTGTTCTATTTCATTCTTCTATTTCATTCTTCTATTTCATTCTTCTGTTCAATATTCTATTCATTCTTCTATTTCAGTCTTCTATTTCATTCTTCTATTCATTCTTCTATTTCATTCTTCTATTTCATTCTTCTATTTCATTCTTCTATTTCATTCTACTATTTCATTCTTCTATTTCATTCTTCTATTTCAGTCTTCTATTTCATTCTTCTATTTCATTCTTCTATTCATTCTTCTATTTCATTCTTCTATTCATCCTTCTATTTCAGTCTTCTATTTCAGTCTTCTATTTCATTCTTCTATTTCAGTCTTCTATTTCATTTTTCTATTTCATTCTTCTATTTCAGTCTTCTATTTCATTCTTCTATTTCATTCTTCTATTTCATTCTTCTATTTAATTCTTCTATTTTATTCTTCTATTTCATTCTTCTTTTTCATTCTTCTATTTCAGTGTTCTATTTCATTCTTCTATTTCATTCTTCTATTTCATTCTTCTATTCAATATTCTATTCAGTCTTCTATTTCAGTCTTCTCTTTTATTATTCTATTCATTCTTCTATTTCATTCTTCTATTTCATTTTTCTATTTCATTCTACTATTTCATTCTTCTATTTCATTCTTCTATTTCAGTCTTCTATTTCAATCTTCTATTTCATTCTTCTATTTCATTCTTCTATTCAATATTCTATTTCATTCTTCTATTCATTCTTTTATTTCATTATTCTATTAATTATTCTATTTCAGACTTATATTTCATTCTTCTATTTCATTCTACTATTTCATTCTTCTATTTCATTCTTCTATTTCATTCTTCTATTCAATATTCTATTTCAATCTTCTATTCATTCTTCTATTTCAGTCTTCTATTCATTCTTCTATTTCAGTCTTCTATTTCATTCTTCTATTTCATTCTTCTATTTCATTATTCTATACATTCTTCTATTTCAGTCTTCTATTTCATTCTTTTTTTCATTCTTCTATTTCATTCTTCAATTTCATTCTTCTATTCATTCTTATATTTCATTCTTCTATTCATCCTTCTATTTCAGTCTTCTATTTCAGTCTTCTATTTCATTTTTCTATTTCATTCTTCTATTTCAGTCTTCTATTTCATTCTTCTATTTCATTCTTCTATTCAATATTCTATTTCAATCTTCTATTCATTCTTCTATTTCAGTCTTCTATTCATTCTTCTATTTCAGTCTTCTATTTCATTCTTCTATTTCATTCTTCTATTTCATTCTTCTATTTTATTCTTCTATTTCATTCTTCTATTCATTCTTCTATTTCATTATTCTATTTCAGTCTTCTATTCATTCTTCTATTTCATTCTTCTATTTCAGTCTTCTATTTCATTCTTCTATTTCATTCTTCTATTCATCCTTCTATTTCAGTCTTCTATTCATCCTTCTATTTCAGTCTTCTATTTCAGTCTTCTATTTCATTTTTCTATTTCATTCTTCTATTTCAGTCTTCTATTTCATTCTTCTATTTCATTCTTCTATTTCATTCTACTATTTCATTCTTCTATTTCATTCTTCTATTTCAGTCTTCTATTTCATTCTTCTATTTCATTCTTCTATTCATTCTTCTATTTCATTCTTCTATTCATCCTTCTATTTCAGTCTTCTATTTCAGTCTTCTATTTCATTCTTCTATTCATTCTTCTATTTCATTCTTCTATTCATCCTTCTATTTCAGTCTTCTATTTCAGTCTTCTTTTTCATTTTTCTATTTAATTCTTCTATTTCAGTCTTCTATTTCATTCTTCTATTTCATTCTTCTATTTAATTCTTCTATTTTATTCTTCTATTTCATTCTTCTGTTTCATTCTTCTATTTCAGTGTTCTATTTCATTCTTATATTTCATTCTTCTATTTCATTCTTCTATTCAATATTCTATTCAGTCTTCTATTTCAGTCTTCTATTTTATTATTCTATTCATTCTTCTATTTCATTCTTCTATTTCATTTTTCTATTTCATTCTACTATTTCATTCTTCTATTTCATTCTTCTATTTCAGTCTTCTATTTCAATCTTCTATTTCATTCTTCTATTCAATATTCTATTTCATTCTTCTATTCATTCTTTTATTTCATTATTCTATTAATTCTTCTATTTCAGACTTCTATTTCATTCTTCTATTTCATTCTACTGTTTCATTCTTCTATTTCATTCTTCTATTTCATTCTTCTATTTCATTCTTCTATTCAATATTCTATTTCAATCTTCTATTCATTCTTCTATTTCAGTCTTCTATTCATTCTTCTATTTCAGTCTTCTATTTCATTCTTCTATTTCATTCTTCTATTTCAGTCTTCTATTTCATTCTTTTTTTCATTCTTCTATTTCATTCTTCAATTTCATTCTTCTATTCATTCTTCTATTTCATTCTTCTATTCATCCTTCTATTTCAGTCTTCTATTTCATTTTTCTATTTCATTCTTCTATTTCAGTCTTCTATTTCATTCTTCTATTTCATTCTTCTATTCAATATTCTATTTCAATCTTCTATTCATTCTTCTATTTCAGTCTTCTATTCATTCTTCTATTTCAGTCTTCTATTTCATTCTTCTATTTCATTCTTCTATTTCATTCTTCTATTTTATTCTTCTATTTCATTCTTCTATTCATTCTTCTATTTCATTATTCTATTTCATTCTTCTATTCATTCTTCTATTTCATTCTTCTATTTCAGTCTTCTATTTCATTCTTCTATTTCATTCTTCTATTCATCCTTCTTTTTCAGTCTTCTATTTCAGTCTTCTATTTCATTTTTCTATTTCATTCTTCTATTTCAGTCTTCTATTTCATTCTTCTATTTCATTCTTCTATTCAATATTCTATTTCAATCTTCTATTCATTCTTCTATTTCAGTCTTCTATTTCATTCTTCTATTTCATTCTACAATTTCATTATTCTATTTCATTCTTCTATTTCAGTCTTCTATTTCATTCTTCTATTTAATTCTTCTATTCAATATTCTATTTCATTCTTCTATTTCATTCTTCTATTTCATTCTTCTATTCAATATTCTATTCAGTCTTCTATTTCAGTCTTCTCATTCATTCTTCTATTCATTCTTCTATTTCATTCTTCTATTTCATTCTTCTATTCATTCTTCTATTTAAGTCTTCTATTTCATTCTTCTATTTCATTCTACTATTTCATTCTTCTATTTCATTCTTCTATTTCAGTCTTCTATTTCATTCTTCTATTCATCCTATTCAATATTCTATTTCATTCTTCTATTCATTCTTTTATTTCATTCTTCTATAAATTCTTCTATTTCAGACTTATATTTCATTCTTCTATTCATTCTTCTATTTCAGTCTTCTATTTCATTCTTCTATTTCATTCTACTATTTCATTCTTCTATTTCATTCTTCTATTTCATTCTTCTATTTCATTCTTCTATTCATTCTTCTATTTCATTCTTCTATTTCATTCTTCTATTCATTCTTCTATTTCAGTCTTCTATTTCATTATTCTATTTCATTCTACTATTTCATTCTTCTATTTCATTCTTCTATTTCATTCTTCTATTTCATTCTTCTATTCAATATTCTATTTCATTATTCTATTCATTCTTCTATTTCAGTCTTCTATTTCATTCTTCTATTCATTCTTCTATTTCATTTTTCTATTTCATTCTTCTATTCATTCTTCTATTTCAGTCTTCTATTTCATTCTTCTATTTCATTCTTCTATTTCATTCTTCTATTTCATTCTTCTATTTCAGTCTTCTATTTCATTCTTCTATTTCATTCTTCTATTCAATATTCTATTTCATTCTTCTATTCATTCTTTTATTTCATTCTTCTATTCAATATTCTATTCAATCTTCTATTCATTCTTCTATTTCAGTCTTCTATTCATTCTTCTATTTCAGTCTTCTATTTCATTCTTCTATTTCATTCTTCTATTTCTTTCTTCTACTTTCTTCTTCTATTTCATTCTTCTTTTTCATTCTTCTATTTCCGTGTTCTATTTCATTATTCTATTTCATTCTTCTATTTCATTTTTCTATTCAATATTCTATTTCATTATTCTATTCATTCTTCTATTTCAGTCTTATATCTAGATTATAGTCCTTACAATAGGGGTGTCAACTGGCAAGCTCAATTCCTGGAGGGCCGAGTTTCTGCAGGTTTTTGCTTCTCCTTTGTACTTGATTGATCAGTTAAGGTAATTGATTAGTAGGGAACCCTCCTCACCTGGTTGTCTAGGTCTTCATTTAGACACCAATTGAAATGAAATAATAGATACCAGCAGACACGCGGTCCCTCCAGGAACTGAGTTTGACACCCCATCTTTAGAATCAAGAATGATTGTGCTCAACTTCATAGTACTTGTGAAAAGGTCTTTAGGTGTAGCGTTGTAAAAGGTCTGTGTGCAGGGTTGTAAAGGGTCTTTGGTTGCAGAGTTGTAAAATGTATTTGGGTGCAGAGTTGTAAAAGGTCTTTGGGTGCAGGGTTGTAAAAGGTCTTTGGGTGTAGGGTTGTAAAAGGTATTTGGGTTCAGGGTTGTAAAAGGTCTGGGAGCAGGGTTGTAAAAGGTCTGGGAGCAGGGTTGTAAAAGGTATTTGGGAGCAGGAAGGTAAAAGGTCTGTAGGTGCAGGGTTGTAAAAGGTCTGCGAGAAGGGTTGTAAAAGGTCTGCGAGAAGGGTTGTAAAAGGTATTGGGTAGCAGGGTTGTAAATGGTCTGGGTGCAGAGTTGTAAAAGGTATTTGGGAGCATGGTTGTAAAAGGTATTTGGGTGCAGGGTTGTAAAAGGTCTGGTAGCAGGGTTGTAAAGGGTCTGTGAGTAGGGTTGTAAAAGGTATTTGGGTGCAATGTTGTAAAAGGTCTGGGAACAGGGTTGTAAAAGGTATTTGGGTGCAATGTTGTAAAATGTCTGCGAGAAGGCTTGTAAAAGGTCTTGGGTAGCAGGGTTGTAAAAGGTCTGGGTCCAATGTTGTAAAATGTATTTGGGTGCAGGGTTGTAAAAGGTCTTTGGAAGCAGGGTTGTAAAAGGTCTGGGTGCAGGGTTGTAAAAGGTCTTTGGAAGCAGGGTTGTAAAAGGTCTTTGGAAGCAGGGTTGTAAAAGGTATTTGGAAGCAGGGTTGTAAAGGGTATTTGGGAGCAGGGTTGTAAAAGGTCTTTGGAAGCAGGGTTGTAAAAGGTCTGGGTGCAGGGTTGTAAAAGGTCTTTGGAAGCAGGGTTGTAAAAGGTATTTGGAAGCAGGGTTGTAAAGGGGTATAATGTAGAAAAGGAAAACCCTGCACTCACAGGGCTCTACACTGACGTTTTTACAAGGAGCACAGGTGCTTCTAAGTTGAAAAATGTAGGAGCACATAAAGACGTTTTAGGAGCACAATTAAAAATATTCTAGGTATTAATGAGAATTGCCAGCCATTACAAAATCGTTGTTTTTCCTAGGGGCACTGGTGCTCCTAAATAAAAATTCCATGTAGCACAGTAAAATATTTAGGAGTGTATGTGCGCAAAATGCTAACACTGTAGAGCCCTGACTCACTGGAAAATACTACTTCAAGTCTAAAAATGGTTTCCATTGGATTGACTGCAGGTTTTTCCTTCAGTGGATTATATAGGCTCCTACTGTCTGGTGTCTTTGTGTTAGTGTGGCTGGCTGCTGGCACCACCCCTCTCAACACACACGATCATTGGTCATCTCAGATGTTATAACTGGGTCGGTGGTGATAATGGTAGTGGGGGGTTAGTGATGACAGGGTAGTTGGTCGGTGGTGATAATGGTAGTGGGGGGTTAGTGATGACAGGGTAGTTGGTCGGTGGTGATAATGGTAGTGGGGGGTTAGTGATGACAGGGTAGTTGGTCGGTGGTGATAATGGTAGTGGGGGGGTTAGATATTTTCTTTGTTTATGGTCCTCTGTAGCTCAGCTGGTAGAGCACGGCGCTTGTAACGTCAAGGTAGTGGGTTCAATCCCCGGGACCACCCATACACAAAAATGTATGCACGCATGACTGTAAGTCGCTTTGGATAAAAGCGTCTGCTAAATGGCACATTATTATTATTATTATTATTCTATTTCATTCTTCTATTCATTCTTCTATTTCATTCTTCTATTTCATTCTACTATTTCATTCTTCTATTTCATTCTTCTATTTCATTCTTCTATTTCAGTCTTCTATTTCAATCTTCTATTTCATTCTTCTATTCAATATTCTATTCAGTCTTCTATTTCAGTCTTCTATTTCATTCTTCTATTCATTCTTCTATTTCATTCTTCTATTTCATTCTTCTATTTCATTCTACTATTTCATTCTTCTATTTCATTCTTCTATTTCAGTCTTCTATTTCAATCTTCTATTTCATTCTTCTATTCAATATTTTATTTCATTCTTCTATTCATTCTTTTATTTCATTATTCTATTCATTCTTCTATTTCAGACTTATATTTCATTCTTCTATTAATTCTTCTATTTCAGTCTTCTATTTCATTCTTCTATTTCATTCTACTATTTCATTCTTCTATTTCATTCTTCTATTTCATTCTTCTATTTCATTCTTCTATATCATTCTTCTATTCAATATTCTATTTCAATCTTCTATTCATTCTTCTATTTCAGTCTTCTATTCATTCTTCTATTTCAGTCTTCTATTTCATTCTTCTATTTCATTCTTCTTTTCATTCTTCTATTTCAGTCTTCTATTTCATTCTTCTTTTCATTCTTCTATTTCATTCTTCTATTTCATTCTTCTTTTCATTCTTCTATTTCAGTCTTCTATTTCATTCTTCTTTTCATTCTTCTATTTCATTCTTCAATTTCATTCTTCTATTCATTCTTCTATTTCAGTCTTCTATTTCATTCTTCTATTTCATTCTACAATTTCATTCTTCTATTTCATTCTTCTATTTCAGTCTTCTATTTCATTCTTCTATTTCATTCTTCTATTCAATATTCTATTTCATTCTTCTATTTCATTCCTCTATTTCATTATTCTATTCAATATTCTATTCAGTCTTCTATTTCAGTCTTTTCATTCATTCTTCTATTCATTCTTCTATTTCAGTCTTCTATTTCATTTTTCTATTTCATTCTACAATTTCATTCTTCTATTTCATTCTTCTATTTTATTCTTCTATTTCATTCTTCTATTTCAGTCTTCTATTTCATTCTTCTATTTCATTCTACAATTTCATTCTTCTATTTCAGTCTTCTATTTCAGTCTTCTATTTCATTCTTCTATTCATTCTTCTATTTCATTCTTCTATTTCATTATTCTATTTCATTCTACTATTTCATTCTTCTATTTCATTCTTCTATTTCAGTCTTCTATTTCAATCTTCTATTTCATTCTTCTATTCAATATTTTATTTCATTCTTCTATTCATTCTTTTATTTCATTATTCTATTCATTCTTCTATTTCAGACTTATATTTCATTCTTCTATTAATTCTTCTATTTCAGTCTTCTATTTCATTCTTCTATTTCATTCTACTATTTTATTCTTCTATTTCATTCTTCTATTTCATTCTTCTATTTCATTCTTCTATATCATTCTTCTATTCAATATTCTATTTCAATCTTCTATTCATTCTTCTATTTCAGTCTTCTATTCATTCTTCTATTTCAGTCTTCTATTTCATTCTTCTATTTCATTCTTCTTTTCATTCTTCTATTTCAGTCTTCTATTTCATTCTTCTTTTCATTCTTCTATTTCATTCTTCAATTTCATTCTTCTATTCATTCTTCTATTTCAGTCTTCTATTTCATTCTACAATTTCATTCTTCTATTTCATTCTTCTATTTCAGTCTTCTATTTCATTCTTCTATTTCATTCTTCTATTCAATATTCTATTTCATTCTTCTATTTCATTCCTCTATTTCATTATTCTATTCAATATTCTATTCAGTCTTCTATTTCAGTCTTCTCATTCATTCTTCTATTCATTCTTCTATTTCATTCTTCTATTTCATTCTTCTATTCATTCTTCTATTTCAGTCTTCTATTTCATTCTTCTTTTTCATTCTTCTATTTCAGTGTTCTATTTCATTCTTCTATTTCATTCTTCTATTCAATATTCTATTCAGTCTTCTATTTCAGTCTTCTATTTCATTCTTCTATTCATTCTTCTATTTCATTCTTCTATTTCATTCTTCTATTTCATTCTTCTATTTCATTCTTCTATTTCATTCTTCTATTTCATTCTACTATTTCATTCTTCTATTTCATTCTTCTATTTCAGTCTTCTATTTCATTCTTCTATTTCATTCTTCTATTCATTCTTTTATTTCATTATTCTATTCATTCTTCTATTTCAGACTTATATTTCATTCTTCTATTCATACTTCTATTTCAGTCTTCTATTTCATTCTTCTATTTCATTCTACTATTTCATTCTTCTATTTCATTCTTCTATTTCACTCTTCTATTTCATTCTTCTATTTCATTCTTCTATTCAATATTCTATTTCAATCTTCTATTCATTCTTCTATTTCAGTCTTCTATTCATTCTTCTATTTCAGTCTTCTATTTCATTCTTCTATTTCATTCTTCTATTTCATTCTTCTATTCATTCTTCTATTTCAGTCTTCTATTTCATTCTTCTATTCATTCTTCTATTTCATTCTTCAATTTCATTCTTCTATTCATTCTTCTATTTCAGTCTTCTATTTCATTCTTCTATTTCATTCTACAATTTCATTCTTCTATTTCATTCTTCTATTTCAGTCTTCTATTTCATTCTTCTATTTCATTCTTCTATTCAATATTCTATTTCATTCTTCTATTTCATTCTTCTATTTCATTCTTCTATTCAATATTCTATTCAGTCTTCTATTTCAGTCTTCTCATTCATTCTTCTATTCATTCTTCTATTTCATTCTTCTATTTCATTCTTCTATTCATTCTTCTATTTAAGTCTTCTATTTCATTCTTCTATTTCATTCTACTATTTCATTCTTCTATTTCATTCTTCTATTTCAGTCATCTATTTCATTCTTCTATTCATCCTTCTATTCAATATTCTATTTCATTCTTCTATTCATTCTTTTATTTCATTATTCTATAAATTCTTCTATTTCAGACTTATATTTCATTCTTCTATTCATTCTTCTATTTCAGTCTTCTATTTCATTCTTCTATTTCATTCTACTATTTCATTCTTCTATTTCATTCTCCTATTTCATTCTTCTATTTCATTCTTCTATTCATTCTTCTATTTCAGTCGTCTATTTCATTCTTCTATTCATTCTTCTATTTCATTATTCTATTTCATTATTCTATTCATTCTTCTATTTCAGTCTTCTATTTCATTCTTCTATTTCATTCTACTATTTCATTCTTCTATTTCATTCTTCTATTTCATTCTTCTATTTCATTCTTCTATTCAATATTCTATTTCATTCTTCTATTCATTCTTCTATTTCAGTCTTCTATTTCATTCTTCTATTCATTCTTCTATTTCATTCTTCTATTTCAGTCTTCTATTTCATTCTTCTATTTTATTCTTCTATTTCATTCTTCTTTTTTATTCTTCTATTTCAGTGTTCTATTTCATTATTCTATTTCATTCTTCTATTTCATTTTTCTATTCAATATTCTATTTCATTATTCTATTCATTCTTCTATTTCAGTCTTCTATTTCATTCTTCTATTCATTCTTCTATTTCATTCTTCAATTTCATTCTTCTATTCATTCTTCTATTTCAGTCTTCTATTTCATTCTTCTATTTCATTCTACAATTTCATTCTTCTATTTCATTCTTCTATTTCAGTCTTCTATTTCATTCTTCTATTTCATTCTCCTATTCAATATTCTATTTCATTCTTCTATTCATTCTTTTATTTCATTCTTCTATTAATTATTCTATTTCAATCTTCTATTCATTCTTCTATTTCAGTCTTCTATTCATTCTTCTATTTCAGTCTTCTATTTCATTCTTCTATTCAATATTCTATTCAATCTTCTATTCATTCTTCTATTTCAGTCTTCTATTCATTCTTCTATTTCAGTCTTCTATTTCATTCTTCTATTTCATTCTTCTATTTCCGTGTTCTATTTCATTATTCTATTTCATTCTTCTATTTCATTTTTCTATTCATTCTTCTATTTCCGTGTTCTATTTCATTATTCTATTTCATTCTTCTATTTCATTATTCTATTCATTCTTCTATTTCATTCTTCTATTTCAGTCTTATATCTAGATTATAGTCCTTACAATAGGGGTGTCAACTGGCAAGCTCAATTCCTGGAGGGCCGAGTTTCTGCAGGTTTTTGCTTCTCCTTTGTACTTGATTGATCAGTTAAGGTAATTGATTAGTAGGGAACCCTCCTCACCTGGTTGTCTAGGTCTTCATTTAGACACCAATTGAAATGAAATAATAGATACCAGCAGACACGCGGTCCCTCCAGGAACTGAGTTTGACACCCCATCTTTAGAATCAAGAATGATTGTGCTCAACTCCATAGTACTTGTGAAAAGGTCTTTAGGTGTAGGGTTGTAAAAGGTCTGTGTGCAGGGTTGTAAAGGGTCTTTAGTTGCAGAGTTGTAACATTTATTTGTGTGCAGAGTTTTAAAAGGTCTTTGGGTGCAGGGTTGTAAAAGGTCTTTGGGTGTAGGGTTGTAAAAGGTATTTGGGTTCAGGGTTGTAAAAGGTCTGGGAGCAGGGTTGTAAAAGGTCTGGGAGCAGGGTTGTAAAAGGTATTTGGGAGCAGGAAGGTAAAAGGTCTGTAGGTGCAGGGTTGTAAAAGGTCTGCGAGAAGGGTTGTAAAAGGTCTGCGAGAAGGGTTGTAAAAGGTATTGGGTAGCAGGGTTGTAAATGGTCTGGGTGCAGAGTTGTAAAAGGTATTTGGGAGCATGGTTGTAAAAGGTATTTGGGTGCAGGGTTGTAAAAGGTCTGGTAGCAGGGTTTTAAAGGGTCTGGGAGTAGGGTTGTAAAAGGTATTTGGGTGCAATGTTGTAAAAGGTCTGGGAACAGGGTTGTAAAAGGTATTTGGGTGCAATGTTGTAAAAGGTCTGCGAGAAGGCTTGTAAAAGGTCTTGGGTAGCAGGGTTGTAAAAGGTCTGGGTCCAATGTTGTAAAATGTATTTGGAAGCAGGGTTGTAAAAGGTCTTTGGAAGCAGGGTTGTAAAAGGTATTTAGAAGCAGGGTTGTAAAAGGTATTTGGGAGCAGGGTTGTAAAAGGTCTTTGGAAGCAGGGTTGTAAAAGGTATTTGGAAGCAGGGTTGTAAAAGGTATTTGGGAGCAGGGTTGTAAAAGGTCTTTGGAAGCAGGGTTGTAAAAGGTCTGGGTGCAGGGTTGTAAAAGGTCTTTGGAAGCAGGGTTGTAAAAGGTATTTGGAAGCAGGGTTGTAAAGGGGTATAATGTAGAAAAGGAAAACCCTGCACTCACAGGGCTCTACACTGACGTTTTTACAAGGAGCACAGGTGCTTCTAAGTTGAAAAATGTAGGAGCACATAAAGACATTTTAGGAGCACAATTAAAAATATTCTAGGTATTAATGAGAATTGCCAGCCGTTACAAAATCGTTGTTTTTCCTAGGGGCACTGGTGCTCCTAAATAAAAATTCCATGTAGCACAGTAAAATATGTAGGAGTGTATGTGCGCAAAATGATAACACTGTAGAGCCCTGACTCACTGGAAAATACTACTTCAAGTCTAAAAATGGTTTCCATTGGATTGACTGCAGGTTTTTCCTTCAGTGGATTATATAGGCTCCTACTCTCTGGTGTCTTTGTGTTAGTGTGGCTGGCTGCTGTCATCACTAACCCCTCTCAACACACACGATCATTGGTCATCTCAGATGTTATAACTGGGTCGGTGGTGATAATGGTAGTGGGGGGTCAGTGATGACAGAGTAGTTGGTCGGTGGTGATAATGGTAGTGGGGGGTTAGTGATGACAGGGTAGTTGGTCGGTGGTGATAATGGTAGTGGGGGGTTAGTGATGACAGGGTAGTTGGTCAGTGGTGATAATGGTAGTGGGGGGTTAGTGATGACAGGGTAGTTGGTCGGTGGTGATAATGGTAGTGGGGGGTTAGTGATGACAGGGTAGTTGGTCGGTGGTGACAATGGTAGTGGGGGGGTTAGTTATTTTCTTTGTTTATGGTCCTCTGTAGCTCAGCTGGTAGAGCACGGCGCTTGTAACGACAAGGTAGTGGGTTCGATCCCCGGGAACACCCATACACAAAAATGTATGCACGCATGACTGTAAGTCGCTTTGGATAAAAGCGTCTGCTAAATGGCACATTATTATTATTATTATTCTATTTCATTCTTCTATTCATTCTTCTATTTCATTCTTCTATTACATTCTTCTATTTCATTCTTCTATTTCATTCTACAATTTCATTCTTCTATTTCATTCTTCTATTTCATTCTTCTATTCAATATTCTATTTCAGTCTTCTATTTCATTCTTCTATTTCATTCTTCTATTCAATATTCTATTTCAATCTTCTATTCATTCTTCTATTTCAGTCTTCTATTCAGTCTTCTATTTCATTCTTCTATTTCATTCTTCTATTTCATTCTTCTATTTCTTTCTTCTATTTTATTCTTCTATTTCATTCTTCTTTTTCATTTTTCTATTTCAGTGGTCTATTTCATTATTCTATTTCATTCTTCTATTTCATTTTTCTATTCAATATTCTATTTCATTCTTCTATTCATTCTTCTATTTCAGTCTTCTATTTCATTCTTCTATTCATTCTTCTATTTCATTCTTCTATTTCATTCTTCTATTCATTCTTCTATTTCAGTATTCTATTTCATTCTTCTATTTCATTCTACAATTTCATTCTTCTATTTCATTCTTCTATTTCATTCTTCTATTTCAGTCTTCTATTTCATTCTTCTATTTCATTCTTCTATTCAATATTCTATTTCATTCTTCTATTCATTCTTCTATTTCATTCTTCTACTCATTCTTCTATTTCAGTCTTATATTTCATTCTTATATTTCAGTCTTCTATTTCATTCTTCTATTCATTCTTCTATTTCATTCTTCTATTTCAGTCTTTTATTTCATTCTTCTATTTCATTTTCTATTTCATTCTTCTATTCATTCTTCTATTTCATTCTACTATTCATTCTTCTATAACAGTCTTCTATTTCATTCTTCTATTTCATTCTACTATTTCATTATTCTATTTCAGTCTTCTATTTCATTCTTCTATTCATTATTCTATTTCAGTCTTCTATTTCATTCCTCTATTCATTCTTCTATTTCAGTCTTCTATTTCATTCTTCTATTTCATTCTTCTATTTCATTCTTCTAGTCATTCTTCTATTTCATTCTTCCATTTCATTATTCTATTCAATATTCTATTTCATTCTTCTATTCATTCTTCTATTCATTCTTCTATTCATTCTTCTATTCATTCTTCTATTTCAGTCTTGTATTTCATTCTTCTATTCATTCTTCTATTTAATTATTCTATTTCAGTCTTCTATTTCATTCTTCTATTCATTCTTCTATTTCAGTCTTCTATTTCAGTCTTCTATTTCATTCTTCTATTTCATTCTTCTATTTCATTCTTCTATTCATTATTCTATTTCATTATTCTATTTCATTCTTCTATTTCATTCTTCTATTTCATTCTTCTATTCATCCTTCTATTTCAGTCTTCTATTTCATTCTTCTATTTCATTCTTCTATTTCATTCTTCTATTCATTATTCTATTTCATTATTCTATTTCATTCTTCTATTTCATTCTTCTATTTCATTCTTCTATTCATCCTTCTATTTCAGTCTTCTATTTCATTCTTCTATTTCATTCTTCTATTTCAGTCTTCTATTTCATTCTTATATTTCATTCTACAGTTTCATTCTTCTATTTCATTCTTCTATTTTATTCTTCTATTCAATATTCTATTTCAGTCTTCTATTTCATTCTTCTATTTCATTCTTCTATTCAATATTCTATTTCAATCTTCTATTCATTCTTCTATTTCAGTCTTCTATTCATTCTTCTATTTCATTCTTCTATTTCATTCTTCTATTTCATTCTTCTATTTCTTTCTTCTATTTTATTCTTCTATTTCATTCTTCTTTTTCATTCTTCTATTTCAGTGTTCTATTTCATTTTTCTATTTCATTCTTCTATTTCATTTTCAATTCAATATTCTATTTAATTATTCTATTCAGTCTTCTATTTCAGTCTTCTATTTCATTCTTCTATTCATTCTTCTATTTCATTCTTCTATTTCATTCTTCTATTCATTCTTCTATTTCAGTATTCTATTTCATTCTTCTATTTCATTCTACAATTTCATTCTTCTATTTCATTCTTCTATTTCATTCTTCTATTTCAGTCTTCTATTTCATTCTTCTATTTCATTCTTCTATTCAATATTCTATTTCATTCTTCTATTTATTATTCTATTTCATTCTTCTACTCATTCTTCTATTTCAGTCTTATATTTCATTCTTATATTTCAGTCTTCTATTTCATTCTTCTATTCATTCTTCTATTTCATTCTTCTATTTCAGTCTTCTATTTCATTCTTCTATTTCATTCTTCTATTTCATTCTTCTATTCATTCTTCTATTTCATTCTACTATTCATTCTTCTATAACAGTCTTCTATTTCATTCTTCTATTTCATTCTACTATTTCATTCTTCTATTTCATTCTTCTATTCATTCTTCTATTTAAGTCTTCTATTTCATTCTTCTATTTCATTCTGTAATTTCATTCTTCTATTCAATATTCTATTTCATTCTTCTATTCATTCTTCTATTTCAGTCTTCTATTTCATTCTTCTATTTCATTCTTCTATTTCAGTCTTCTATTTCATTCTTCTATTTCATTCTTCTATTCATTCTTCTATTTCAATATTCTATTTCATTCTTCTATTTCATTCTTCTTTTTCATTCTTCTATTCATTCTTCTATTTCATTCTTCTATTTCATTTTTCTATTTCAGTCTTCTATTTCATTCTTCAATTTCATTCTTCTATTCATTCTTCTATTCATTCTTCTATTTCATTCTTCTATTCATTCTTCTATTTCATTCTTCTATTCATTCTTCTATTTCATTTTCTATTTCATTCTTCTATTTCATTCTTCAGGTTTGGAGTTTTTTAGCTGCTTGTTTGGGATGGTGAAGTGCAGCAGCATAAGTCATCAGCGAACTGCGAGACATGTCCCCTCACGACGCCAGGACAGCGGAGTCACTCACCACCTTCTGGAGACACTTGAAACCCCACCTCTTTAAGGAATACCTGGGATAGGATAAAGTAATCCTTCTACCCCCCCTTACCCCACCCCCCCCAAAAAAAATATATAAAAAAAATACATATTGTAAAGTGGTTGTCCCACTGGCTATAAGGTGAATGCACCAATTTGTAAGTCGCTCTGGATAAGAGCGTCTGCTAAATGATGTAAATGTAAAATGTCCGACTGTGGATGGAGAGTAGTAGATGTCTGAGATGTATATTAAAAACAGAAGTGGGCCAGGACTGGCCCTTGAGGAACCCCCACCTCCGGTACAAAGTGGGTGGAGAATATTGTACCCACCTTCACTTCGAGTCTTCTGGTGGTGAAGAAGCTTTGTATGATGTTGACCGTTTTTGAGGGGAAGTTTTCTAGGATCAATTCTGGAGTTGAACTGGGGTTGTATCCCTGATTTATTTTCTGTTAGAAGCTGCGGGGGTTGGAGTCATGGTCAAGCTGATCATAGAATGTGGTCCATTTATTTTGTTTGTGTAGGGTAAGTTTGGTGCATGATTTGGTTTTGAAGACTATTTATTTCTGTTTTGAGTTGGAGTCATCTTGTCTTGATGAAGTCTCTTCTCGGTTTTCTTTTCTGTTAGATAAATGTGTGCCCTGGTTAAAAGTAGTGCACTATATAGGGAACATGATGCCATCTGACTGACCACTGAGCCGGGGCGGTTGCGTGGAGGATGAGGATGAGGGATTTAATCAAAGAGCTGCAGTGAATCTGTGCTTATTACAGGGTTGTTGGACCTTAGTAGGTCATTGGTATTACATGGGTAACCTTAGGGTATCATACCACTCTTAGGGCTCAAATAAGCATGCACATGTTATAGAATATTTCTCCACATGCAAATTGTGTTTCATTCCAAGGATAAAATGTAGTAGTAAGATTCACTCAACAACACTCAGAAACTTGCACAAAAAAATCTGAACGCTCTTGTTGAACCCTGAAAGGGTTATAGTGACATGGAACAACCAGTTATCTTGGATATATTATGTAAGTCAATAGTATACAGTGCATTCGGAAAGTATTCAATCCCTTATTTTTTCCACATTTAGTTACGTTATAGACTTATTCTAAAATGGATTAAATAAAAAAAATGATCATCAATCTACACACAATACCCCATATTGACAAAGTGAAAACCGGTTTTTAGACATTTTTGCACATTTAGAAAAAAATAATTTAGAAAAATGAAGCTTATTTACATACAGTGGGGAAAAAAAGTATTTAGTCAGCCACCAATTGTGCAAGTTCTCCCACTTAAAAAGATGAGTGAGGCCTGTAATTTTCATCATAGGTACACGTCAACTATGACAGACAAATTGAGAAATGTTTTTCCAGAAAATCACGTTGTAGGATTTTTAATGAATTTATTTGCAAACTATGGTGGAAAATAAGTATTTGGTCACCTACAAACAAGCAAGATTTCTGGCTCTCACAGACCTGTAACTTCTTCTTTAAGAGGCTCCTCTGTTCTCCACTCGTTACCTGTATTAATGGCACCTGTTTGAACTTGTTATCAGTATAAAAGACACCTGTCCACAACCTCAAACAGTCACACTCCAAACTCCACTATGGCCAAGACCAAAGAGCTGTCAAAGGACACCAGAAACAAAATTGTAGACCTGCACCAGGCTGGGAAGACTGAATCTGCAATAGGTAAGCAGCTTGGTTTGAAGAAATCAACTGTGGGAGCAATTATTAGGAAATGGAAGACATACAAGACCACTGATAATCTCCCTCGATCTGGGGCTCCACGCAAGATCTCACCCCGTGGGGTCAAAATGATCACAAGAACGGTGAGCAAAAATCCCAGAACCACACGGGGGGACCTAGTGAATGACCTGCGACCAAAGTAAATTTGTAGTCATTTAGCAGACGCTCTTATCCAGAGCGACTTACAGTTAGTGAGTGCATACATTATTATTTTTTCATACTGGCCCCCCATGGGAATCGAACCCACAACCCTGGCGTTGCAAACGCCATGCTCTACCAATTGAGCTACATCCCTGCCGGCCATTCCCTCCCCTACCCTGGACCAATTGTGCGCCGCCCCATGGGTCTCCCGTTCGCAGCCGGCTACGACAGAGCCTGGTTTCGAACCAGGATCTCTAGTGGCACAGCTAGCACTGCGATGCAGTGCCTTAGACCACTGCGCCACTCGGGAGACTGTAACAAAGCCTACCATCAGTAACACACTACGCCGCCAGGGACTCAAATCCTGCAGTGCCAGACGTGTCCCCCTGCTTAAGCCAGTACATGTCCAGGCCCGTCTGAAGTTTGCTAGAGTGCATTTGGATGATCCAGAAGAGGATTGGGAGAATGTCATATGGTCAGATGAAACCAAAATAGAACTTTTTGGTAAAAACTCAACTCGTCGTGTTTGGAGGACAAAGAATGCTGAGTTGCATCCAAAGAACACCATACCTACTGTGAAGCATGGGGGTGGAAACATCATGCTTTGGGGCTGTTTTTCTGCAAAGGGACCAGGACGACTGATCCGTGTAAAGGAAAGAATGAATGGGGCCATGTATCGTGAGATTTTGAGTGAAAACCTCCTTCCATCAGCAAGGTCATTGAAGATGAAACGTGGCTGGGTCTTTCAGCATGACAATGATCCTAAACACACCGCCCGGGCAACGAAGGAGTGGCTTCGTAAGAAGCATTTCAAGGTCCTGGAGTGGCCTAGCCAGTCTCCAGATCTCAACCCCATAGAAAATCTTTGGAGGGAGTTGAAAGTCCGTGTTGCCCAGCGACAGCCCCAAAACATCACTGCTCCAGAGGAGATCTGCATGGAGGAATGGGCCAAAATACCAGCAACAGTGTGTGAAAACCTTGTGAAGACTTACAGAAAACGTTTGACCTGTGTCATTGCCAACAAAGGGTATATAACAAAGTATTGAGAAACTTTTGTTATTGACCAAATACTTATTTTCCACCATAATTTGCAAATAAAATCATAAAAAATCCTACAATGTGATTTTCTGGATTTTTTTTCTTCATTTTGTCTGTCATAGTTGACGTGTACCTATGATGAAAATTACAGGCCTCTCTCATCTTTTTAAGTGGGAGAACTTGCACAATTGGTGGCTGACTAAATACTTTTTTCCCCACTGTAGGTATTCAGACCCTTTGCTATGAGACTCGAAATTGAGCTCATGTGCATCCTGTTTCCATTGATCATCCTTGAGATGTTTCTACAACTTGATTGGAGTCCACCTGTGGTAAATTCAATTGGTTGGACATGATTTGGAAAGGGAGACTAGTCAGGATCAAGGGAAAGAGGAACGGAGCAAAGTACAGAGAAACATCCTTGATAAAAACCTACTACAGAGCGCTCAGGACCTCAGACTGGGGCGAAGGTTCACCTTCCAACAGGACAATGACCCTAAGCACACAGCCAAGACAACGCAGGGGTGGCTTCGGGACAAGTCTCTGAATGTCCTTGAGTGGTCCAGCCAGAGCCCGGACTTTAACCTGATCAATCATCTCTGGAGAGACCTGAAAATAGCTGTGCAGCAACGCTCCCCATCCAACCTGACAGAGCTTGAGAGGATCTGCAGAGAAGAATGGGAGAACCTCCCAAAATACAGCTGTGCCAAGCTTGTAGCTTCATACCCAAGAAGACTTGAGGCTGTAATTGCTGCCAAAGGTGCTTCAACAAAGTACTGGGTAAAGGGTCTGAATACTTATGTAAATGTGATATCATTTTATTTGATTCTATACATTTGCTAAAATGTCTAAAATAGTTTTTGCTTTCTCATTATGGGGTATTGTGTGTAGATTGATGAGGGGAAAAAAACAGTTTAATCCATTTTAGAATAAGGCTGTAATGTAACAAAATGTGGAAGAAGTCAAGGGGTCTGAATACTTTCCGAATGCACTGTCAAAGACAAATTCTCAGAATGGAACACATTCCACATAGCACTGAAGACAGGATGTTGATTGATTGTCTGTAGGAGGATTAGGCATAAAGAACTAGCAGGTGTAAAGAGAGAAAACTATTCTAGATAATCAGTGATGAGTAAACATTGTGCCTTAAGAAGCTAAAAAGTACCAATCTGTTAGAGAGAGAGAGAGACATATATATACATATACAGTACCAGTCAAAAGTTTGGACACACCCACTCATTCCAGGCTTTTTCTTTATTTTTACTATTTTCTCCATTGTAGAATAATAGTGAAGACATCAAAACTATGAAATAACACATATGGAATCATGTAGTAACCAAATAAGTGTTAAACAAATCAAAATATATTTTATATTTGAGATTCTTCATAGTAGCCATCCTTTGCCTTGATGACAGCTTTACACACTCTTGGCATTCTCTCAACCAGCTTCATGAGGTAGTCACCTGGAATACATTTCAATTAACAGATGTGCCTTATGAAAAGTCAATTTGTGGATTTTCTTTCCTTCATAATGCGTTTGAGCCAATCAGTTGTGTTGTGACAATGTAGGGGTGGTATACAGAAGATAGCCCTATTTGGTAAAAGACCAAGTCCATATTATGACAAGAACAGCTCAAATAAGAAAAGAGAAACGACAGTCCATCATTACTTTAAGACATGAAGGTCAGTCAATCCGGAAAATTTCAAGAACTATAAAGGTTTCTTAAAGTGCAGTCGCAAAAACCATCAAGTGCTACGATGAAACTGGCTCTCATGAAGACTGCCACAGGAAAGTATTTAGAATTCAAGGCACACTTAACCAGCATGGCTACCACAGCATTCTGCAGCGATACGCCATCCCATCTGGTTTGCGCTTAGTGGGACTATCATTTGTTTTTCAACAGGACAATGACCCAACACACCTCCAGGCTGACACACAGAAATGCATACAAGGCCCTCCCTCGTCCTCCCTTTGGCAAATCTGACCACGACTCCATTCTCCTGCTTCCTGTTTACAAACATAAGCTCAAACAGGAAGAACCAGTGATGCGCTCAATATGGAAGTGGTCGGATGAAGACTGTTTTGCTAGTACAGACTGGGAAATGCTCCGGGATTCATCCGATGGCATTGAGGAGTGTACCCCATCAGTCACGGATTTCATCAATAAGTGCATAGACGACGTCATCTCCACAGTGACTATACGAACGTATCCAAACCAAAAACTATGGATTAGTATATAGTATAGTATAGTAATATATATATATATATATATATTATATATATATATATATATATACAGTATATATTAGTTATATATTGGCAATATCAAAACTATAATACCCATGCTGGGCTAAAGGCTAGAGCTACCAAAGAATGGGACGCATACAAGAAATTCCGCTACGACCTCCGAAGAGACATCAAACATGCAAAAAGACAATATAGGAGGAAGCCCCTTGTTTTTCCGGATGACTGTATAATCTCTCTCTCCATGGCCGATGTGAGTAAAACTTTTAACCAGGTTTGGCAGTGTGGTGCCAGGACAACCTCTCCCAGTCGGTAATCCCAACATGTTTGAAGTTGACCACCATTGTCCCTGTTCCCAAGGTAACCTGCTTAAAATAGCTATCGCCCTGTAGCACTCATATCTGTAATTACGAAGTGCTTTGAAAGGCTGGTCATGGCACACATCAACACCATCATCCTAGACACCCTGGACCCACTCCAATTCACATACCGCCCCAACAGATCCATAGATGATGCAATCTCAATTGCACTGCACACTACCCTCTCCCACCTGGACAAGACGGGAAATAATGTGTGAATGCTGTTCATAGACTGCAGCTCAACTTTTCAACACCATCACCAAGCTTGGGACCCCTGGGACTGAACACCTCCCTCTGCAACTGGACCTTGACTTCCTGATGGGCTGGGCACAGGTGGTGAGGGTAGGGGTTATTGCTTAGTCCCCTCCTGTACTCGACTGTGTGGCCACGCACAACTCCAACACCATCATCAAGTTTGCTTGACGACACAACGGTGGTAGGCTTGATCACTGACGGCGATGACACAGCCTACAGGCAGAAGGTCAGAGATTTGGCAGTGTGGTGTCGGGACAACAACCTCTCCCTCAACGTCAGTAAGACCAAGGAGCTGATCGTGGACTACAGGAGAAAGAGCCTACAGGCAGAAGATCATATCTACCACATCGACGGGGCTGTTGTGAGCTTCAAGTTCCTTGGCGTCCACATCACTAAGGACTTAACATGGTCCACTCTTACCCGCACAGTCGTGAAGAGGGCTCGACAGCGCCTCTTCCCCCTCAGAAGGCTGAAAATATTTGTCATGGGCCCTCGGATCCTCAAAAAGTTATAAAGCTGCACCATCGAGAGCATCTTGACTGGCTGCATCACCGCTTGGTATGGCAAATGCGCAGCACTCAACAGCAAAGTGCTACAGAGGGTGGTGCGGACGGCCCAGTACATCACTGGGGCCGAGCTCCCTGCCATCCAGGACCTCTATGTCAGGCGGTGTCAGAGAAAGGCCCGGAAAATTGGTACCGGAGCATCGGCTCTCAGACCAACAGGCTCCAAGACAGCTTCTACTTATGTAAATAGTTAATACAATTGTTACACAGACAATCTGCATTGACCCTATCTTGCACTAACTCTATGCACACTCACAATTGTGATTAGATTTATTAGGATCCCCATTAGCCGACGCCAATGGCGACAGCTAGTCTTACTGGGGTCCTCAAATACCTTATTATTATCTATCCTGACGCCTAGTCACTTTACCCTGCCTTCATGTACATATCTACCTCAAATACCTTATTATTATCTATCCTGACGCCTAGTCACTTTACCCTGCCTTCATGTATATATCTACCTCAAATACCTTATTATTATCTATCCTGATGCCTAGTCACTTTACCCTGCCTTCATGTACATATGTACCTCAAATACCTTATTATTATCTATCCTGATGCCTAGTCACTTTATCCTGCCTTCATGTACATATCTACCTCAAATACCTTATTATTATCTATCCTGATGCCTAGTCACTTTACCTTGCCTTCATGTACATATACTGCATGACCAAAAGTATGTGGACACCTGCTCGTCGAACATCTCATTCCAAAATCATGAGGATTAATATGGAGGTGGCCCCTCCTATAGCTCAGTTGGTAGAGCATGGCGCTTGCAACACCAGGGTTGTGGGTTCGTTTCCCACGGGGGGGCCAGTATGAAAAATGTATGCACTCACTAACTGTAAGTCGCTCTGGATAAGAGCGTCTGCTAAATGACTAAAATGTAAATGTAATGCTATAACAGCCTCCACTCATCTGGGAAGGCTTTCCACTAGATGTTGGAACATTGCTGCGGGGACTTGCTTCCATTCAGCCACAAGAGCATTAGTGAGGTCGGGCACTGATGTTGGGCGATTAGGCCTGGCTCGCAGTCGGCGTTACAATTCATCCCAAAGGTGTTCGATGGGGTTGAAGTTAGGGCTCTGTGCAGGCCAGTCAAGTTCTTCCACACCGATCTTGACAAACCATTTCTATATGGACCTCGCTTTGTGCATGGGGGCATTGTCATGCTGAAACAGGAAAGGGCCTTCCCAAAACTGTTGCCACAAAGTTGGAAACACAGAATAATCTACAATGTCATTGTATGCTGTAGCGTTAAGATTTCCCTTCACTGGAACTAAGGGGCCTAGCCAGAACCATGAAAAACAGCCCCAGACCATTATTCCTCCTCCACCAAACTTTACGGTTGGCACTATGCATTCGGGTAGGTAGCGTTCTCCTGGCATCCGCCAAACCCAGATTCATCCATCGGACTGCCAGATGGTGAAGCGTGATTCATCACTCCAGAGAACGCTTTTCCACTGCTCGAGAGTCCAATAGCGGCGAGCGTTACACTACTCCAGACGACGCTTGACATTGCACATGGTGATCTTAGGCTTGTGTGCGGCTGCTCGGCCATGGAAACCCATTTCATGAAGCTCCCGACTAACAGTAATTGTGCTGACGTTGCTTCCAGAGGCAGTTTGGAACTCGGTAGTGAGTGTTGCAACCCGAAGACAGACGATTGTTATGCGCTTCAGCACTCGGCGGTCCCGTTCTGTGAGCTTGTGTGGCCTACCACTTTGCGTCTGAGCCGTTGTTGATCCTAGACGTTTCCACTTCACAATAACAGCACTTGCAGTTGACCGGGGCAGCTCTAGCAGGGCAGAAATGTGAAGAACTGACTTGTTGGAAAGGTGGCATCCTATGACGGTACCACGTTGAAAGTCACTGAGCTCTTCAGTAAGGCCATTCTACTGCCAATGTTTGTCTATGGAGATTGCATGGCTGTGTGCTCGATTTTGTACACCTGTCAGCAACGGTTGTTGCTGAAATAGCCAAATCCACTACTTTGAAGGGGTGTCCACATTGATCTGGTACTGGTACTCCCTGTATATAGCTCCACATTGATCTGGTACTGGTACTCCCTGTATATAGCTCCACATTGATCTGGTACTGGTACTCCCTGTATATAGCTCCACATTGATCTGGTACTGGTACTCCCTGTATATAGCTCCACATTGATCTGGTACTGGTACTCCCTGTATATAGCTTAATTCTTGTGTATTTAATACCATTTGTGTTACTATTTTTATTTTAAAAAATGTACCTTGCATCGTTTGGGAAAGGCTCGTAAGCATTTCAGGGTAAAGTCTACTGTAACATAGATGAGGAGGGAGACAGACATGGAACCACAGGGGATGGGGAAGCAGGTCCTCCAGCATTCGGGTGACCAGTCTGTTATTTTCATCCTCGACCATGAGATGGTGGGGTTGAATCCAAGGGACCTGGTGATGAAGAGGGTTGTTCTCCTGATGGATGGACTCCACAGTGAGGGTTAACCGAGCCATGAACCCCGATTACTGAGGTCTTGAACCAGGAAAGGAGAGGAGAGCGGGTATGAGGTGAGGTTGAGAGAGGAGGCAAGGGTCTGGTCAATATAGTTCCTGTGGCACCGGAATTCGCTAATGCTGTAGAAAATGTACATGAGGGACAGTCAACTAGTATGATCGACACCAAAAAGGGTTTGGCAGAAAGTGATGAAGAGGGGATACTTACACCTGCCCCAGGAGGTGGAAGATCACGTGACCATCCCTCTGCTCTCGTGGATCCCGAGTTGGAAAGTACCGGACACTGCTGGAGCTGGTGCCCTCCTTGACCACAACAGGGACAGAGCTGTCTCCGTCTGCGTAACTCCGCCGTGGGGAGGCGTGTGACCCCTACCTCCATGGGTTCAGGCTCAGATCCACAGTGTTCACTGAGGGAGGGAGAGAAGCGATGAGAGTGCCGGCGCTCCCGAAGAAGGTTATCCAGACAGATGGCCATCTTGATGAGTGCGTCCAAGGAGAGGTTGTCGTCTCAACAGACCAGTTCCGTCTAAACGTCCTTGCGCAGTCCTCTTCTGAATAGCATACGAAGCGCCAGCTCATTCCATCCGCTGGATGCTGCTACTGTCCGGAAGGTGAGCGCGTACTAGGCAGCAGTCTGGTCCTCCTGCCGTAATTGCGGTAGGCGCCCACCCCCTCTCTCTGCCCTCCGGTGGATGATCAAAGATACCTCTGAACCAAGCCATGAACCCCTCATACGAATCCAGCTCCTCCTCTCCTCTCTCCCAGACGGCCGTGGCCCATTCCAATGCCCTCCCAGTCAGCAGAGAAATAACCATGGCGACCTTGGACCTCTCGGTGGTAGGAGCTCCCATCTGGTGCGCAAAGTAGAGGGAGCACTGTAGTAGTAAGCCATTGCATTTAGATGGGGTGCCGTCATATTTATCCAGGAGGAACAAACAGGCATCGCTGACCTGGTGTCACGACTTCCGCCGAGGCTGCCTCCCCTCCTTGTTCAGGCAGGCTTTGGCGTTTGTCGTCACCGGCTTACTAGCTACTGCCGCTCCATATATCATCATTCCATTTGTCTTGTTTTGTTAATTACACACACCTGGTTCTTATCCCCTCATTAGTCCATGTATAAGTGTTCCCTCTGCCCCCCTTGTCCTTGTGGGTGATTGTTTATTCGTGAGAGTAGTGTAGCTCGGTGGAGCTACTCGTACATTGTTATTGCCGGGGTAGATATTTCCCCTGTGCCTGTTATGGTTGGAGCTACCGTTACCTTGTATTGCCAGGGTAGATTTTCCCCTGTGCCTGTTTCGTTTGTCGCTATCCAGCGCTATTTGTGTACGACGGAATAAACTCTGCATTCGGTGATTACCCTCCTGCGCCTGACTCCTTCTATCACACTCATCACAGAAATCACCCACCCGCTATGGAGTCAGCGGGAGAAGAGTGCATGCCTGGAGTCGTGGCACGGGTCCAGGAGCATTCCACGATGCTGGCCAGCTTGGGGGAAGCGATGGATCAGGTTCTTCAGGTCGTCCAACGCCTGGAGAGGAGAGGACCCGATCTGTCGAGACCAGCTGGCCAACCGGATCCAGCCACCTACACCCCAGCACTCGGAGGGATCCAGATATCCCGACCACGGGCGTTCGACGAGACGGCGGCGCTCTGCCAAGGATTCCTCCTTCAACTGGAGCTTTACTTCTCCAGCATCAGGCCAGTGCCATCGGAGCGGGAGAAGGTGTCCGTCCTCGTATCCTGCCTCTCGGGGAAAGCCCTGGAGTGGGCCAACACGGTTTGGAACGAAGGAGGAGTCGCGTTGGAGGACTACGGGGAGGACTTCGATCACCCGCCCGAGGGTTGAAAGGCGGGCGAGCGGCTGGTCCACCTGAGGCAGGGGACGAGGACCGCGCAAGACTTCGCGTTGGAGTTTCGGACTCTGGCAGCGGGGTCGGGGTGGAACGAGCGGGCCCTGATAGACCATTTCCGGTGCCATCTGCGGGAGGACGTCTGACGGGAGCTAGCCTGCCGGGACACCATGTTGTCTTTCATGAAACTGGTGGAAATGGCCATCCGTTTGGACAACCTGCTGGAAGCCAGAGGACGTCCTGGTAGGGGTCTGCCCGTTTCCACCCCAGACGACTCGAATCCCGAGCTGATGGAGCTGGGTGGAGCCGCCCTCCGACAGAGCGGAGGACAACAGCGACAGTGCCACTCTGGTGGCACGAAGGGACAGTCCACCACACGTCGTAGTCAACGCTCTTTTGGGTCTGGAGGCGGCAGGCAGGGCACTCTCGCGTCACCCCAGGTATCGAACACCCACACTCGTTCAGAGCTCTCTGCTGCGCACTGTACCCTACCTATCCACTTTCCCGATCACATGGTAGTTCCCCAGTGTAAGGCGCTAGTTGATTCAGGCGCAGCTGGGAACTTTATGGACAGGGCAATCTCACGCCGCCAAGGCATTTCATTGGTTCCCCTATCCATTCCACTCCCCATCAGAGCACTTGATAGTCGGCCATTAGGGTCCGGGTTTGTTCAGGAAGTTACTGCACCAGTCACCATGATTACACAGGAGAATCATTGTGAGCAGATTATTATTGAGTCCCCTGTTTTCCCTGTGGTGTTAGGTATCCCTTGGTTAGCACTCCACAACCCCACCTTCTCATGGCCACAGAGGGTTCTCACGGGGTGGTCGCGAGAGTGTCAGGGTAGGTGTCTAGGTGTTTCCGTTGGTGCAACCACGGTGGAAAGTCCAGACAGTACCTCCACCGTGCGCATTCCCCCCGAATACCTTGATTTGGCGCACGCGTTTTCAAAGACACAGGCTACCAAGTTACCACCTCATTGGGCGGGGGATTGCGCGATAAACCTTCGGGTAGACGCTGTACCTCCCAGGAGTCATGTGTACCCCCTGTCGCAGGCTGAAACAGAGGCTATGGAAACATACGTCACAGAGTCCCTGGGCCAGGGGTATGTACGTCCCTCCACTTCACCCGCCTCCTCAAGTGTCTTCTTTGTGAAGAAAAAAGACGGCGGTCTGCACCCTTGCATTGATTATCGATCACTGAACAAGGAGACTATAAGATTTAGTTATCCCCTCCCCCTCATTCCGTCAGTGATCGAGTCAATGCATGGGGCGCGCTTCTTCACCAAATTAGATCTCAGGAGTGCGTACAACCTGGTGCGTGTTCGGGAGAGGGATGAGTGGAAGACAGCATTCAGCACAACCACAGGGCATTATGAATACCTGGTGATGCCCTACGGTTTGATGAATGCTCCATCCGTCTTCCAGTCCTTTGTGAACGAGGTGTTTCGGGACATGCTTGGTCGCGGTGTGGTGGTCTACATCGATGACATCCTGGTGTATTCTGCTATGCGTGCCGAGCATGTGTCCCTGGTTCGCAAAGTGCTGGCCTGAATGTTGGAAAATGCCCTTTATGCCAAGGCAGAGAAGTGTATGTTTTTCCAGCAGTCCGTCTCCTTTCTCGGATACCGCATTACCACCTCAGGTGTGGAGATGGAGGGAGATCGCATTTCAGCCGTGCGTAATTGGCCGACTCCAACCACGGTTAAGGAGGTGCAGCGCTTCCTTGGCTTCGCCAACTACTATCGGAGGTTTATCCGGGGCTTTGGCAAGCTCCCATTACATCCCTGTTGAAGGGTGGGCCGTCCCGGCTCCGCTGGTCTGCTGAGGCTGACCTGGCCTTCAGCAAACTGCGGGGTCTGTTCACCTCAGACCCGGTACTGGCCCACCCCGATCCATCACTACCGTTCGTAGTGGAGGTGGATGCGTCCGAGGTAGGGATAGACGCTGTCCTGTCTCAACGCTCGGGCATGCCACCCAAGCTCTGCCTCTGTGCCTTTTTCTCAAAGAAGCTCAGCCTGGCGGAGCAGAACTACGACATTGGTGATCGGGAGCTGTTGGCTGTTGTCCAAGCTTTGACTGTGTGGAGGCATTGGCTCGAAGGGGCGAGACATCCTTTCCTCGTCTGGACGGACCACTGTAACCTGGAGTACATCCGGGCAGCGAGGAGGTTGAATCCTCGCCAGGCCAGGTGGGCCCTATTCTTCACCCGATTTGATTTTACACTGTCTTACATCCCGGGTACGAAGAACGTGAAGGCAGACGCACTGTCCCGGCTGTATGACACAGAGGAGAGGCCCAGAGACAACACCCCCATACTCCCGGCCTCCTGCATTGTGGCTCCGGTAGTATGGGCGATGGACGCGGATATAGAGCAGGCATTACGCACAGATCCATCTCCAGCTCAGTGTCCAGCTGGGCTGCGGTACGTGCCTGTTCTTATCCGTGATCGTCTGATCTTCTGGGCACACACGTCACCCTCCTCTGGTCACCCAGGTATTGGTCGTACAGTGCGCTGCCTGATCGGAAAATACTGCTGGCCTACCTTGGCTAAGGTCGTGAGGGTGTACGTCTCCTCCTGCTCGATGTGCGCCCAGAGTAAGGCACCTAGGCACCTCCCAGCGGGTAAGTTACAACCTTTACCAGTTCCACAATGACCATGGTCTCACCTTAGTGTTGATTTCTTGACTGATCTTCCACCATCCCAAGGTAACACCACCATCCTGGCCGTTGTGGACCGCTTTTCCAAGTCCTGCCGCCTCCTTCCTCTGCCCGGTCTCCCCACGGCCCTGCAGACTGCGGAGGCCCTGTTTACTCACGTCTTCTGGCACTACAGGGTGCCAGAGGATATAGTGTCCGACCGAGGTCCCCAGTTCACGTCCAAGGTTTGGAAGGCGTTCATGGAACGTCTGGGGGTCTCGGTCAGCCTGACCTCTGGGTTCCACCCCGAGTCAAATGGGCAGGTGGAATGGGTAAATCAGGATGTGGGTAGGTTCCTGTGGTCCTACTGCCAGGACCGGCCGGGGGAGTGGTCGGTGTTCTTGCCATGGGCAGAATATGCCCAGAACTCTCTCTGCCACTCCTCTACTAACCTAACGCCATTCCAATGTGTTTTAGGTTACCAACCGGTTCTGGCACAGTGGCAGCAGAGCCAGACCGAGGCTCCTGCGGTGGATGACTGGTTTCGGTGCGTGGAGGAGACGTGGGACGCTGCCCACGTTCACCTCCAGCGCGCCGTGCATCGTCAGAAGGCCAATGCTGACCGTCACCGCAGTGAGGCCCCGGTCTTTGTACCGGGGGATCGGGTCTGACTCTCGAACCCGGAATCTGCCCCTCCGCCTGCCCTGCCGGAAGCTGAGCCTGCGGTTTGTGGGGCCATTCAAAGTCCTGAGGAGAATCAACGAGGTCACTTATAGGTTATTACTTCCCCCTGATCATCGTATTAACCCCTCGTTTCATGTGTCTCTCCTCAGGCCGGTGGTGGTTGGTCCGCTCCAGGAGTCTGAGGTGCGGGATGTTCCTCCACCTCCTCTGGACATCGAGGGGGCCCCGGCATACTCTGTCCGTTCCACCCTGGATTCGAGGCGTCGGGTGGGGGGCCTTCAGTACCTCGTGGAGTGGGAGGGGTACGGTCCGGAGGAACGGTGCTGGGTCCCGGTGAGGGATATCCTCGATCCCTCCCTGTTGCGGGATTTCCACAGATGCCATCCAGCTCGCCCTATTCTGCATCCTCCTGGCCATCCCCGAGGCCGGGGTCAGCGCACTGCTGGATCTCCGCGTCAAGGGGGGGTGGGGGTTGTACTGTCACGACTTCCGCCGAGGCTGCCTCCCCTCCTTGTTCGGGCAGGCTTCGGCGTTCGTCGTCACCGGCCTTCTAGACACTGCCGCTCCTCATCTCATCATTCCATTTGTCTTGTCTTGTCAATTACACACACCTGGTTCTTATCCCCTCATTAGTCCATGTATAAGTGTTCCCTCTGCCCCCCTTGTCCTTGTGGGTGATTGTTTATTCGTGAGAGTAGTGTAGCTCGGTGGAGCTACTCGTACATTGTTATTGCCAGGGTAGATTTTCCCCTGTGCCTGTTTCATTTGTTGCTATCCAGCGCTATTTGTGTACGACGGAATAAACTCTGCATTCTGTGATTACCCTCCTGCGCCTGACTCCTTTTATCACACTCATCACACCTGGGCAGGTTGCTGAATGGGATGGTGTGCTGGCTCACTGGTTCGCCTGGTGGTAGAGTATCCTCCGCTAGTTGGGTATGTTCGAGACGTTGAACACTGCGAAGAACCTCCTCCATAGCCGTCCCCAGTTGTGCCAGCTGGTCGTGGTGTTGACTAAGTAGGTATCCCCTGCTCGTCGACCGTCTGGGAGATGTTCTGATTTCCTGCTGCTTCCATTTTGTGAAGCAGTATTCTGTAATGTAGACACTGGGGAGTCGAGAAGCAGGTGGTAAGTTTAATATAACAAGAAACATGGAACAATACAACGTAGGAGCAGCGTTTAGCCATGAACAAGAGAAAACAATACTGCCTGGTGTAATAACCTAAGGGAGTGCCACATAAAGGGGAGGTAATGAGTGAGGTAATGGAGTCCAGGTGTGCCTCATGATGAAGCACAGGTGCACGTAATAATGAATGCCAGGTGCGCGTAATGGTGGTTCCCAGGACCGGGTGATTAGTAAACCGGCGACGTCGAACGCCGGAGGGGAAGAGCTGGAGTAGACGTGACGTGACACTACATCCTTTTGTATTAGGCGCATGTGACAAATACAATTTGAGAGAGAGAGGAAAAAGAGGAATGCTTTTTAAATCTGGACATAGTGGTAATGGGGTGAGTAATGGAGCCCCACAGTCATAACACCCATAAATAAAACCTAGCGGTCAAACAGGGAAATGGTTCCAATCGTTTTTCCACCATTCATTCTTCCCATAGGGGATTTTAGAAACACTTAAAATAAGGGCTGTGTTTCATGTAGGCTTACCCTAGCGTGACGTTTTGATAACCGTGTAAATCTCTCTCGGACAAGGTGACTTTTAGCTATATATTCGGCTCTATTTACACTCAGATTTGAAAATGCTAATTAGCGTCAAAGTAGACATCATGCAAAACTACAAATCCCTGCAAGCTCCTGCAAGTCATCTCTAGCGGACACCTTTGCTAACAGGTATTGGGTCAATTTAAAACGTGCACAAGAGAGTTAACAGAATTCTCAATTTCAAGAAATGTTGCCAATTTATTAATTCCTACATTTAGCTAACATTAGATAGTTAATCCAGAGATTCTTACCTTTGCCTCGGTTCGGCAGTCTCGTTCAGATCGTCATGGCATTTGTAGTTCTTTATGATAACCACATTAGCAGCTAATTAGCATTTCATTTTTGGGGGGTAAATACAGTCCAATATATAGCTAAAAGTCACCTTGTCCTAGAGAGATTTACACGGTTATCAAAACGTCACGCCAGGGTAAGCCTACACGAAACACAGCCCTTATTTTAAGTGTTTCTAAAATCCCCCTTTGGGAAACATGAATGGTGGAAAAAAAAAACTATTGGAACCATTTCCCTGTTTGACCGCTTGGTTTTATGGGTATTATGACTCATACTGTGGTACTCTATTGGGAAGAATTAATGACATAAACACATACAGCCTGAATAGCCGTGGATTGAAATCATCATGTTTTGCCAAACACCTGTGGAAATATGCAGCTGCAGAGAGAGAGAGAGAGAGAGAGAGAGAGAGAGAGAGAGAGAGAGAGAGAGAGAGAGAGAGAGAGAGAGAGAGAGAGAGAGAGAGAGAGACAGAGAGGGACAGAGAGAAATAGAGAGAGAGTGGGGAGAGAGAGACAGAGAGACAGAGAGAGAGACAGAGAGAGACAGAGAGAGAGAGAGAGAGAGAGAGAGAGAGAGAGAGACAGAGAGGGACAGAGAGAAATAGAGAGAGAGAGTGGGGAGAGAGTGAGAGAGAGAGAGAGAGAGAGAGAGAGAGAGAGAGAGAGAGAGACAGAGAGGGACAGAGAGAAATAGAGAGAGAGAGACAGAGAGAGAGAGAGACAGAGAGAAAGAGAGAGAGAGAGAAAGAGAGAGAGAGAGAGAGAGAGAGAGAGAGAGAGAGAGAGAGAGAGAGAGAGAGAGAGAGAGAGAGTGAGAGAGAGAGAGTGAGAGAGAGAGAGAGAGAGAGAGAGCAGTGGGAAAAGCAGGGGTTGGAAGGGAACAGAACAGAACCGTAAACCAGTGCTAATACCCTTTGATAATGACCTGGGATCGTAGTGGGATCATAGCAGAGCTGGGTCTCAGGGATCGGGTTACGCCACATTCCTCCCCTCAGTCCTCCACGGCCCTCCTGCTGAGAGGCACTGGACACAGGCATCTTCTTCAGCAATTAAAGAAATGTGTCAGTCGGTCTTACAGGCTGTTGTCATTCCAAATGGTGGTCTGACTGGTCAGCCCACTCCCACTGCTTTCCTTCTATTGATGGGGATAGTTTAGTTTATGTGTGTATGTGTGTGTGTGTGTGTGTTTGTGTGTGTGAGAGAGAGAGAGAGAGAGAGAGAGAGAGAGAGAGAGCGAGAGAGAGAGAGAGAGAAAGAGAGAGTGTGTGTGTGTGTTTGTGTTATTTGGTAGGGAGAGCCAAGCCAATGGTACAGTGGTTTGTACAGGTGCCACTGAGGTCGGAGGATAAACACTAGGTTCAATTTCAGGGCAGAAAATCTTTTGGAAAATGTTTCACTTCAGGAAAAAAGGTAGAAAGGAAAAAAACATTAGTTAAATGGAATGCCCTCTAAGGATGTAAATCAGCTTAACGAAAAGATAGGGATTTGATTTGAAACAAGCTGTTATTTTGCCAAATTCAATTTAGAATATGCTCCATATGAAGGTGTTAAGAGTGATGTGTATCTTGCAAAATGTAAACAAAACAAAAAAGTGTTTAAGGTTCAAATCTAGGCCGTCTGACTGATACATCCGTTTGCAAACATCTATACTACTGTAAACTGATTTGAATAGTGTTTCAAAACATAGAAAAATGAATTAACTCCAGGTGAATATTCCAGATTGTTTTAGTTGAAAAAAAGATCTGTTATCCTAAATATAGGTTGATGTCTATTACAGGCTTATAATCCTCCTTATTAGTAGACCTTACATTTACATTTTAGCAGATGCTTTTATCCAGAGCGACTTACAGTTAGTGAGTGCATACATTTTTTTTTTCATACTGCCCCCCCCCCCCCCCCGTGGGAATCGAACCCACGCTCTACCAACTGAACTACACCAGTACCATGAAGGCAGAGTGAGTTTGAATGTGCTGTGATGAGGTTTAAAAATAAGCTGGTGCTGACTCAGCATTACAGAGGCAGGAGACGGAGGGGTGCTCTCTTTAATAAGATGTATCTTTTTGCAGCAGCAAGGAGAACCAGAGGGTTGAGAGAGTTGTCGCAGACAGAGTGAGCTGCTGGGAAATGATTGCAGATCCCTTCCCTGTAATGGACCCAAAGAGAGCAGCTTCATTTTCCTCCACATGTGGGGCTGACTGCCAAAATGGCACCCTATTCCCTACATAGTGCACTACTTTTGAACAGAGCTCTATGGGCCCTGGTCAAAAGTAGTGCACTCTTAGGGAAGAGGGTGCCATTTGGGACGCATCTGTGATCGAAAGAAGCAGCTAAGAGATGCTCTAAACAAAGTGATCACCACTTCAGTGCTGGTTAGCCTGTCCTACTCAGTTGACATAAGACATTGCAGTTGTTTGTATCACATATTGTATAACTAACCTTTTGAGATGTGGGATAAACTTTGAAGAAATATTTAGCTAACACAGTCAGTAGATCATTAGAGCATTTTTCATCAATTAACGTTATGTCACAGTTTCTTATTCACATTTTTCTAAACTGGAGAAGGGCAGGAACGGGTCACAAAATGCTACCACTGACTTTCAACATCAGAGGACATTTGGAAATGTATGCTGCTGTCATATCATTGGGGGTTTCTTTTGCGGCGGCCTGGCAGCTAGCGGCCATGGGATGATGGGTAATTAAAAGGCTGTTTCTGGCCACAGTCGAGGCAGAGAGGACACTGGGAAGAAGAAGAACTCAGAGAAAAGCTGCTGGGTTGTTTTCAAGGTCACAAACCAGAAACAGAGCTGTTTAGGAGAGGCTGGTTTACCGCCCAGCCCAGCCCAGAGCGGGCAGGGACAGGGGCAGGGGGGCGAGCAGGAGTTGCGGGCACGGGGAGCAGCGGGTAGAAAACATCCTGACCTGTAATTAAAGAACCGTCGTCGTCCAGCTGAACAACAGAATAAAGGGCTGGGTTTTCTCTGGTCTCTCTGGTTTCAGCTCCTGCAGTCTTGAGAGGGAGGGACCACCGGCCCACTACTGTCTCCTTGATTTAACCAGCCAGCAATATCTGTATCAGGGTTAACCCTAGATCTCACAGGCCAGGGTTAACCCTACATCTCACAGGCAATGGTTAACCCTACATCTCACAGGCCAGGGTTAACCCTACATCTCACAGGCCAGGGTTAACCCTACATCTCACAGGCCAGGGTCAACCCTAGATCTCACAGGCAATGGTTAACCCTACATCTCACAGGCAATGGTTAACCCTACATCTCACAGGCCAGGGTTAACCCTACATCTCACAGGCAATGGTTAACCCTACATCTCACAGGAAATTGAGCAAGTTGAGGTGACTAAATTGCTTGGAGTAACCCTGGATTGTAAACTGTCATGGTCAAAACATATTGATACAACAGTAGCTAAGATTGGGAGAAGTCTGTCCATAATTAAGCGCTGCTCTGCCTTCTTTTTCTTTTTTTCAGGGGATAGATTGTAACTTCTGCTCTGCCTTCTTAACAATACTATCCTACACTTGGGGAAATTGCAGTTGGCTCAGAACAGGGCAGCACGGCTGGCCCTTAAAAGTACACGGAGAGCTAACATTGATGACATGCATGTCAGTCTCTCCTGGCTCAGAGTGGAAGAGAGATTGACTTCATCACTGCTTGTTTTTGTGAGAGGTGTCGATGAGCTGAATGTACCGAGCTGTCTGTTTGGAATACTGGCACACATGCATACCCCACATGCATACCCCACAAGACATGCCACCAGAGGTCTCTTCACAGCCCCCAAGTCCAGAACGGACTATGGGAGGCGCACAGTACTACATAGAGCCATGACTACATGGAACTCTATTCCACATCAAGTAACTGATGCAAGCAGTAGAATCAGATTTAAAAAACAGGTAAAAATCCACCTTGTGGAACAGCGGGGACTGTGAAGAGACACACACACAGGTACATACACACATACAGTGGGGAGAACAAGTATTTGATACACTGCCGATTTTGCAGGTTTTCCTACTTAAAGCATGTAGAGGTCTGTAATTTTTATCATAGGTACACTTCAACTGTGAGAGACGGAATCTAAAACAAAAATCCAGATAATCACATTGTATGATTTTTAAGTAATTAATTTGCATTTTATTGCATGACATAAGTATTTGATCACCTTCCAACCAGTAAGAATTCCGGCTCTCACAGACCTGTTAGTTTTTCTTTAAGAAGCCCTCCTGTTCTCCACTCATTACCTTTATTAACTGCACCTGTTTGAACTTGTTACCTATATAAAAGACACCTGTCCACACACTCAATCAAACAGACTCAAACCTCTCCACAATGGCCAAGACCAGAAAGCTGTGTAAGGACATCAGGGATACAATTGTAGACCTGCACAAGGCTGGGATGGGCTACAGGACAATAGGCAAGCAGCTTGGTGAGAAGGCAACAACTGTTGGCGCAACTGTTAGAAAATGGAAGAAGTTCAAGATGACGGTCAATCACCCTCGGTCTGGGGCTCCATGCAAGATCTCACCTCGTGGGGCATCAATGATCATGAGGAAGGTGAGGGATCAGCCCAGAACTACACGGCAGGACCTGGTCAATGACCTGAAGAGAGCTGGGACCACAGACTCAAAGAAAACCATTAGTAACACACTACGCCGTCATGGATTAAAATCCTGCAGCGCACACAAGGTCCCCCTGCTCAAGCCAGCGCATGTCCAGGCCTGTCTGAAGTTTGCCAATGACCATCTGGATGATCCAGAGGAGGAATGGGAGAAGGTCATGTGGTCTGATGAGACAAAAATATAGCTTTTTGGTCTAAACTCCACTCGCCGTGTTTGGAGGAAGAAGAAGGATGAGTACAACCCCAAGAACTCCATCCCAACTGTGAAGCATGGAGGTGGAAAAATCATTCTTTGGGGATGCTTTTCTGCAAAGGGGACAGGACGACTGCACCGTATTGAGGGGAGGATGGATGGGGCCATGTATCGCGAGATCTTGGCCAACAACCTTCTTCGCTCAGTAAGAGCATTGAAGATGGGTCGTGGCTGGGTCTTCCAGCATGACAACGACCCGAAACACACAGCCAGGGCAACTAAGGAGTGGCTCCGTAAGAAGCATCTCAAGGTCCTGGAGTGGCCTAGCCAGTCTCCAGACCTGAACCCAATAGAACATCTTTGGAGGGAGCTGAAAGTCCGTATTGCCCAGCGACAGCCCCGAAACCTGAAGGATCTGGAGAAGGTCTGTATGGAGGAGTGGGCCAAAATCCCTGCTGCAGTGTGTGCAAACCTGGTCAAGACCTACAGGAAACGTATGATCTCTGTAATTGCAAACAAAGGTTTCTGTACCAAATATTAAGTTTTGCTTTTCTGATGTATCAAATACTTATGTCATGCAATAAAATGCAAATGAATAATTTAAAAATCATACAATGTGATTTTCTGGATTTTTTTTTCTTCTGGATTCCGTCTCTCACAGTTGAAGTGTACCTATGATAAAAATTACAGACCTCTACATGCTTTGTAAGTAGGAAAACCTGCAAAATCGGCAGTGTATCAAATACTTGTTCTCCCCACTGTACATATAGACACTCACTCTACACACACGTACACATGGATGATGTATTGTAAATATGTGTAAGTGGAGTAGTGGCCTGAGGGAACACACTAAATGTATTGGGTAAAGTGTAATGAAATATAATGTCATGTAATATTTTAAATTGTATATAACTGCCTTAATGTTGCAGGACTCCAGGAAGAGTAGCTGCTGCCTTGGCAGCAGCTAATGGGGATCCTTCATAAATACAAATACAAACCCTATATCTCACAGGCAATCGTTAACCCTACATCTCACAGTCCAGGGTTAACCCTACATCTCAAAGGCCTGTATCTGTCTCAGGGTTAACCTGTCACGACTTCCTCCGAAGCTGCCTCCTCTCCTTGTTCGGGCAGGCTTCGGCGTTCGTCGTCACCGGCCTTCTAGCCACTGCCGCTCCTCATCTCATCATTCCATTTGTTTTGTCTTGTTTATTACACACACCTTGTTCATATCCCCTCATCAGTACGTGTATAAGTGTTTCCTCTGCCCCCTTGTCTTTGTGTGTGATTGTTTATTGTGGAGGAGAGAGAAGCTTGGTGGAGCTCCTTGTTTTTTGTATCGCCAGGATAATTCCCTGTGTGCATTGTTGTTTTGATGTATTACTGCGTAACTCTGTATTTCTGAATAAATCCTGTTATTCTGTGATTTACCCTCCTGCGCCTGACTCCTTCTAAATCACTCATCACAGAATCACACACCAAGACATGGAGTCAGCAGGAGAGGAGTACATGCCTGGAGTCGTAGCGCGGGTCCGGGAGCATTCTACGATGCTAGCCAGCTTGGGAGAAACGATGGATCGGGTTCCCCAGAGGACCCGATTTTTCTGGACCAGCTGAGCGACCGGATCCAGCCACCCACACCCCAGCACCCAGAGGGATTCGTATATTCCGACCAAGGGATTTTGACTAGACAGCTGCCCGCTGCCAGGGATTCCTCCTGCAACTGGATCTATACCTCTCGACCATCAGCCCAGCTCCATCGGAGTGGAAGAAGGTGTCCGCCCTCGTCTCCTGCCTCTCGGGGAAAGCCCTGGAGTGGGCTAACGCGGTCTGGAGTAAAGGAGGAGCCCCGTTGGACAACTACGGGGAGTTCGCTCGCCTCTTCCGGGCCGTCTTCGATCACCCGCCCGAAGGTAGAGAGGTGGGCGAGCGGCTGGTCCGCCTGAGGCAGGGGACGAGGACCGCGCAGGACTTTGCCCTGGAGTTTTCGTACTCTAGCGGGTGGGTCCGGGTGGAACGAGCGGGCCCTCATTGACCACTTCCGGTGCCACCTGCGAGTGGACGTCCGAAGGGAGCTAGCCTGCCGGGACACCACGTTGTCCTTCAATCAACTGGTGGACATGGCCATCCGGTTGGACAACCTGCTGGCTTCTAGAGGACGTCCTGGAAGGGGCCTGCCCGTTTCTTATTGAGGATGTTAGAGAAGCCCGGTGGAGCTCCTTACGTTTTGTATCGCCGGGATAATTCCCCGTGTGCCTTGTTGTTTCCAGGGCACTGGAGTGTTTTGGCGCGTTACTGCGTAACTCTGTGTTTCGGAATAAATCCTGGTATTCTGTGATTTACCCTCCTGACGCCTGACTCCTTCGAAAATCACTCATCACGTGACCCTCCATCTCACAGGCCTGTGTCTGAATCAAGGTCTGGATGCGCACACAATGAATCATTAGGCAATTCGTTTGGAAGATCATTTGCATATACAGGAACATGCTTTATCATCTTATTCTGCACATAGAAACCATCAAGAGGATTCTTCTCCCACTGCTGCTTTTGAAATGGTAATATGTAGACTACAGATCGTAGATCCAGATATTTGGATTACAGGTGTAGTCTGGCGCGAGGCTGTAACCATGTTCCTTTGTTAATAGATTGAGCCTTGTTGAAATATCTACATCTCATTGTTTGGACATACCAATGGATTTATCAATCTTTGTGAAAAAAAAGAGTGACCCGGCTCTACGTATTTGCTGACCTGTGACCGACTGACAACACCCCCGGCTAGAGGGGAATAAAGCAGCTTAATAAAAATAAGGAACTTTTTACACACACTGGGGAGGATGAACATGGGGATGGTTCTGTAATGGTCAGAAACAGAGAGATAATAAAGGAGATGAGAACAGAACAACAAGGATTGTATCTAGTAACCAGGCAGTACACAGTAATACAGGAACAACCACTGGCATGATGGATATAGCAATAATAAGAACAGCAGAGTTGGTGTAAACATCTGACCTAATACCATATAATGACGCTATACAAATGGAAACATACAGTGGGGGAAAAAAGTATTTAGTCAGCCACCAATTGGGCAAGTTCTCCCACTTAAAAAGATGAGAGAGACCTGTAATTTTCATCATATGTACACGTCAACTATGACAGACAAAATGAGGAAACAAAATCCAGAAAATCCCATTGTAGGATTTTTTATGAATTTATTTGCAAATCATGGTGGAAAATAAGTATTTGGTCAATAACAAAAGTTTCTCAATACTTTGTTATATACCCTTTGTTGGCAATGACACAGGTCAAACGTTTTCTGTAAGTCTTCACAAGGTTTTCACACACTGTTGCTGGTATTTTGGCCCATTCCTCCATGCAGATCTCCTCTAGAGCAGTGATGTTTTGGGGCTGTCGCTGGGCAACACGGACTTTCAACTCCCTCCAAAGAATTTCTATGGGGTTGAGATCTGGAGACTGGCTAGGCCACTCCAGGACCTTGAAATGCTTCTTACGAAGCCACTCCTTCGTTGCCCGGGCGGTGTGTTTGGGATCATTGCCATGCTGAAAGACCCAGCCACGTTTCATCTTCAATGCCCTTGCTGATGGAAGGAGGTTTTCACTCAAAATCTCACGATACATGGCCCCATTCATTCTTTCCTTTACACGGATCAGTCGTCCTGGTCCCTTTGCAGAAAAACAGCCCCAAAGCATGATGTTTCCACCCCCATGCTTCACAGTAGGTATGGTGTTCTTTGGATGCAACTCAGCATTCTTTGTCCTCCAAACACGACGAGTTGAGTTTTAACCAAAAAGTTATATTTTGGTTTCATCTGACCATATGACATTCTCCCAATCCTCTTCTGGATCATCCAAATTCACTCTAGCAAACTTCAGACAGGCCTGGACATGTACTGGCTTAAGCAGGGGGACACGTCTGGCACTGCAGGATTTGAGTCCCTGGCGGCGTAGTGTGTTACTGATGGTAGGCTTTGTTACTTTGGTCCCAGCTCTCTGCAGGTCATTCACTAGGTCCCCCCGTGTGGTTCTGGGATTTTTGCTCACCATTCTTGTGATCATTTTGACCCCACGGGGTGAGATCTTGCGTGGAGCCCCAGATCGAGGGAGATTATCAGTGGTCTTGTATGTCTTCCATTTCCTAATAATTGCTCCCACAGTTGATTTCTTCAAACCAAGCTGCTTACCTATTGCAGATTCAGTCTTCCCAGCCTGGTGCAGGTCTACAATTTTGTTTCTGGTGTCCTTTGACAGCTCTTTGGTCTTGGCCATAGTGGAGTTTGGAGTGTGACTGTTTGAGGTTGTGGACAGGTGTCTTTTATACTGATAACAAGTTCAAACAGGTGCCATTAATACAGGTAACGAGTGGAGGACAGAGGAGCCTCTTGAAGAAGAAGTTACAGGTCTGTGAGAGCCAGAAATCTTGCTTGTTTGTAGGTGACCAAATACTTATTTTCCACCATAATTTGCAAATAAATTTATTTAAAATCCTACAATGTGATTTTCTGGATTTTTTTTTCTCAATTTGTCTGTCATAGTTGATGTGTACCTATGATGAAAATTACAGGCCTCTCTCATCTTTTTAAGTGGGAGAACTTGCACAATTGGTGGCTGACTAAATACTTTTTTTCCCCACTGTACATGGCATGTATTACACATAGAAATGACACTAGATTGTAATAATAGCCAATACTAATAGCAACTTAAGCATATAACATAGTGATAGCTATGTAGAGATACACAAAGCCAAGCTAAACAACAACCACAACAACTTACTTGGTAGTCACGCATCCCATGCACATAACTCCACCCGCACTCACGTTCAGGTACGGGCAATATTTACTCCCTTGGAAAACGTGGGTCAGGCTGGCTAGCCAATCAGGGCCTGCAGAGACTGCATGGCTAAAGCATGCACAGGGATATTGTTCGATTGGCTGATGCCACAAGCTGGAGGAGATACGATTTCTCACTTAAGGGAGAGAAGGGTGAGGATGGGTGAAGGAGCCAGACAGCGCGGCTCCAGAAAGCAAATAAACAAATGCGCACACAACACAGAGATATATCGTCCTGTAGCGCCCTCTGCAGGGGGATTCTGTAATAGACACAGAGATATATCGTCCTGTAGCGCCCTCTGCAGGGGGATTCTGTAATAGACACAGAGATATATCGTCCTGTAGCGCCCTCTGCAGGGGGATTCTGCAACAGACACAGAGATATATCGTCCTGTAGCGCCCTCTGCAGGGGATTCTGTAACAGACACAACACAGAGATATATTGTCCTGTTGCGCCCTCTGTAGGGGGATTCTGCAACAGACACAGTGATATATTGTCCTGTAGCGCCCTCTGCAGGGGGATTCTGTAACGGACACAACACAGAGATATATCGTCCTGTATCGCCCTCTGCAGGGGGATTCTGTAACGGACACAACACAGAGATATATTGTCCTGTAGCGCCCTCTGCAGGGGGATTCTGTAACGGACACAACACAGAGATATATCGTCCTGTATCGCCCTCTGCAGGGGAATTCTGTAACAGACACAACACAGAGATATATCGTCCTGTAGCGCCCTCTACAGGGGGATTCTGTAACGGACACAACACAGAGATATATCGTCCTGTAGCGCCCTCTGCAGGGGGATTCTGTAATGGACACAACACAGAGATATATCGTCCTGTATTGCCCTCTGCAGGGGGATTCTGTAACAGACACAACACAGAGATATATCGTCCTGTAGCGCCCTCTGCAGGGGGATTCTGTAACGGACACAACACAGAGATATATCGTCCTGTAGCGCCCTCTGCAGGGGGATTCTGTAACAGACACAACACAGAGATATATCGTCCTGTAGCGCCCTCTGCAGGGGGATTCTGTAACAGACACAACACAGAGATA
>NC_139997.1:3616058-3626058 GCF_964263955.1 Coregonus lavaretus
ACGTCCTGGTAATCCGTCTGGCCCTGCGGCCTTGTGAATGTTGACCTGCTTAAAAGTCTTACTCACATCGGCTACGGAGAGCGTGATCACATAGTCATCCGGAACAGCTGGTGCTCTCATGCATGCTTCAGTGTTGCTTGCCTCGAAGCGAGCATAGAAGTGGTTTAGCTCATCTGGTAGGCTTGTGTCACTGGGCAGCTCGCGGCTGTGCTTCCCTTTGTAGTCTGTAATAGTTTTCAAGCCCTGCCACATCCGACGAGCGTCAGAGCCGGTGTAGTATGATTCAATCTTAGACCTGTATTGACTCTTTGCCTGTTTGATGGTTCGTCGGAGGTCATAGCGGGATTTCTTATAAGCGTCCGGGTTAGAGTCCCGTTCCTTGAAAGCGGCAGCTCTACCCTTTAGCTCAGTGCGGATGTTTCCTGTAATCCATGGCTTCTGGTTGGGGTATGTACGTACGGTCACTGTGGGGACGACATCATCGATGCACTTATTGATGAAGCCAGTGACTGATGTGGTGTACTCCTCAATGCTGTCTGAAGAATCCTGGAACATGTTCCAGTCTGTGCTAGCAAAACAGTCCTGTAGCTTAGCATCTGCGTCATCTGACCACTTTTTTATTAACCGAGTCACTGGTGCTTCCTGCTTTAGTTTTTGCTTATAAGCAGGAATCAGGAGGATAGAGTTATGGTCAGATTTGCCAAATGGAGGGCGAGGGAGAGCTTTGTATGCGTCTCTGTGTGTGGAGTAAAGGTGGTCTAGAGTTTTTTTCCCTCTGGTTGCACATTTAACATGCTGGTAGAAATTAGGTAGAACGGATTTAAGTTTCCCTGCATTAAAGTCCCCGGCCACTAGGAGCACTGCATCTGGATGAGCGTTTTCCTGTTGATTAATGGCCTTGTACAACTCATTCAGTGCAATCTTAATGCCAGCATTGGTTTGTGGTGGTAAATAGACAGCTATGAAAAATATAGATGAAAACTCTCTTGGTAAATAGTGTGGTCTACAGCTTATCATAAGATACTCTACCTCAGGCGAGCAAAACCTCGAGACTTCCTTAGTATTTGATTTTGTGCACCAGATGTTGTTTACAAATATACACAGACCGCCACCCCTTGTCTTACCAGAGTCAGCCGTTCTGTCCTGCCGATGTAGCGTATAGCCTGCTAGCTGAATGTTATCATTGTCGTCGTTCAGCCACGACTCCGTGAAACATAATATATTACAGTTTTTAATGTCCCGTTGGTAGGTCTGGGCTTTGACTAGGCCATTCCAATAAATTTAAATGTTTCCCCTTAAACCACTCAAGTCTTGCTTTAGCAGTATGCTTAGGGTCATTGTCCTGCTGGAAGGTGAACCTCCGTCCCAGTCTCAAATCTCTGGAAGACTGAAACAGGTTTCCCTCAAGAATTTCCATGTATTTAGCGCCATCCATCATTCCTTCAATTCTGACCAGTTTCCCAGTTCCTGCCGATGAAAAACATCCCCACAGCATGATGCTGCCACCACCATGCTTCACTGTGGGGATGGTGTTCTCGGGGGGATGAGAGGTGTTGGGTTTGCGTCAGACAAAGCATTTTCCTTGATGGCCAAAAAGCTCAATTTTTGTCTCATCTGACCAGAGTACCTTCTTCCATATGTTTGGGGAGTCTCCCACATGCCTTTTGGCGAACACCAAATGTGTTTGCTTATTGTTTTCTTTAAGCAATGGCTTTTTCAGGGCACTCTTCCGTAAAGCCCAGCTCTGTGGAGTGTACAGCATGAAGTGGTCCTATGGACAGATACTCCAAACTCCGCTTTGGAGCTTTGCAGCTCCTTCAGGGTTATCTTTGGTCTCTTTGTTGCCTCTCTGATTAATGCCCTCCTTGCCTGGTTTGTGAGTTTTGGTGGACGGCCCTCTCTTGGCAGGTTTGTTGTGGTGCCATATTCTTTCCATTTTTTAATAATGGATTTAATAGTGCTCCGTGGGATGTTCAAAGTTTCTGATATTTTTTTATAACCCAACCCTGATCTGTACTTCTCCACAACTTTGTCCCTGACCTGTTTGGAGAGCTCCTTGGTCTTCATGGTGCCGCTTGCTTGGTGGTGGTGCCCCTTGCTTAGTGTTGTTGTAGACTCTGGGGCCTTTCAAAACAGGTGTATATATACTGAGATCATGTGACAGATCATGTGACACTTAGATTGCACACAGGTGAACTTTATTCTCTTCTCTTCTCTTCTCTTCTCTTCTCTTCTCTTCTCTTCTCTTCTCTTCTCTTCTCTTCTCTTCTCTTCTCTCCTCTCCTCTCCTCTCCTCTCCTCTCCTCTCCTCTCCTCTCCTCTCCGCTCCTCTCCGCTCCTCTTGGCTGTTGCTGGTGCACCGTTGCTCTCAACTTGTACCAGAGAAAGACACATCTGGTAGTTTAAAGGTTGTTTTTTCCTGTGTGTGTTTTTATTTTTTACTCCAAAGCCACTTTCCAGAGAATGAAACCATCTGCCGGGAAAATACCTCCACAGTCATAAATGTTATTAAAACCATTAGTGGGGCTGAAATAATGGCTGTATCTGAAAAGGCACCCTGTTTCCTAAATAGTGCACTGGTAAAAAGTAGTACACTATATAGGGAATATGGTGCCATTTTGGACACAGGCATTTAGGCACACTCATTTGAACTAATGGTCTGAAAGGTCTTTAAAAAACATACAAGTATTGTTTTCTGTTACTCAATGTATGCATTAAGACTTTAAACATGTGTTCCCCCTTGGGGCATAAACATTGGGGTTTATCGGTTGATTTGTGGGATAAGTACAGAGGTGGAGCCCCATTCACAGGTGCTACTCAAAATGTATGAACCTAGAAATAAAGTATGAGGCTGTGTAGAGTAGGGTAGTGTAAAATAAAGTAAAATCTTGTAAAATAAAGTATAGTAAAATAAAGTAAAGTCTAGTAGAATAAAGTAGAGTAGTATAAAGTAAAGTATAGTAGAATAAAGTATAGTAAAATAAAGTAGAGTATAGTAGAACAAAGTAGAGTATAATATAATAAAGTAGAGTATATTATAGTATAGTAGAATAAAGTAGAGTAGATGAAGTAGAATAAAGTAGAGTTTAGTAGAATAAATTAGAGTATAGTAGAATAAAGTAGAGTATAGTAGAATAAAGTATAGTATTATACAATATAGTATAGTAGAACAAAGTAGAGTAGAGTAGAATAAAGTAGAGTATAGTAGAATAAAGTAGAGTAGAAAAAGTATAGTATAGTAGAAGAAAGTACAGTATATTAGAGTATAGTAGAATAAAGTATAGTAGAATAAAGTAGAGTATAGTAGAATACAGTAGAGTATAGTAGAATAAAGTAGAGTATATTAGAATACAGTATAGTGGAAAACAATATATTATAGTAGAATAAAGCCTAGTATAGTGGAATAAAGTATAGTAGAATAAAGTACAGTAGAGTATAGTAGAATAAAGTAGAGTATATTAGAGTATAGTAGAATAAAGTAGAGTAGATGAAGTAGAGTAGAGTATAACAAAGGATAGTGGAGTACAATAAAGTAGAGGTTAGTAGAATAAAGTAGAGTATAATAAAATAAAGTAGAGTATAGTAGAATACAGTATAGTATTATATAATATAGTATAGTAGAATAAAGTAGAGTATAGTAGAATAAAGTAGAGTAGAGTAGAATAAAGTAGAGTAGAGTAGAATGAAGTAGAGTATAGTAGGCAGACAGACCCCTACAGATTAAGCCAGTGTTGTTGTCCCATAGTATGCTGGACCAGGAAGGAATGTTGGACCAGGAAGGAATGTTGAGACACAGACCCAGCGAGGTGTACAGTGGGGAAAAAAAGTATTTAGTCAGCCACCAATTGTGCAAGTTCTCCCACTTAAAAAGATGAGAGAGGCCTGTAATTTTCATCATAGGTACACGTCAACTATGACAGACAAAATGAGAAAATGTTTTCCAGAAAATCACATTGTAGGATTTTTAATGAATTTATTTGCAAATTATGGTGGAAAATAAGTATTTGGTCAATAACAAAAGTTTCTCAATACTTTGTTATATACCCTTTGTTGACAATGACACAGTTCAAACGTTGTCTGTAAGTCTTCACAAGGTTTTCACACACTGTTGCTGGTATTTTGGCCCATTCCTCCATGCAGATCTCCTCTAGAGCAGTGATGTTTTGGGGCTGTCGCTGGGCAACACGGACTTTCAACTCCCTCCAAAGATTTTCTATGGGGTTGAGATCTGGAGACTGGCTAGGCCACTCCAGGACCTTGAAATGCTTCTTACGAAGCCACTCCTTCGTTGCCCGGGCGGTGTGTTTGGGATCATTGTCATGCTGAAAGACCCAGCCACGTTTCATCTTCAATGCCCTTGCTGATGGAAGGAGGTTTTCACTCAAAATCTCACGAATACATGGCCCCATTCATTCTTTCCTTTACACGGATCAGTCGTCCTGGTCCCTTTGCAGAAAAACAGCCCCAAAGCATGATGTTTCCACCCCCATGCTTCACAGTAGGTATGGTGTTCTTTGGATGCAACTCAGCATTCTTTGTCCTCCAAACACGACGAGTTGAGTTTTTACCAAAAAGTTATATTTTGGTTTCATCTGACCATATGACATTCTCCCAATCCTCTTCTGGATCATCCAAATTCACTCTAGCAAACTTCAGACGGGCCTGGACATGTACTGGCTTAAGCAGGGGGACACATCTTGCACTGCAGGATTTGAGTCCCTGGCGGCGTAGTGTGTTACTGATGGTAGGCTTTGTTACTTTGGTCCCAGCTCTCTGCAGGTCATTCACTAGGTCCCCCCGTGTGGTTCTGAGATTTTTGCTCACTGTTCTTGTGATCATTTTGACCCCACGGGGTGAGATCTTGCGTGGAGCCCCAGATCGAGGGAGATTATCAGTGGTCTTGTATGTCTTCCATTTCCTAATAATTGCTCCCACAGTTGATTTCTTCAAACCAAGCTGCTTACCTATTGCAGATTCAGTCTTCCCAGCCTGGTGCAGGTCTACAATTTTGTTTCTGGTGTCCTTTGACAGCTCTTTGGTCTTGGCCATAGTGGAGTTTGGAGTGTGACTGTTTGAGGTTGTGGACAGGTGTCTTTTATACTGATAACAAGTTCAAACAGGTGCCATTAATACAGGTAACGAGTGGAGGACAGAGGAGCCTCTTAAAGAAGAAGTTACAGGTCTGTGAGAGCCAGAAATCTTGCTTGTTTGTAGGTGACCAAATACTTATTTTCCACCATAATTTGCAAATAAATTCATTAAAAATCCTACAATGTGATTTTCTGGATTTTTTTTCTCTCCATTTTGTCTGTCATAGTTGACGTGTACCTATGATGAAAATTACAGGCCTCTCTCATCTTTTTAAGTGGGAGAACTTGCACAATTGGTGGCTGACTAAATACTTTTTTCCCCAGCTGTATATGTCTGTAGGGGGAATGTGGGAGGAGAGGAGGGAGATGGTGGAAATATCAGCATGTGTGATGTGGTGTGTGTGTACTATGCATCAGTGCGTGCGTACGTGCATGCGTGTGTGCGTGCGTACGTGCATGCGTGTGTGGGTGCGTGTGTGGGTGTGTGCATGTGTGTGTGCATGGAATTATCTTCCTTTCCTCCCAACCTTCCTAAACATCATTGTTAGAAAGGGAACAAACAGTGGGACATGTGCACACAGACATTAACACATTCAGTTAGCAATCTCTCAGAGTTGTTGGGCCACAGCAGTATGGAACAGTGCCTGCCACATAGTGAACTCTGGGGAGAGGGTAGTGGAGTATGGAACAGTGCCACATAGTGAACTCTGGGGAGAGGGTAGTGGAGTATGGAACAGTGCCACATAGTGAACTCTGGGGAGAAGGTAGTGGAGTATGGAACAGTGCCACATAGTGAACTTTGGGGAGAGGGTAGTGGAGTATGGAACAGTGCCACATAGTGAACTCTGGGGAGAGGGTAGTGGAGTATGGAACAGTGCCACATAGTGAACTCTGGGGAGAAGGTAGTGGAGTATGGAACAGTGCCTGCCACATAGTGAACTCTGGGGAGAGGGTAGTGGAGTATGGAACAGTGCCACATAGTGAACTCTGGGGAGAGGGTAGTGGAGTATGGAACAGTGCCTGCCACATAGTGAACTCTGGGGAGAGGGTAGTGGAGTATGGAACAGTGCCTGCCACATAGTGAACTCTGGGGAGAGAGTAGTGGAGTATGGAACAGTGCCACATAGTGAACTCTGGGGAGAGGGTAGTGGAGTATGGAACAGTGCCACATAGTGAACTCTGGGGAGAAGGTGTCAGAGCAGGCTTTGACGATCAGTCATGTTTGTTGTGTGGATGCATTGATTTACAGCATTTAGGACACAGCGAGTCAGCAGAGAGGTTGTGAAATGTTCAGGGACTGGGAGCTGAGAGGGAGAGGGAGGCAGTAAAGAAGAAGAAGAAGAAGAAGAAGAAGAAGAAGAAGAAGAAGAAGAAGAAGAAGAAGAAGCAGAAGAAGAAGAAGAAGAAGCAGAAGAAGAAGCAGAAGAAGAAGCAGAAGAAGAAGAAGAAGAAGACGAAGAAGAAGAAGCAGAAGAAGAAGCAGAAGAAGAAGAAGAAGAAGAAAAAGAAGAAGAAGAAGAAAAAGAAGAAGAAGAAGAAGAAGCAGAAGAAGAAGAAGAAGAAGAAGAAGCAGAAGAAGAAGAAGAAGAAGAAGAAGAAGAAGAAGAAGAAGAAGAAGAAGAAGCAGAAGAAGAAGAAGAAGAAGAAGAAGAAGCAGAAGAAGAAGCAGAAGAAGAAGAAGAAGAAGAAGAAGAAGAAGAAGAAGAAGAAGAAGAAGAAGAAGAAGAAGAGAAGAAGAAGCAGAAGAAGCAGAAGAACAACTCCTTGGCATGACTTAAAGTCCACACCCTAGCTAATTTAGCTCTATTTTAAGGACGTGTTCACAATGCGAACCCCTTAATAGACGAAGAACGGAGGTGTTACCTCATAGCTCAGTGGTTGGTACCATGGCAGAGCTAGAGAGAGAGGTGTGAAGATTAAACTAGCTGTTAGATCCCCTCAGGTTACATTTTCACGTCTTTAGATGAGATGAGATCTGACTACATTAAGTTGTATTAGCAGTGTTAGCTGAAAAAGCCCATTTATTTTGGTATGAATGCGCACAACTGATAATTTGATAATTAGATATTGTCGTTGTGTGTTGGCAGTCACTTATTTCTCCATTTATCCTTTATATATGATATGACCACCATATGAACTGCTCAGTTTACATTCTACCTGGGGCTGTGTACTGTGCACTGCATGACCAAAAGTATGTGGACACCCGCTCGTCCAACATCTCATTCCAAAATCATGGCCATTAATATGGAGTTGGTCCCCCCCTGTTTGCTGCTATAACAACCTCCACTCCAGGTTTTCCACTAGATGTTGGAACATTGCTGCGGAGACTTGCTTCCATTCAGCCACAAGAGCATTTGTGAGGTCGGGCACTGATGTTGGGTGATTATGCCTGGCTCGCAGTCTGCGTTCTAATTCATCACAAAGGTGTTTGATGGGGTTGAGGTCAGAGCTCTGTGCAGGCCAGTCAAGTTCTTCCACACCGATCTCGACAAACCATTTCTATATGGACCTCGCTTTGTGCACGAGTGCATTGTCGTGCTGAAACAGGAAAGGGCCTTCCCCAAAATGTTGCCACAAAGTTGGAAGAACAGAATCGTCTAGAATGTCATTGTATGCTGTAGCATTAAGATTTCCTTTCACTGGAAATAAGGGGCTTAGCCCGAACCATGAAAAACAGCCCCAGACCGTTATTCCTCCTCCACCAAACTTTAGAGTTGGCACTATGCATTGGGGCAGGTAACGTTCTCCTGGCATCCGCCAAACCCAGATTAGTCCATCGGGCTGCCAGATGGTAAAGCATGATTCATCACTCCAGAGAACACGTTTCCACTGCTCCAGAGTCCAATGGTGCCGAGCTTTACAGCACAAATATGTTTACATCCCTGTTAGGGAGCATTTATCCTTTGCCAAGATAATCCATCCAGCTGACAGGTGTGGCATATCAAGAAGCTGATTAAACAGCATGATCGTTACACAGATGCACCTTGTGCTGGGGACAAGAAAAGGCCACTCTAAAATGTGCAGTTTTGTCACACAACACAATGTCACAGATGTCTCAAGTTTTGAGGGAGCGCGCAATTGGCACGCTGACTGCAGGTACATCCACCAGAGCTGTTGTCAGATAATTCAATGTTAATTTCTCTACCATAAGCCGCCTCCAACATCATTGTAGAGAATTTGGCAGTGAGTCTACCGGCCTCACAACCGCAGACCACGTGTAAGCACGCCAGCCCAGGATCTCCACATCCGGCTTCTTCACCTGCGGGATCGTCTGAGACCAGCCACCCATATTTCTGTCTGTAATAAAGCCCTTTTTCAGTGGAAAAACGAATTCCATGGCTACGCCCCTGCCCAGTCATATGGAATCTATAGATTAGGGCCTAATTCATGTATTACCTTATATGAAGTGTAACTCAGTAAAATCGTTGAAATTGGTGCATGTTGCATTCATATTTTTGTTCAGTATAGTTTCCTTATTATAAATTGTGAGTAGTAGCTATATTAGTTGTTTCTTTGTGAAATGATTCATTCTTAAACCATCTAAAGTGTTTCTGTTGTCACGTTGCTGTTGTTATGTATGGAGGGGGGAATCAGATATTATCACTGTCTGCTACGAAACAATTTTTGAAAAAAACGTAACAAGAAACTGTGCATGACCTGTTTCTGGGAGGCACAAAGCAGGTTTTCACATTCTGTTATTGTACAGGTTGCTGCTGTTACAGAAAACAATAAATCACAAGTGTTAACAGCACAGAGAATATGTAAATGTCAAAGCATCAAGTACACATGTCACATACTGTATGTTGACATTTGTCATTGTCAAGATTTTTCCTGGAGAAACCATAATATTCCAAACAGAAATAACAGACTTTCAACCATCACAGTATAACCCCCCCCCCCCCTCTCTCTCTCTCTCTCTCTCTCTCTCTCAATTCAATTTCAATTCAAGGGGCTTTATTGGCATGGGAAACATGTTTACATTGCCAAAGCAAGTGCAATAGATAATAAACAAAAGTGAAATAAACAGTAACAAATGTACAGTAAACATTACACTCACAAAAGTTCCAAAATAATAAAGACATTTCAAATGTCATATTATGTCTATATAAAGTGTTGCAATGACGTGCAAATAGTTAAATTACAAAAGGCAAAATAAATCAACATAAATATGGGTTGTATTTACAATGGTGTTTGTTCTTCACCGGTTGCCATTTTCTTGTGGCAACAGGTCACAAATCTTGCTGCTGTGATGGCACACTGTGGTATTTCACCCAGTAGATATGGGAGTTTATCAAAATTACTTGACACATTGGAAAGAATTAAGAAAAAAACAGAGCAAACTAGAATGCTATTTGGCCCTAAACAGAGAGTACACAGTGGCAGAATACCTGACCACTGTGACTGACCAAAACTTAAGAAAAACTTTGACTATGTACAGACTCAATGAGCATAGCCTTGCTATTGAGAAAGGCCGCCGTAGGAAGACCTGGCTTTCAAGAGAAGACAGGCTATGTGCACACTGCCCACAAAATGAGGTGGAAACTGAGCTGCACTTCCTAACCTCCTGCCAAATGTATGACCATATTAGAGACACATATTTCCCTCTGATTACACAGATCCACAACGAATTCGAAAACAAACCCAATTTTGAGCATCTCCCATATCTACTGGGTGAAAAACCACAGTGTGCCATCACAGCAGCAAGATTTGTGACCTGTTGCCACAAGAAAAGGGCAACCAGTGAAGAACAAATACCAATGTAAATACAACCATGTTTATGTTTATTTATTTTCCCATTTGTACTTGAACTATTTGCACATTGTTACAACACTGTATATATACATAAAATGACATTTGAAATTTCTTTATTCTTTTGGAACTTCTGAGTGTAATGTTGCTTTGGCAATGTT
>NC_139997.1:3631058-3650226 GCF_964263955.1 Coregonus lavaretus
TGATTGCATGACTTGTTTCCAACTTGATGATGTTGGTTGGTTGAGTCCCACATGGAAGATGAGGCTGGAGGAGAAGGCTGGAGAAAGAGGCTGGAAGATAAAGCTGGAGGAACAGGCTGGAGGAATAGCTGGAGGACGATGCTGGAGGAAAAACTGGAGGAGGAGGCTGGAGGAAAAATTTGGAAGATGCTTGAGGAGGAGGCTGGAAGAGGAGGTTGGAAGAGGGGGCTGGAGGAGGAACGCTCGAGGAGGAAGCTGGAGAAGCGGCGCACTGTAAGGGTGGGAGGGAAGGACTAAAGGAGTGAAGGACTAACAAGGACTATCCCCCTGTGGAAGAGTGAGCCCTGGCGGAGCCTCTCTCTCTCTCTCTCTGTCTCGATCTCTCCGTCTCTCTCCGTCTCTCTCTCTCTCTCTCTCTCTCTCTGTCTCTCTCTCTCCGTCTCTATCTCTCTCTCTCTCTCTCTCTCTCTCTCTCTCTCTCTCTCTCTCTCTCTCTCTCTCTGTCTCTCTCTCTGTCTCTCTCTCTCCATCTCTATCTCTCACTCTCTCTCTCAGTCTGAAATCTGAAGTCTCTACAGCATAAAGCAGGACTCCATATTTAGCTCCTCTCAATGGCCCTCCTCTCTGCTCTGCTCTCTCCAGCACCACAGGCTCTCATAGGGCTTGAAGAGAGCCAAGGCTGCTGGATGTTTGCAGAGTAGAGAACTATGGCATCTCTATTTCCCTCCAGGTCTTGCATCTCTCTTTCTCTGTGCCCCATCTCTCTTTCTCTGTGCCCCATCTCGCTCTCTCTTTCTGCCTAGATCTCATATGCTGCTAGAGTACATATCTCAATCCTCTGCAGGGTCAGGTCCTGAGGACTGGGCAGGACAGTCAAGCCCCTCTCCCTCAAATCAACACCGACACCCACCTAATAACATCCACATGTTTTTTACACTTCCCTTTCCCAACAGCGTCGCTCGCGCTGCCTTCCTGACCCAGCTGATTAAATGTCAATGCCTCCGCTGCCATTTTCACACGGGGGAGACCAACCTCTCTGACTCCTGCACATACAAAGAAATAGAGAGAGATTGTGAGAATGTGAGTTGAAGGAGTCAGGCGCAGGAGGGTAAATCACCGAATACAGAGTTTATTCCGTAGGACACAGTTACGCTGGATAGCGTCAACAAAATACAGGCACACGGGGAACAATATCCCCGGAAATACAAGGTACGGGTAGCTCAACCGAGCTACACTCAATTCACAAATAGCAATCACCCACAAGGACAAAGGGGGCAGAGGGAACACTTATACATGTACTAAGGAGGGGATATGAACCAGGTGTGTGTAATTGACAAGACAAGACAAATGGAATGATGAGATATGGAGCGGCAGTGGCTAGTAGGCCGGTGACGACGAATGCCGAAGCCTGCCCAAACAAGAAGGGGAGGCAGCCTCGGCGGAAGTCGTGACAGTACCCCCCCTTGATGCGCAGCTCCAGCAGCGTGCCGACCCCGGCCTCGGGGACGGCCAGGAGGACGCGGAGCTGGGCGAGCCGGATGGCGACGGTGGAAATCCCGCAACAGGGAGGGATCGAGGATATCCCTCACCGGGACCCAGCATCGTTCCTCCGGACCGTACCCCTCCCACTCCACGAGGTACTGAAGGCCCCCTAACCGACGCTTCGAATCCAGGATGGAACGGACGGAGTACGCCCGGGTCCCCTCGATGTCCAGAGATGGCGGAGGGACCTCCCGCACCTCAGACCCCTGGAGAGGACCAGCCACCACCGGCCTGAGGAGAGACACATGAAACGAGGGGTTAATACGGTAATCGGGGGGAAGTAATAACCTATAGATGACCTCGTTGATTCTCCTCAGGACTTTAAACGGTCCCACAAACCGCGGGCTCAGCTTCCGGCAGGGCAGGCGGAGGGGCAGATTCCGGGTATAGCCAGACCCTATCACCCGGTACGAAGACCGGGGCCTCACTGCGGTGGCGGTCACCGTTGGCCTTCTGACGATGCACGGCGCGTTGAAGGTGGACGTGGGCAGTGTCCCACGTCTCCTCCGCGCGCCGAAACCAGTCATCCACCGCAGGAGCCTCGGTCTGGCTCTGGTGCCACGGTGCCAGACCCTGTTGGTAACCCAACACACATTGAAATGGCGTTAGGTTAGTGGAGGAGTGCCGGAGAGAGTTCTGGGCATATTCGGCCCATGGCAAGAACACCGATCACTCCCCCGGCCGGTCCTGGCAGTAGGACCGCAGGATCTACCCACATCCTGATTTACCCGTTCCACCTGCCCATTAGACTCGGGGTGGAACCCAGAGGTCAGGCTGACCGAGACCCCCAGACGTTCCATGAACGCCTTCCAGACCTTGGACGTGAACTGTGGTTCCCGGTCTGACACTATATCCTCAGGTACCCCATAATGCCGGAAGACATGTGTAAACAGGGCCTCCGCAGTTTGCAGGGCTGTGGGGAGACCAGGCAGAGGAAAGAGGCGGCAGGCCTTGGAAAAGCGGTCCACAACGACCAGGATGGTGGTGTTACCTTGGGAGAGGGGAAGATCAGTCAGGAAATAAACACTTAGATGAGACCATGGTCGTTGTGGAATTGGTAAAGGTTGTAACTTACAGTGGGGAAAAAAAGTATTTAGTCAGCCACCAATTGTGCAAGTTCTCCCACTTAAAAAGATGAGAGAGGCCTGTAATTTTAATCATAGGTACACATCAACTATGACAGACAAAATGAAAAAAGAAAATCCAGTAAATCATATTGTAGGATTTTTTATGAATTTATTTGCAAATTATGGTGGAAAATAAGTATTTGGTCAATAACAAAAGTTTCTCAATACTTTGTTATATACCCTTTGTTGGCAATGACACAGGTCAAACGTTTTCTGTAAGTCTTCACAAGGTTTTCACACACTGTTGCTGGTATTTTGGCCCATTCCTCCATGCAGATCTCCTCTAGAGCAGTGATGGTTTGGGGCTGTCGCTGGGCAACACGGACTTTCAACTCCCTCCAAAGATTTTCTATGGGGTTGAGATCTGGAGACTGGCTAGGCCACTCCAGGACCTTGAAATGCTTCTTACGAAGCCACTCCTTCGTTGTCCGGGCGGTGTGTTTAGGATCAATGTCATGCTGAAAGACCCAGCCACGTTTCATCTTCAATGCCCTTGCTGATGGAAGGAGGTTTTCACTCAAAATCTCACGATACATGGCCCCATTCATTCTTTCCTTTACACGGATCAGTCGTCCTGGTCCCTTTGCAGAAAAACAGCCCCAAAGCATGATGTTTCCACCCCCATGCTTCACAGTAGGTATGGTGTTCTTTGGATGCAACTCAGCATTCTTTGTCCTCCAAACACGACGAGTTGAGTTTTTACCAAAAAGTTATATTTTGGTTTCATCTGACCATATGACATTCTCCCAATCCTCTTCTGGATCATCCAAATGCACTCTAGCAAACTTCAGACGGGCCTGGATATGTACTGGCTTAAGCAAGGGGACACGTCTGGCACTGCAGGATTTGAGTCCCTGGCGGCGTAGTGTGTTACTGATGGTAGGCTTTGTTACTTTGGTTCCAGCTCTCTGCAGGTCATTCACTAGGTCCCCCCGTGTGGTTCCCACGGGGTGAGATCTTGCGTGGAGCCCCAGATCGAGGGAGATTATCAGTGGTCTTGTATGTCTTCCATTTCCTAATAATTGCTCCCACAGTTGATTTACTGTTTGAGGTTGTGGACAGGTGTCTATAATACTGATAACAAGTTCAAACAGGTGCCATTAATACAGGTAACGAGTGGAGGACAGAGGAGCCTCTTAAAGAAGAAGTTACAGGTCTGTGAGAGCCAGAAATCTTGCTTGTTTGTAGGTGACCAAATACTTATTTTCCACCATAATTTGCAAATAAATTCATAAAAAATCCTACAATGTGATTTTCTGGATTTTTTTCCCTCAATTTGTCTGTCATAGTTGACGTGTACATATGATGAAAATTACAGGCCTCTCTCATCTTTTTAAGTGGGAGAACTTGCACAATTGGTGGCTGACTAAATACTTTTTTTCCCCACTGTGCCTAGGTGCCTTACTCTGGGTGCACGCCGAGCAGGAGGAGACTGCTCTATATCCGCGTCCATCGCACATACTACCGGCGCCACAATGCAGGAAGCCGGGAGTATGGGGGTGTTGTCTATGGGCCTCTCCTCTGTGTCATACAGCCGTGACAATGCATCTGCCTTCACATTCTTCGTACCCGGGATATATGACAGTGTAAAATCGAACCGGGTGAAGAATAGGGCCCACCTGGCCTGGTGAGGATTCAGTCTCCTCGCTGCCCGGATGTACTCCAGGTTACGATGGTCCGTCCAGATGAGGAAAGGGTGTTTCGCCCCCTCAAGCCAATGCCTCCATACGGTCAAAGCTCGGACAACAGCCAACAGCTCCCGACCAATGTTGTAGTTCTGCTCCGCCGGGCTGAGCTTCTTAGAGAAGAAGGCACAGGGGCGGAGCTTGGGTGGCGTGCCCGAGCGTTGAGATAGGACTGCGCCTATCCCTAACTCGGACACATCCACCTCCACTACGAACGGTAGTGATGGATCGGGGTGGACCAGTACCGGGGCTGAGGTGAACAGACCCCTCAGTTTCCTGAAGGTCAGCGTCAGCAGACCAGCGGAGCCGGGACGGCCCACCCTTCAACAGAAATGTAAATGGGAGCTGCGACCTTGCCAAAGCTCCGGATAAACCTCCGATAGTATTTGGCAAAGCCCAGAAAGCGCTGCACCTCCTTAACCGTGGTGAGAGTCGGCCAATTACGCACGGCTGAAATGCGATCCCCCTCTATCTCCACCCCTGAGGTGGTAATGTGGTATCCGAGGAAGGAGACGGACTGTTGGAAAAACATAAATTTCTCTGCCTTGGCATAAAGGTCATTTTCCAACAGTCGGGCCAGCACTTTGCGAACCAGGGACACATGCTCGCCGCGCGTAGCGGAATACACCAGAATGTCATCGATGTAGACCACTACACCGCGACCAAGCATGTCCCGAAACACCTCGTTCACAAAGGGCTGGAAGATGGATGGAGCATTCAACAAACCATAGGGCATCACCAGGTATTCATAATGCCCCGTGGTTGTGCTGAATGCTGTCTTCCACTCATCCCCCTCCCGAACACGCACCAGGTTGAACGCACTCCTGAGATCTAATTTGGTGAAGAAGCGTGCCCCATGCATTGACTCGATCACTGACGGAATGAGGGGGAGAGGATAACTAAATCTAATCGTCTCCAGTGGTCGATAATCAATGCAAGGGCGCAGACCGCCGTCTTTCTTCTTCACAAAGAAGAAACTCGAGGAGGCGGGTGAAGTGGAGGGACGTATATACCCCTGGCCCAGGGACTCGGTGACGTATGTTTCCATAGCCGCCGTTTCAGACTACGACAGGGGGTACACATGACTCCTGGGAGGTACAGCGTCTACCCAGAGGTTTATCGCGCAATCCCCCGCGCAATGAGGTGGTAACTTGGTAGCCTGCGTCTTTGAAAACGCGTGCGCCAAATCGAGGTATTCGGGGGGGAATGCGCATGGTGGAGGTACTGTCTGGACTTTCCACCGTGGTTGCACCAACGGAAACACCTAGACACCAACCCTGACACTCTCGCGACCACCCCGTGAGAACCCTCTGTGGCCATGAGAAGGTGGGGTTGTGGAGTGCTAACCAAGGGATACCTAATACCACAGGGAAAGCAGGGGACTCAATAATAAAAAAGTGATCTGCTCACAATGATTCTCCTGGGTAATCATGGTGACTGGTGCAGTAACTTCCTGAACAAACCCAGACCCTAATGGTCGACTATCAAGTGCTCTGATGGGGAGTGGAATGGATAGGGGAACCAATGAAATAGCTAGACGGCGTGAGAATGCCCATAAAGTTCCCAGCTGTGCCTGAATAGACTAGCGCCTTACACTGGTGGACTACCATGTGATCGGGAAAGTGGATGGGTAGGGGTGCAGTGTGCAGCAGAGGGCTCTGAATGAGTGTGGGTGTTCGATACCTGGGGTGATGCGAGAGTGCCCTGCCTGCCGCCTCCAGGCCCAAAAGAGCGTTGACTACGACGTGTGGTGTACTGTTGCTGTCGTCCTCCTCTCTCTCGGATGGTGGCTCCACCCAGCTCCATCAGCTCGGGATCCGAGTCGGCCGGGGTGGGAACGAGCAGACCCCTTCCAGGACGTCCTCTGGCTTCCAGCAGGTTGTCCCAACGGATTGCCATGTCCACCAGTTCCGTGAAAGACAACATGGTGTCCCGGCAAGCTAGCTCCCGTCGGACATCCTCCCACAGATGGCACCGGAAATGTTCGATAAGGGCCCGCTCATTCCACCCGAGTCCGAAACTCCAAAGCGAAGTCCTGCACGGTCCTTGTCCCCTGCCTCAGGTGGACCAGCCGCTCGCCCGCCTCTCGAACCTCGGGCGGGTGATCGAAGACCGCCCGAAAGAGGCGAGCGAACTCCCCGTAGTTCTCCAACACTGCTACTCCTTCGTTCCACACCGCGTTGGCCCACTCCAGGGCTTTCCCCGAGATGCAGGAGACGAGGGCGGACACCTTCTCCCGCTCCGATGGGGGCCGGGCTGATGCTGGAATAGTAGAGCTCCAGTTGGAGGAGGAATCCCTGGCAGAGAGCAGCTGTCCTGTCGAAATCCCGTGGTCGGGATATATGGATCCCTCTGGGTGCCGGGGCGTGGGTGGCTGGATCCGGTTGGCCAGCTGGTCTCGACAGATCGGGTCCTCTCCTCTCCGGGCATTGGACAACCTTGAAGAACCCGATCCATCGCTTCCCCCAAGCTGGCCAGCATCGTGGAATGCTCCTGGACCCATGCCACGACTCCAGGCATGCGCTCCTCTCCCGCTGACTCCATAGTGCGGGAGGGTGATTCTGTGAGAATGTGATTTAAAGGAGTCAGGCGCAGGAGGGTAAATCACTGAATACAGAGTTTATTCCGTAGGACACAGTTACGCTGGATAGCGTCAACAAAATACAGGCACACAGGGAACAATATCCCCGGAAATACAAGGTACGGGTATGTGATGAGGTGTGAATGACGGAGTCAGGCACCGAAAGGTAAAACACCGAAATCCAGAGTTTATTCAGCGCAGCAAGTGTCAAAACGAAACTAGCACAACGGAAAAATCCACCTTGGCTACATACAAGGAAAGAGTAGCTCAACCGAGCTACTCGCTCTCACAATGAACAATCACTCACAAAGGACAAGGGGGCAGAGGGAACACTTATACACAGACTAATGAGGGAATGAGTACCAGGTGTGTGTGCTTGACAAGACAAGATAAATGGAGTGATGATAAATGGAGTGGTAGTGGCTAGTAAGCCGGTGACGACGAACACCGAAACCTGACCGAGCTAGGAGGAGGGGTAGCCTCGGCTGAATTCGTGACAGGGTAGCTCAACCGAGCTACACTCAACTCACAATTAACAATCACCCACAAGGACAAAGGGGGCAGAGGGAACACTTATACATGTACTAATGAGGGGATATGAACCAGGTGTGTGTAATTGACAAGACAAGACAAATGGAATGATGAGATGAGGAGCGGCAGTGGCTAGAAGGCCGGTGACGACGAACGCCGAAGCCTGCCCGAACAAGGAGGGGAGGCAGCTTTGGAGGAAGTCGTGACAGAGATGGAGAAGATGGAGATGGACAGAATGAGGAAAAAAGGAGAGTCTGAACTGGAGTAAGAAAATCAAACAAACGGGTTAGAAAAAACACACAAAAGCCGTTTTCTCTCTTAAATAAATTCCACTGCCATCTTGTGCATTTGGCTCTAGGCCCCATCTGCGTCCCAGCTGCTAGCGGAGGGAAGCGACGGTCCTTCTGCACTACAGAGCAACAGTGGTAATTGCTAGTGGAAGATATTAAATGCAGTCGATGAAAATGTTTACTGGCAATGAATATGCATAACGATGAGTAGGAAATGGTACCACAAGATTAAAAAGGAGAGGAGAGGGGGCTTGTTTACCACGGTGAGGAAAGAGTGAAAGAGAAAATAGGAAGAGTAGAGGAGAGAGAGAGAGGGGGAGGGAGAGAGAGAAGGGTGATGGAGGAGAGGAGTGAGAGAGTGAGGGTGGGTGTGAGAGAGAGAGAGAGAAAGAGAGAGAGAGAGGAATGTCAGTTGGCCCCATGCCTGAAATGGGAAGGAGAAACCTTTGGACAAGGCATTAGAGAGAAAAACAGATGGTTTGTGAACCTTTTATTAGGCAGAAAAAAATTATTCAAATCATATTCAGCCTAGCTGAAATGGCAGTTTTGTTTTTTGTTGCACAATCAAAGCAAAAAAAATATATATTTTATTTTTAAAGAAAGCCTTATACCAATTATTAAACACACAAAATAACATTTTCTCCCTCATCAACTCTATCCTCTTCTCTATCCCCCCTCCTCTATCCTGTTCTCTATCCTTTCTCATCTATCCCCCTCTCCTCTATCCCCCCTCCTCTATCCTCCCTCCTCTATCCCCTCTCCTCTATCCCCCCTCCTCTATCCCCTCTCCTCTATCCCCTCTCCTCTATCCCCCTCTCCTCTATCCCCTCTCCTCTATCCCCCTCTCCTCTATCCCCCTCTCCTCTATCCCCTCTCCTCTATCCCCCTCTCCTCTATCCCCTCTCCTCTATCCCCCCTCCTCTATCCCCTCTGCTCTATCCCCCTCTCCTCTATCCACCCTCCTCTATCCCCTCTCCTCTATCCCCCCTCCTCTATCCCCCCTCCTCTATCCCCTCTCCTCTATCCCCTCTCCTCTATCCCCCCTCCTCTATCCCTCTCTCCTCTATCCCCTCTCCTCTATCCCCCTCTCCTCTATCCACCCTCCTCTATCCCCTCTCCTCTATCCCCCTCTCCTCTATCCCCCCTCCTCTATCCCCCTCTCCTCTATCCCCTCTCCTCTATCCCCCTCTCCTCTATCCACCCTCCTCTATCCCCTCTCCTCTATCCCCCTCTCCTCTATCCCCCCTCCTCTATCCCCTCTCCTCTATCCTCCCTCCTCTATCCCCTCTCCTCTATCCCCCCTCCTCTATCCCTCTCTCCTCTATCCCCCCTCCTCTTTCCCCCTCTCCTCTATCCCCCTCTCCTCTATCCCCTCTCCTCTATCCCCCTCTCCTCTATCCCCCCTCCTCTATCCTCCCTCCTCTATCCCCTCTCCTCTATCCCCTCTCTCCTCTATCCCCCTCTCCTCTATCCCCCCTCCTCTATCCCCTCTCTATCCCCCCTCCTCTATCCCTCTCTCCTCTATCCCCCCTCCTCTTTCCCCCCTCCTCTATCCCCTCTCCTCTATCCCCCCTCCTCTATCCCCTCTCCTCTATCCCCCCTCCTCTATCCCCCCTCCTCTATCCCCCCTACTTTATCCCCCCTCCTCTATCCCCTCTCCTCTATCCCCCCTCCTCTATCCCCCCTCCTCTATCCCCTCTCCTCTATCCCCCCTCCTCTATCCCCTCTCCTCTATCCCCCCTCCTCTATCCCCCCTCCTCTATCCCTCCTCCTCTATCCCCCCTCCTCTATCCCCTCTCCTCTATCCCCCCTCCTCTATCCCCTCTCCTCTATCCCCCCTCCTCTATCCCCTCTCCTCTATCCCCTCTCCTCTATCCCCCCTCCTCTATCCCCTCTCCTCTATCCCCTCTCCTCTATCCCCTCTCCTCTATCCCTTCTCCTTTATCCCCCCTCCTCTATCCCCTCTCCTCTATCCCCCCTCCTCTATCCTCCCTCCTCTATCCCCTCTCCTCTATCCCCTCTCTCCTCTATCCCCCTCTCCTCTATCCCCCCTACTCTATCCCCTCTCTATCCCCCCTCCTCTATCCCTCTCTCCTCTATCCCCCCTCCTCTTTCCCCCCTCCTCTATCCCCCTCTCCTCTATCCCCCCTCCTCTATCCCCTCTCCTCTATCCCCCCTCCTCTATCCCCCCTCCTCTATCCCCCCTACTTTATCCCCCCTCCTCTATCCCCTCTCCTCTATCCCCTCTCCTCTATCCCTTCTCCTCTATCCCCTCTCCTCTATCCCCCCTCCTCTATCCCCTCTCCTCTATCCCCCCTCCTCTATCCCCCCTCCTCTATCCCTCCTCCTCTATCCCCCCTCCTCTATCCCCTCTCCTCTATCCCCCCTCCTCTATCCCCTCTCCTCTACCCCCCCTCCTCTATCCCCTCTCCTCTATCCCCTCTCCTCTATCCCCCCTCCTCTATCCCCTCTCCTCTATCCCCTCTCCTCTATCCCCTCTCCTCTATCCCTTCTCCTTTATCCCCCCTCCTCTATCCCCTCTCCTCTATCCCCCCTCCTCTATCCCCTCTCCTCTATCCCACCCTCCTCTATCCCACCCTCCTCTATCCCTTCTCCTCTATCCCCCCTCCTCTACCCCCCCTCCTCTATCCCCCTCTCCTCTATCCCACCCTCCTCTACCCCCTCTCCTCTATCCCCCTCCTCTATCCCCCTCTCCTCTATCCCCTCTCCTCTATCCCCCTCTCCTCTATCCCCTCTCCTCTATCCCCCCTCCTCTATCCCCTCTCCTCTATCCCCCTCTCCTCTATCCCCCCTCCTCTCTCCCTTCTCCTCTATCCCCCTCTCCTCTATCCCCTCTCCTCTATCCCCTCTGCTTCTTTGTTACTCCAAATATGTTTCTAGTAGCTCTGGTGCAGGTTGACAGAACGACAGCAGCAGCAGCGATGTCTTCCTCCTTCTGGAAATGGCCCCCAAGGCTACATCCTCTAGCTGGGTCTGCCAAGGTAACAGCCAAGGCTACATCCTCTAGCTGGGTCTGCCAAGGTAACAGCCAAGGCTACATCCTCTAGCTGGGTCTGCCAAGGTAACAGCCAAGGCTACATCCTCTAGCTGGGTCTGCCAAGGTAACAGCCAAGGCTACATCCTCTAGCTGGGTCTGCCAAGGTAACAGCCAAGGCTACATCCTCTAGCTGGGTCTGCCAAGGTAACAGCCAAGGCTACATCCTCTAGCTGGGTCTGCCAAGGTAACAGCCAAGGCTACATCCTCTAGCTGGGTCTGCCAAGGTAACAGCCAAGGCTACATCCTCTAGCTGGGTCTGCCGAGGTAACAGCTATGCATTTATTGTTATGAAGCACGAACAGAAAGGACTCAAATTCATATCCACCATTTGTGCTCTGCTGGGAGTGAGACCAGCTGTGTCTACCAGACAGAGTCAGAGACTGGTGTGTCCGGTATGTATGTGTGTCCTGACCGCCTCGCCTCTCTGTAAAATAAGGACGTTTTGTTTCACACTGGGGGGAATGAGAACAGAGTTGGGGTTGGCAGCGGGTTCTGGCCCGGCTGGAAATACTGTTGTAAGGAATGATCTAGATTTACCAACAGACACATGACCAAAACAGAAACAGAAATGGAAACGGAGCATCCCAACTCACCATTATTATCTATGGACTATGCTTAGTGAGAACAGGGGTAAGAACATCTCTAGTTACCAATATTATCTATTTTGGTATTTGGTATTTTATTAGGATCCCCATTAGCTGTTGCAAAAGCAGCAGCTACTCTTCCTGGGGTTCCACACAAAAACATGAAACATGACATAATACAGAACATGAATAGACAAGAACAGCTCAAGGACACAACTACATGCATTATTTTTAAAAGGCACACGTAGCCAACACATCAACACATACACACAAACTATCTAGGTCAAATAGAATACATCTACGGACTATGCTTAGTGAGAACAGGGGTAAGAACATCACTTTTCATTTATCCCTCTTTCAGTAACTGTAGCATGTTAGAGATGGCCCATATGGTATTTAACAAGGCCCAGAGTATAAGTCTATTTAAAAGATTAAAACAAAATTCAAATATAAACACTTTTTTTCACAGATGTATAATTTGTTATTCATTAATTACTTAGTTTCTCTCTCTTTGTAGTGTGTCGACTGTATCGCTAAAGATTATTTAGATCATTTCCTTTTAATAAGTAAAAATGCATTATAAAAATAAAATAAAAATGCTGCCGGAGCCCGTTCAATAGTCCAGGTTCTCCCTCTAACATTAAATCCCATAGCAGGACGGGAGGCAGGAAACCATATTTGGAAACAACACAAGAAACAATTAGCCATAATTAAACATCACAGAATACATTGGCAGATTTGGGATTCGTAAAAGCAATTTAAGTTCTACGGAACCTTGGCATTGCCATAAAGTATATTACAAATTAGGGGTTCATTTAGGATTTGGCTGGCTTTTCTCTTGGTGGGTCCAACCCGTCAGTGTTGCCTTCATTAAAACAGTAGCGATGCTCAGCCGCCAAACATACGTTGTGTGTGTGTACTCTGTGTGTGTTTGTGTCGTGTGTGTGTGTGTGTGTGTGTGTGTGTGTATACACTGTGCCATCCAATGTGGTGCTCTCCTCTCTCCTGGCCTGCTTTGATCGGCTTCCCAAAATAATTTACAGTTAAATGCTCCTGCCATATCGTAGGTCTGGTTTTCAACATTTAAAAAAAAGCGTACACTGGATTAATATTGCAAAATATGATTAGACAATAGAAAACAAGGTGACACTTTATTTGGATAGTCCCAAGTAGATGGTTTGTAGATGTTCAGTAGATGTTCAACAGCTGTCAACTAATTTTCAACTAACTATCTACTAATCCTAACCCTAACCTTAACCCTTATCCTAACCTTAAACTTAACCCATACCCTAACCCTTATTCTAACCCTAACCCTAACCTAAGATATGTTGTAGATAGTATGTTTCTTATCAATAGATACTTTGTTGATATATAGATCTACAGTGCATTTGGAAAGTATTCAGACCCCTTGACTTTTTCCACATTTTGTGCCTTATTCTAAAATGGATTTAAAAAAAAAATGTCCCTCATCAATCTACACACAATACCCCACAATGACAAAGCGAAAACAGGTTTTTCGATTTTTTTGCAAATGTATTATTATTATTAAAAATAAAAAACAGAAATACCTTATTTGCATAAGCATTCAGACCCTTTTCTAGACTTGAAATTGAGCTCAGGTGCTTCCTGTTTCCATTGATCATCATTGAGATGCTTCTACAACTTGATTGGAGTCCACCTGTGGTAAATGCAATTGATTGGACACGATTTGGAAAGGCACACACCTGTCTATATAAGGTCCCACAGTTGACAGTTGACATGTCAGAGCAAAAACCAAGCCATGAGGTCGAAGGAATTGTCCGTAGAGCTCAGAGACAGTATTGTGTCGAAGCACAGATCTGGGGAAGGGTACCAAACACTTTCTGCAGCATTGAAGGTCCCCAAGAACATCATTCTTAAATGGAAGAAGTTTGGAACCACCAAGACTCTTCCTAGAGCTGGCCGCCCGGCCAAACAGAGTAATCGGGGGAGAAGGGCCTTGGTCAGGGAGGTGACCGAGAATCCGATGGTCACTATGACCCTCAGAACATGAGAAACAAGATTCTCTGGTCTGATGAAACCAAGATTAAACTCTTTGGCCTGAATGCCAAGCATCCCGTCTGGATGAAACCTGGCACCGTCCCTACGGTGAAGCATGGTGGTGGCAGCATCATGCTGTGGGGATGTTTTTCCAGCGGCAGGGACTGGGAGACTAGTCAGGAACGAGGGAAAGATGAACGGAGGAAAGTACAGAGAGATCCTTGATGAAGACCTGCCTCAGAGCGCTCAGGACCTCAGACTGGGGCGAAGGTTCACCTTCCAACAGGACAACGACCCCCAACGACCACACAGCCACGACAACGCAGGAGTTATGTAGAAATGTACACGTTTTGTGCTCTAGTAGGAAGCAATCACTCCCCTATTGCTGACTACAAATTATCTATAACTGGGCTAATAACTCACTAACTAGCAAAGGATATGAACACATGGATCTTGCTTTGATCTCAAAACAAGCGCATCTACTCACGACCGCTCATGTTGCAAACACAGTCCAGTTCAAAGTAAATAGCAGAGATCCATATATGGCAATGGTCTATTTGCATATAGGCCTACTGCAGCTGTGATTGGTTATGCCCCACCGGTCTGTGTAGAGTATGCTCAATAGAATCCAACTCCGATGCGTTCTGCCTACAACAAAAATCTCTTGCATAGTTTGTTTTGTTTCGGTATGTTGCACTGAAAAGTGGCTAATATTGCGTTGATTAGAAACGTTGACAGTGTTAACTAACAGGGAAAACTCTAGAAAGTTGAGTGAAGTTCAATCTCGTCTCTCTCTCCATGGGCCTATGCAGCATTCAAATCAAATCACATTTTGGTTTTAAACACGTGTGTGTGTGTATGTGTGTGTGTGTGTGCGTGTGTGTGTGTGTGTGTGTGTGTGTGTGTGTGTGTGTGCATGCGTGCGTGCGTGCGTGCGTGCAGTCGTGTGTTTACGTTACGTTACCATCTTTGAGTCATTTATTAATAGATTGTTCATTAACAGTGAGAGAAGCTCTGCCGCCTTGGAGCTCTGCCGTGATGTCACATGAGAGTTGGAAGAAAATGTCTGCGATTTTTTCACTCTGATGTAAAACTTAAGAAGTAAGAAGTACGTGGACTATGGCCCATAGTGTACTACTGTGTCTATGGAATAGGGTGACCTTTGGGACAAAGCACCAGTCACACCACACCATGTCAGACTGTGTCTGGGCTCTGATCCATCAGGTCCGACTTCTAACCCACATTACCTCCGTATAGACCTTCTCATAGAGAACTGTTGCATGAGGTGGCTGGAGTTTCTACACCCTTAGAAAAAAAGGATTCCAAAACCCTATGTGGAAAGGGTTCTGCATGGAACCCAAAAGGGTTCTACCTGGAACCAAAAAGGGTTTGTCAAAGGGTTCTCCTGTTGGGACAGCCGAAGAACCCTTTAAGGTTCTAAATGGCACCTTTTTTTTCTAAGAACGTGCAGCTACACTTTGGTTACTGTGGTTAGTGATAATGATCCCCAGAATCCATTAATTTCTCTCTCTCGCTCTCTCTCTCTCTCTCTCTCTCTCTCTCTCTCTCTCTCTCTCTCTCTCTCTCACACTCTCTCTCTCTCTCTCTCTTTCTCTCTTTCTTTCTCTCGCTCTCTCTCTCTCTCTAACTCTCTCTCTCTCTCTCTTTCTCTTTCTCTCTCTCCCCCCCTCTCTCTCTCTCTCTCTCTCTCTCTCTCTCGCTCTCATTCTCTCTTTCTCTCTCTCTCTTTTCTCCCCGATCCTCACACAGTTATTTCTATCGTAACAGCATATCTAGGGCCCACCCTCAGTAAGAGGCTCACTGCCACTGGCTTCCTGTGGTCTCTATTGACGCCAGGTGAAATGAGGTATTATTGAGCTCTTTCACCACTGATGGAGGCGGTGTCGCTCTCCCCATGGTGCTATCGGAGGGCTCACACACCTGCATCTCTCACAGACCTGGTTGGTTGGTGCTCTGGTTCTCACACCAAAGATGCTGCTAGAGTAATGACCCATTAGTAATAACCTCCTCTCTCTCCCAGGCGCCTCCGGTTCAGCGCTCTGTCCTCCTCCTGTCACCATACCCTTCTCCTCGCCCCCGCACACACCACTCCCTCTGTGGGGAGCAACGTGCAACGAGCGATGACAAGCTGCCATATGAATGAATCTGTGTGTCAACGGATGGATGGATGGGGATCCAGAATCGATTATTACCACTATGAGGAGGAGGTGTTCGCACATTGCTCTCACTTCATCATTTACTTTATATACCAGTCACGTTGTATAATGATTTTAAGACAGGCGCAGAAATACGTATTAGAGGTTTTATTTACTCCACCCAACGCAAACACGTATATATATATACAAAAGGGAAGTAACCCAAACAAAGAGTGAGGTGTAACCTCTACACAATACACGGGACGAGACCCGTAAACAACAAGAGCACTATACACGGTACTCACGAGACCAACGGACATGGGACAATAATGGACAAGGACAATGGGGAACAGAGGGGACATATATACACATACTAATCAGGGGGAATGGGAACCAGGTGTGCGTAATGAGACAAGACAGTCCGGGGTTGGTGGTACTGATCCATGTCAGTGACGCCTAGAAAGCCGGTGACGTAGACCTCCGGAACTGGTGAACGGAATGAGCAGCAGTACCGGGGGGATCCGTGAGGACGGTACCCGGAGGTGAGACTGACCGTAACCCCCAGGCGTTCCTTGAACGCTTTCCATACGCGTGAGGTGAACTGAGGACCACGGTCTGACACAATGTCCTCCGGGATCCCGTAGTGCCGGATGACGTGCGTAAAAAGAGCCTCTGTGGTTTGCATGGCCGACGGGAGCCCAGGCAGAGGAAGGAGGCGACAAGCTTTGGAAAACCGGTCCACAACGGCGAGAACGGTGCTGTTCCCCTGTGAGGGGGGAAGGTCTGAGACCAGGGTCGTTGTGGAACCGGCAGGGGAAGGAGCTTTCCATAAGGGAGGTGTCTGGGTGTCTTAGACTGGGCACAGATGGAGCAGGAAGAGACGTAAACCCGGACGTCCCTAGCCAAGGTGGGCCACCAGTACTTCTCAGTCAGGCAGGCGATGGTACGGCCTATCCCAGGATGACCCGACACAGGCGCCGTGTGCGGCCAGGAAAGGAGGCGGTCCCGCACGCAGGGCCTGCCGTATGTCAGCATCCACGTCCCACACCACTGGTGCGATGATACGGAATGGAGGGATGATGGGGGGGTCTCCTCTTCCTGCCTCTCCTCTGCCTGGGTTGGAGCAGGGGAATTCCCTGGCTTGTCACCTCATCGCCTATTAGTGGATAGAGGGCAGGTCGGGGAGAAATTACCAATTTCTCCACTATAGGAGCAGAGGCCCAGATTCCTCCTTCTCCTACGCTCTGCCTTGGGCAAACGTGCAGAGCCCACCTCCATCGGCTCTGGCCACGGAGCAGGTGTAGCCATGGGCTCTGTCACGATCGTTGAACGGAGTAGACCAAGGCGCAGCGTGATGAGCGAACATACTTTATTATCGAAAGTGATAACAAGAACAAAACAATAAACGATAACGTGACGTCCTAGGTTAAACACAACCAACACGGAACAAACCAATAGGAACAAGATCCCACAACACCTGTGGGAACACAGCCTGTCTAAATATGGCTCCCAATCAGAGACAACCAGCAACAGCTGACACTCGTTGCCTCTGATTGGGAACCACTCTGGCCAACATAGAAATACAATACTAGACTGTGAACATAGAACAAAACCATATAGAATCTACACACCCTGGCTCAACATATAGAGTCCCCAGAGCCAGGGTGTGACAGTATCCCCCCCAAAGGCGCGGACTGCGACCGCGCCTCAACATAAACCAAACAGGGGAGGGCTGGGTGGGCATTCCTCCTCGGAGGCGGTTCCGGCTCCGGGCTTGCCCACCACCCTCCAATAATCCCCCCGTAGCGCCCCTGGTCCGGTCTGGCCCCGATGGCTGGAGCTGGACTGGACATCGTAGGAGCGGATTGCTTAAGCTCTGGTGTGGAGCAGCTGACTGGTACCTGACCAGACACCGGTGACCCAGGCACGGGTTGTGCTGGACTGACGACGCGAGTGGAGCAGGAACGGGCCGGACCGGGCTGACGATGCGCACCCCTGGCTTGGTGCGTGGAGCAGGAACGGGCCTTACCGGGCTGACGACTCGCACCCCTGGCTTGGTGCGTGGAGCAGGAACGGGCCTTACCGGGCTGACGACTCGCACCCCTGGCTTGGTGCGAGTGGCAGGAACAGGCCGGGCCGGGCTGGCGACGCGCACCGTAGGCTTGGTGCGAAGGGCAGGAACAGGCCGGGCCGGGCTGGCGACGCGCACCGTAGGCTTGGTGCGAGTGACAGGAACAGGCCGGGCCGGGCTGGCGACGCGCACCGTAGGCTTGGTGCGAGTGGCAGGAACAGACCGGGCCGGGCTGGCGACGCGCACCGTTAGCTTGGTGCGAGGGACAGGAACAGGCCGGGCCGGGCTGGCGACGCGCACCGTAGGCTTGGTGCGAGGGGCAGGAACAGGCCGGGCCGGGCTGGCGACGCACACCGTAGGCTTGGTGCGAGTGGCAGGAACAGGCCGGGCCGGGCTGACGATGCGCACCGTAGGCTTGGTGCGAGTGGCAGGAACAGACCGGGCCGGCGACGCGCACCGTTAGCTTGGTGCGAGGGGCAGGAACAGGCCGGGCCGGGCTGGCGACGCGCACCGTAGGCTTGGTGCGAGGGGCAGGAATAGGCCGGGCCGGGCTGGCGACGCACACCGTAGGCTTGGTGCGAGTGGCAGGAACAGGCCGGGCCGGGCTGGCGACGCGCACCGTAGGCTTGGTGCGAGGGGCAGGAACAGGCCGGGCCGGGCTGTGGAGACGGATAGGAGGCCTGGAGTGAAGAGCTGCCACAACCCGTCCTGGCTGAATGCCTACCTTCACACACTCTGTGTGAGGCATCAGCACAGGACGTACAGGGCTGTGTACCCGTACTGGCATAACAGCACGTGACACTGGCGCAGGATATCCGGGACCGAGGAGAGGCACTGGAGGCCACGAGCGCTGAGCCGGCACACTCCGTCCTGGCTGCATGCCCACCTTCGCACGACACGTGCGGGGTGCTCGCACAGGACGTACCGGACTATGCCGGACCACTCGTGGCACAGTACGCAGCTCCGCATACCCCGGAACCTGCCCAGTCTCATGCTGCCATGCCTGAGTACGGGGAGTTGGCTCTGCTCTCCATCCAGGCTCCGCCAACCTGCCTTCTGGCCCCCTAAACCCGGTGGCCTCCTCTCCTAATCTCCCATTTCGCCCTGTGGCAGCCTCCTGCTGCCCAGTCGCCCATGCCGTGTGCCCCCCCCTAAAAATTTTCTGGGGTTGCCTCTCGTCCGTCCGACGACGACACTGTTGACGCCGTTGCTCCTCTCTCGCCAGGGCCTTAACCTTAGCCATTGGCCCTTTTCCCCCGAGCATGTCCTCCCAGGACCACAATTTGCCCACCTGGGCCATCGCCAACCTCTCCAGCTCCTTACCCGGCGCTTCCTCCCATGTCCAGGCTGCCTGCTCCTGGACACGCTGCTTGGTCCTGGTATGGTGGGATCTTCTGTCACGATCGTTGAACGGAGTAGACCAAGGTGCAGCGTGATGAGCGAACATACTTTATTATCGAAAGTGATAACAAGAACAAAACAATAAACGATAACGTGACGTCCTAGGTTAAACACAACCAACAC
>NC_139997.1:3652926-3832926 GCF_964263955.1 Coregonus lavaretus
GCTAGCCTATACTGTTAGCGCCAGGTATAAACGAGGCTTCTATCTCTTTCTATTTTCTCTCTCTCAATTTCAATTCAGTTTAAATTCAAGGGGCTTTATTGGCATGGGAAACGTATGTTAACATTGCCAAAGCAAGTGAAGTAGATAGTAAACAAAAAGTGAAATAAACAATAAATATTAACAGTAAACATTACACTCAGAAGTTCCAAAATAATAAAGATATTTCAAATGTCATATTATGTATATACATACCCCTTAGCCAAATACATTTAAACTCAGTTTTCACAATTCCTGACATTTAATCCTAGTAATAAGTCCCTGTCTTAGGTCAGTTAGGATCACCACTTTATTTTAAGAATGTGAAATGTCAGAATAATAGTAGAGAGAATGATTTATTTCAGCTTTTATTTCTTTCATCACATTCCCAGTGGGTCAGAAGTTTACATACACTCAATTAGTATTTGGTAGCATTGCCTTTAAATTGTTTAACTTGGGTCAAACGTTTCGGGTTGCCTTCCACAAGCTTCCCATAATAAGTTGGGTGAATTTTGGCCGATTCTTCCTGACAGAGCTGGTGTAACTGAGTCAGGTTTGTAGGCCTCCTTGCTCACACATGCTTTTTCAGTTCTGCCCACAAATGTTCTATAGGATTGAGGTCAGGGCTTTGTGATGGCCACTCCACTACCTTGAGTTTGTGTCCTTAAGCCATTTTGCCACAACTTTGGAGGTATGCTTGGGGTCATTGTCCATTTGGAAGACTCATTTGCGACCAACCTTTAACTTCCTGACTGATGTCTTGAGATGTTGTTTCAATATATCCACATAATTTTCCTTCCTCATGATGCAATCTATTTTGTGAAGTGCACCAGTCCCTCCTGCAGCAAAGCACCCCCACAGCATGATGCTGCCACCTCCGTGCTTCACGGTTGGGATGGTGTTCTTCGACTTGCAAGCATTCCCCTTTTTCCTACAAACATAACGATAGTCATTATGGACAAACAGTTCTATTTTTGTTTCATCTGACCAGAGGACATTTCTCCAAAAAGTAAGATCTTTGTCCCCATGTGCAGTTGCAAACCGTAGTCTGGCTTTTTTATGGCGGTTTTGGAGCAGTGGCTTCTTCCTTGCTGAGCGGCCTTTCAGGTTATGTCGATATAGGACTCGTTTTACTGTGGATATAGATACTTTTGTACCTGTTTCCTCCAGCATCTTCACAAGGTCCTTTGCTGTTGTTCTGGGATTGATTTGCACTTTTCGCACCAAAGTACGTTAATCTCTAGGAGACAGAATGTGTCTCCTTCCTGAGCGGTATGACGGCTGCGTGGTCCCATTGTGTTTATACTTGCATACTATTGTTTGTACAGATGAACGTGGTACCTTCAGGCGTTTGGAAATTGCTCCCAAGGATGAACCAGACTTGTGGAGGTTTACACATTTTTTCTGAGGTCTTGGCTGATTTCTTTTGATTTTCCCATGATGTCAAGCAAAGAGGCACTGAGTTTGAAGGTAGGCCTTGAAATACATCCACAGGTACACCTCCAATTGACTCAAATGATGTAAATTAGCCTATCAGAAGCTTCTAAAGCCATGACATAATTTTCTGGAATTTTCCAAGCTGTTTATAGGCACAGTCAACTTAGTGTATGTAAACTTCTGACCCACTGGAATTGTGATACAGTGAATTATAAGTGAAATAATCTGACTGTAAACAATTGTTGGAAAAATGACTTGTGTCATGCACAAAGCAGATGTCCTAACCGACTTGCCAAAAGTATAGTTTGTTAACAAGAAATGTGTGGAGTGGTTGAAAAACGAGTTTTAATGACTCCAACCTAAGCGTATGTAAACTTCCGATTTCAACTGTATATACAGTGTTGTAACAATGTGCAAATAGTTAACGTACAAATGGGAAAATAAATAAACATAAATATGGGTTGTATTTACAATGGTGTTTGTTCTTCACTGGTTGCCCTTTTCTTGTGGCAACAGGTCACAAATCTTGCTGCTGTGATGCCACACTGTGGTATTTCACCAAGTAGATATGTGAGTTTATCAAAATTTTGATGGATTCTTCAATTACATTGAGCTGATTTCTCTCTCTCTCTCTCTCTCTCTCTCTCTCTCTCTCTCTCTCTCTCTCTCTCTCTCTCTCTCTCTCTCTCTCTCTCTCTCTCTCTCTCTCTCTCTCTCTCTCTCTCTCTCTCTCTCTTTCTCTCTCCCTCTCTCTCTTTCTCTTGTTCTCTCTCTCAATTCAATTCAATTCAATTCAATTTAAGGGCTTTATTGGCATGGGAAACGTATGTTAACATTGCCAAAGCAAGTGAAGTAGATAGTAAACAAAAGTGAAATAAACAATACATATTAACAGTAAACATTACACTCACACAAGTTCCAAAAGAATAAAGACATTTCAAATGTCATATTATGTATATATACAGTGTTGTTACAATGTGCAAATAGTTAATGTACAAATGGGAAAATAAATAAACATAAATATGGGTTGTATTTACAATGGTATTTGTTCTTCACTGGTTGCCCTTTTCTTGTGGCAACAGGTCACAAATCTTGCAGCTGTGATGGCACACTGTGGTTTTTCACTCAGTAGATAAGGGAGTTTATCAAAATTGGGTTTGTTTTCGAATTCTTTGTGGATCTGTGTAATCTGAGGGAAATATGTGTCTCTAATATGGTCATACATTTGTTAGGAGGTTAGGAAGTGCAGCTCAGTTTCCACCTCATTTTGTGGGCATTGTGCACATAGCCTGTTTTCTCTTGAGAGCCAGGTCTGCCTACGGAGGCCTTTCTCAATAGCAAGGCTATGCTCACTGAGTCTGTACATAGTCAAAGCTTTCCTTAAGTTTGGGTCAGTCACAGTGGTCAGGTATTCTGCCACTGTGTACTCTCTGTTTAGGGCCAAATAGCATTCTAGTTTGCTCTGTTTTTTTGTTTGTTCTTTCCAATGTGTCAAGTAATTTTCTTTTTGTTTTCTCATGATTTGGTTGGGTCTAATTGTGTTGTTGTTGTTGTTGTTGTTGTCTTGGGGCTCTGTGGGGTCTGTTTGTGTGTGTGAACAGAGCCCCAGGACCAGCTTACTCTTCTCCAAGTTCATCTCTCTGTAGGTGATGGCTTTGTTATGGAAGGTTTGGGAATCGCTTCCTTTTAAGTGGTTATAGAATTTAACGGCTCTTTTCTGGATTTTGATAATTAGCGGGTATTGGCCTAATTCTGCTCTGCATGCATTATTTGGTGTTTTATGTTGTACACAGCGGATGTTTTTGCATAATTCTTTCCCATTTTGTGAATTCTTGGTTGGTGAGCGGACCCCAGAACTCACAACCATAAAGGGCAATGGGTTCTAAAACTGATTCAAGTATTTTTAGCCAGATGCTAATTGGTATGTCAAATGTTATGTCCCTTTTGATGGCATAGAAGGCCCTTCTTGCCTTGTCTCTCAGATCGTTCACAGCTTTGTGGAAGTTACCTGTGGCGCTGATGTTTAGGCCGAGGTATGTATAGTTTTTTGTGTGCTCTAGGGCAACGGTGTCTAGATGGAATTTGTATTTGTGGTCTCTCACTCTCTCTATCTCTCTTCCTCTCTCTCTCTCTCTCTCTCTCTCTCTCTCTCTCTCTCTCTCTCTCTCTCTCTCTCTGTCTCTGTCTCTGTCTCTGTCTCTGTCTCTCTCTTTCTCTTTCTCTTTCTCTTTCTCTTTCTCTTTCTCTTTCTCTCTCTCTTTCTCTTTCTCTTTCTCTCTTTCTTTCTCCCACTCTCTCTCTCTTTCTCTCTCCCACCCTCTCTCTCTCTTTCTCTCTTCCACTCTCTCTCTCTTTCTCTCTCCCACTCTCTCTTTCTCTCTCTCGCTCTTCTCTTTCTCTCTCCCACTCTCTCTCTCTCTCTCTCTCTCTCTCTCTCTCTCTCTCTCTCTCTCTCTCTCTCTCTCTCTCTCTCTCTCTCTTCTCTCTCCCTCTCTCTCCCTCTCTCTTTTTATCTCTGTCTCTCGGTTCTCTCTCTCTCTCTCTCTCTCTCTCTCTCTCTCTCTCTCTCTCTCAATTCAATTTCAATTGAAGGGCTTTATTGGCATGGGAAACATATGTTTATATTGCCAAAGCAAGTGAAATAGATAGTAAACAAAAGTGAAATAAACAAAAAATATATAGTAAACATTACACTCACACAAGTTCCAAAAGAATAAAGACATTTCAAATGTCATATTATGTCTATATACAGTGTTGTAATGATGTGCAAATAGTTAAATTAATATTAATATAGGTTGTATTTACAGTGGTGTTTGTTTTTCACTGGTTGCCCTTTTCAAGTCACAAATCTTGCTGATGTGATGTCACACTGTGGTATTTCACCCAACAGATATGGGAGTTCATCAAAATTGGATTTGTTTTCGAATTCTTTGTGGGTCTGTGTAATCTGAGGGAAATATGTGTTTCTAATATGGTCATAGATTTGGCAGGAGGTTAGGAAGTGCAGCTCAGTTTCCACCTCATTTTGTGGGCAGTATTCACATAGCCTGTCTTCTCTTGAGAGCCAGGTCTGCCTTCGGAAAATAATCACCCACACAGACAAGGAAGCAGAGCGAACACTTATACCATGACTAATGAGGGAATAAGGACCAGGTGTGTGTGATTGAAGACAAGATAAATGGAGTGATGATAAATGGATTGGCAGTAGCTAGTAAGCCTGTGACGCCGAACGCTGAAACCTGCCCGAACAAGGAGGGGAGGCAGCCTCGGCGGGAAGTTGTGACAGTACCCCCCCCTTGACGCGCGGCTCCAGCAGCGCACCGACCCTGGCCTCGGGGACGGCCAGGAGGACGCGGAGCAGGGCGAGCTGGATGGCGACGGTGGAAATCCCGTAACAGGGAGGGATCGAGGATATCCCTCACCGGGACCCAGCACCGTTCCTCCAGACCGTACCCCTCCCACTCCACGAGGTACTGAAGGCCCCCCACCTGACGCCTCAAATCCAGGATGGAACGGGCAGAGTACGCCGGGGACCCCTCGATGTCAAGAGGAGCTGGAGGGACCTCCCGCACCTCAGCCTCCTGGAGTGGACCAGCTACCACCGGCCTGAGGAGAGACACATGAAACGAGGGGTTAATATGGTAATCAGGGGGGAGTAATAACCTGTAAGTGACCTCGTTGACTCTCCTCAGGATTTTGAATGGCCCCACAAACCACGGGCTCAGCTTCCGGCAGGGCAGGTGGAGGGGCAGATTCCGGGTCGAGAGCCAGACCCGATCTCCCGGTACAAAGACGGGGGCCTCACTGCGGTGGTGGTCAGCGTTGTCCTTCTGACGACGCACGGCACATTGGAGGTGAACGTGGGCAGCATTCCACGTCTCCTCCACGCGCCGAAACCAGTCATCCACCGCAGGAGCCTCGGTCTGGCTCTGGTGCCACGGTACCAGAACCGGTTGGTAACCTAGAATCCACTGGAAAGGCGTTAGGTTAGTGGAGGATTGGCGGAGAGAGTTCTGGGCATATTCTGCCCATGGCAAGAACACCGACCTCTCCCCCGGCCGGTCCTGGCAGTAGGACCGCAGGAACCTACCCACGTCCTGATTTACCCGTTCCACCTGCCCATTACTCTTGGGGTGGAACCCAGAGGTCAGGCTGACCGAGACCCCCAGACGTTCCATGAACGCCTTCCAGACCTTGGACGTGAACTGGGGACCTCGGTCGGACACATCCTCTGGTACCCCATAGTTCCGGAAGACGTGTGTAAACAGGGCCTCCGCAGTTTGCAGGGCCGTGGGGAGACCGGGCCCCTGTGCCTTCTTGGAGAAGAAGGCACAGGGGCGGAGCTTGGGTGGTGTGCCCGAGCGTTGAGACAGGACAGCGCCTATCCCTACCTCGGACGCATCCACCTCCACTACGAACAGTAGTGATGGATCGGGGTGGACCAGTACTGGGGCGAACTGCGGGGTGAACAGACCCCGCAATTTGCTGAAGGCCAGGTCAGCCTCAGCAGACCAGCGGAGCCTGGACGGCCCACCCTACAACAGGGAGGTAATGGGAGCTGCAACCTTGCCAAAGCCCCGGATAAACCTCCGATAGTAGTTGGCAAAGCCAAGGAAGCGCTGCACCTCCTTAACCGTGGTTGGAGTCGGCCAATTACGCACGGCTGAGATCACTCCAGTCACACCCTGATCACTGTGCTGATTGGATGTGGAAGGAGATCACTCCAGTCACACCCTGATCACTGTGCTGATTGGATGTGGAAGGAGCTCACTCCAGTCACACTCTGATCAATGTGCTGATTGGATGTGGAAGGAGATCACTCCAGTCACACCCTGATCAATGTGCTGATTGGATGTGGAAGGAGCTCACTCCAGTCACACTCTGATCAATGTGCTGATTGGATGTGGAAGGAGCTCACTCCAGTCACACTCTGATCAATGTGCTGATTGGATGTGGAAGGTAGCTTAGTGGTTAAGAGCGTTGTGCCAGTAACTGAAAGGTCGCTGGTTCCAAGCCGACTAGGTGAAAAATCTGTCGTTGTGCCCTTGAGCAAGGCACTTAACCCTAATTGCTCCTGTAAATCGCTCTGGATAAGAGCGTCTGCTAAATGACGTAAATGTAAAGGTGCCATGATGCATTTGCAGTTCTATGGTGTTGAAAATGCTTCCACCGTCATAGAGGTGTTGATCAGTCCTTATTTTACACTGGAGAGTGACAACTCTTTTGTTTGCTGTAAAATATACCTTGAATAATTAATTTCATAATTGTCTCTGACAGTTTTTTAATTTCTGGAGTAAAGGTTCAACATGAATGAGAAAATAGTTTTTTTTTTTTTAATACTGTTTTGTTTTATAATCCAACCTTGCATCCTAACATGAATTATGAAGAAACGTTTCCTCACACAAAGGCAAAGGTCACTATTAGAATACACCTCTTTTTTTTTTTTTCTCTGACATCAAATTGTGCAAAATATGCCTGTTCCTACATTAAAAGCCGACAGGCCTGTTGAGATATTGTAGATGTTAGATTTATGTAACTGTCAGAATCACTGACACAAGGGAGTCAAGCCTGAAACAGACTGACAACAGTTTTCCATTTCATACACTTTGTTTATCAGGGAAGGAAATAGTGTCATACACTGCTGGGTTGTTGTGTCCCTGGAGTGAGATTGTTCTATTCCTTTTCTATAAATATCTCCTCACACTCCAGATAGCGATCAGTTGATGAATTGCTAGAGAACACTATTATCGCACGCATTTATAATAATTTGGTACCGTGTGAACTTGTGGACAGAAGTTATTTTCCTGCAAATAGTTTAGTAATTATATCTGCGTTATCTAGCGGAGCGACCCGGTGGCGAACTCTTTGAAATATGGGCTTCTCTTTAGCAAGGCGACGATGCCAAAATACACTCACAACACTGATAAACAACCACATATAATTGCATTTATTTGCATTTTTAAATCATGTCATGAGAAATAAATGTGTTTGTAGGCTAATAAACAACTCTTCAGTGGTTGTGTAAATTGGATAAGTGAGAACGATCAGGGAGCATTTTAGCACAAAACAAAAGCATCTGTCTTTGATTTTACACATCCTTCAGTTCCACTATGTATCTCACAATGTTGTGTACTGAGAGGATACAGTGGGGTCCCAAAATGATTGACACCCTTGATAAAGATGAGCAATAATGACTGTATCAAATAAATAATTAAAATACTGAGATATATTATTTGCTAAAAAGACATTGGAAATTACATTATTATATACTAATACAGCAATTGCTCAGAGAAATAGATTTTGTTTAACAAGAAAGAAAAATCTCTTAAAAGGTTGGGGTCATAATGGGCGACACCCCTAAAGAGTCTTATAAATAAAGTTTTGTATTTGGTCTCAAATTCCTAGCACACAATGACTACCTCAGCAGCATACCACCCTGCATCCCACTGCTGGCTTACTCCTGAAGCGAAGCAGGGTTGGTCCTGGACGTGAGACCAGATGCTGCTGGAAGTGGTGTTGGAGGGCCAGTAGGAGACACTCTTTCTTCCAGTCAAAAAAAGAATAATCCCAATGCTCCAGGTCAGTGATTGGGGAAAGTGCAGCGTGCTGTTCCCCAGGTTGTTGCTGTAAATGAGAATGTTCCTGTCAATTCAAATCTGGTATAGGAACAAAAAGAGGTCAATACAGGTCTTCTAAAATAGACTAGTATTTTAATTAATGCAAACACTTGAATTGGTAAATATGATGTCCGTATATACGGGCCCACTGAAAAACCACGCAGGGCAGTCAGAGAACTGAGCCATTGTTATAAGTTCTTCTTTAAATACTCTGACAGAGATAGTTCCTGCTCCAAGCAGGCCTATCAGAGTAGAGACTGAGCGTGGTTTTAGACTTACTCAGCCTATCGTTGGCGCACAGGCTGGTCCCAGCCCCTTGGCGCTTCACTGTTGCCAGGCATTAGTTGTTATCTCCACAACTTGTCTCGAGTCAGCAACCTCAGACATCTTTGTAGCAGAACACATGTCCTTGAGCGGTTTAACAAAGAGGCAGTGTGTGTGTATGTGAGACACAAGTCTTATCTCATCCTACCCCCTAACAGTTCCCCACATTAATCACAGCTTGTTATATTAAACAATCTATATCAGTACAGTACAAACCTATTATGTTTAATCATTAATGTATTATTTCTAAGCTAGGCATCACATCTAGTTATAAGAAAATAGAACCCCACAATCCCCCTTTTCACACCCGCTGGGTGTGAACCCAAAATAAGAAATTTCAGGGAAATGTAGGATTCCTCCTTTTGACACCCACTAGGGTGTCACTCATTAAAATACAATACAAATAAAAAGAATCACACTTTTATTAATAGGCAATAATGATAATAAAAAATAAAACCCCTCAGTCCTTCCATCTACAATAAGAATAGAATATCTTCCTAAGCACTTTAACATTAATGTGGATGCTACCATGGTTACGGATAATCCTGAATGAATCATGAATAATGGTGAGTGAGAAAGTTACAGAGGGTTAAATATCCCCAAGACATGCTAACCTTCCCTGATATTGGTAATGGTGAGAGGTTAGCATGTTTTGGGGGTATGATCTTTGACCTTGTGTAACTTCCGTAATCATGGTAGCATTCACAATCATGTAGAGGTGTTTTCGAAACATATTCTATTCATATTTACAATAAAAGTGACTCCAAAATGACACAATACATGATTGAACATTAATTTCTATTGGACACAAAATAATAATATGAAACAACCAAAACAAACTGCAAATGCATCCAACAAGTTTGTAAAGTCACAAGCTTGATGTATTCATTGTGTGCTATGAATATGGGACCAAATACGAAACTTTTGAATATTCATAAGAACCTTTAGGGGTTTCAATAATTTAGACCCCTACCTTTTTGAGGAAAAATGTTTTATTGTTAAACTAAAATGTATTTCTCTGAGCAATTGTATTAGTATAAAATAATATAATTTCCCAATTTTTTGGAACATACAATATTTCTCAGTACATGAATTACGAAATTTCATACAGTCAATGACCACGTTTCCATCCACAGTTTAAAAAAAATCACAACAGCTGTGATGAAAACAGGAAGTTTCGGTACAATTGTATAAATGTCAACAGATCGTTTGTTTGTTCGACATGTTGGGATCTTTTTGTATACGTAAAATGTCTTATGCGAGAAATGACAGTGGAAACTCGTTTACGCGCAAATGTTGATCTAATAACCATCATATCGAAGTAAACTTGAAGTCACATGATGACATAGTTTGTGGTCCTCCCACTACGACTCGAGAAAGCATGCAGTTTATTAGGCTACATGTGAAATAAGTTATAATGAACTTCACAGGGTGGTGAAAGTACACGGTGATGAGCTTGATGCTCCTTTATAACAGGGAGACTAGTCTAGACTACACTAATACCACTAACCCACTCAGGTAAACAGGGAGACTAGTCTACACTACACTAATACCACTAACCCACTCAGGTAAACGGGGAGACTAGTCTACACTACACTAATACCACTAACCCACTCAGGTAAACAGGGAGACTAGTCTACACTACACTAATACCACTAACCCACTCAGGGAAACAGGGAGACTAGTCTACACTACACTAATACCACTAACCCACTCAGGGAAACAGGGAGACTAGTCTAGACTACACTAATACCACTAACCCACTCAGGGAAACAGGGAGACTAGTCTACACTACACTAATACCACTAACCCACTCAGGTAAACAGGGAGACTAGTCTACACTACACTAATACCACTAACCCACTCAGGTAAACAGGGAGACTAGTCTACACTACACTAATACCACTAACCCACTCAGGTAAACAGGGAGACTAGTCTACACTACACTAATACCACTCACCCACTCAGGTAAACAGGGAGACTAGTCTACACTACACTAATACCACTAACCCACTCAGGGAAACAGGGAGACTAGTCTACACTACACTAATACCACTAACCCACTCAGGGAAACAGGGAGACTAGTCTACACTACACTAATACCACTAACCCACTCAGGTAAACAGGGAGACTAGTCTACACTACACTAATACCACTAACCCACTCAGGTAAACAGGGAGACTAGTCTACACTACACTAATACCACTAACCCACTCAGGTAAACAGGGAGACTAGTCTACACTACACTAATACCACTAACCCACTCAGGTAAACAGGGAGACTAGTCTACACTACACTAATACCACTAACCCACTCAGGTAAACAGGGAGACTAGTCTACACTACACTAATACCACTAACCCACTCAGGGAAACAGGGAGACTAGTCTACACTACACTAATACCACTAACCCACTCAGGGAAACAGGGAGACTAGTCTACACTAGACTAATACCACTAACCCACTCAGGTAAACAGGGAGACTAGTCTACACTACACTAATACCACTAACCCACTCAGGTAAACAGGGAGACTAGTCTACACTACACTAATACCACTAACCCACTCAGGTAAACGGGGAGACTAGTCAACACTACACTAATACCACTAACCCACTCAGGGAAACAGGGAGACTAGTCTACACTACACTAATACCACTAACCCACTTAGGGAAACAGGGAGACTAGTCTACACTACACTAATACCACTAACCCACTCAGGTAAACAGGGAGACTAGTCTACACTACACTAATACCACTAACCCACTTAGGGAAACAGGGAGACTAGTCTACACTACACTAATACCACTAACCCACTCAGGGAAACAGGGAGACTAGTCTACACTACACTAATACCACTAACCCACTCAGGTAAACAGGGAGACTAGTCTACACTACACTAATACCACTAACCCACGCAGGTAAACAGGGAGACTAGTCTACACTACACTAATACCACTAACCCACTCAGGTAAACAGGGAGACTAGTCTACACTACACTAATACCATTAACCCACTCAGGGAAACAGGGAGACTAGTCTACACTACACTAATACCACTAACCCACTCGGGTAAACAGGGAGACTAGTCTACACTACACTAATACCACTAACCCACTCAGGGAAACAGGGAGACTAGTCTACACTACACTAATACCACTAACCCACTCAGGTAAACAGGGAGACTAGTCTACACTACACTAATACCACTAACCCACTCAGGTAAACAGGGAGACTAGTCTACACTACACTAATACCACTAATCCACTCAGGTAAACAGGGAGACTAGTCTACACTACACTAATACCACTAACCCACTCAGGTAAACAGGGAGACTAGTCTAGACTACACTAATACCACTAACCCACTCAGGTAAACAGGGAGACTAGTCTACACTACACTAATACCACTAACCCACTCAGGTAAACGGGGAGACTAGTCTACACTACACTAATACCACTAACCCACTCAGGTAAACAGGGAGACTAGTCTACACTACACTAATACCACTAACCCACTCAGGTAAACAGGGAGACTAGTCTACACTACACTAATACCACTCACCCACTCAGGTAAACAGGGAGACTAGTCTACACTACACTAATACCACTAACCCACTCAGGTAAACAGGGAGACTAGTCTACACTACACTAATACCACTAACCCACTCAGGTAAACGGGGAGACTAGTCTACACTACACTAATACCACTAACCCACTCAGGGAAACAGGGAGACTAGTCTACACTACACTAATACCACTAACCCACTCAGGTAAACAGGGAGACTAGTCTACACTACACTAATACCACTAACCCACTCAGGGAAACAGGGAGACTAGTCTACACTACACTAATACCACTAACCCACTCAGGTAAACAGGGAGACTAGTCTACACTACACTAATACCACTAACCCACTCAGGTAAACGGGGAGACTAGTCTACACTACACTAATACCACTAACCCACTCAGGTAAACGGGGAGACTAGTCTACACTACACTAATACCACTAACCCACTCAGGTAAACGGGGAGACTAGTCTACACTACACTAATACCACTAACCCACTCAGGGAAACAGGGAGACTAGTCTAGACTACACTAATACCACTAACCCACTCAGGTAAACAGGGAGACTAGTCTACACTACACTAATACCGCTAACCCACTCAGGTAAACAGGGAGACTAGTCTACACTACACTAATACCACTAACCCACTCAGGTAAACTGGGAGACTAGTCTACACTACACTAATACCACTAACCCACTCAGGTAAACAGGGAGACTAGTCTACACTACACTAATACCACTAACCCACTCAGGTAAACAGGGAGACTAGTCTACACTACACTAATACCACTAACCCACTCAGGGAAACAGGGAGACTAGTCTACACTACACTAATACCACTAACCCACTCAAGTAAACGGGGAGACTAGTCTACACTACACTAATACCACTAACCCACTCAGGGAAACAGGGAGCAGCCTCGGCAGCAACCAGATCCTCCACTGCTCAGCAGAAGTGTCAGTCCCCTAATCACTGCTGACAATTACCCAGAGCGATTCCGAGCGCCTCATATTTGTCCAGCTGTTTTCTCCATAACCCTCCCTGCAGTGAGCTGTGGCTGGATTTGGTTGGATGTGGCTGGTTGGCCAGCTCTGGTCTGCTGTGGTCTGGAGATGGATGAGGGGACTGACTAGTTCAGACACCAGCGCCCGGGTCACCATGGATACACAGAAGAAACAGGAAACAGACAATCCCATCCTCTCCAACGAGGAAGTGGAAATACAAATACAGTATATTAGACGTAAGAAAAATACAATATATGTTTAACATTGTCGTCAATTGTCAACTGCTCTCTCTCACTCTCTCTCTCACTCTCTCTCTAACCTCTAACAAAACATTTCCGACAATGAACCACAGCGTTATTAATTAATATCCTAACACAGGTGTGAATCAGGTGTTCTCTGGTGTAGAGATGGTTGGTAATGCCCCAGTCTAGGTGTGTATCTAGTGTTCTCTGGGTGTAGAGATGGTTGGTAATGCCCCAGTCTAGGTGTGTATCTAGTGTTCTCTGGTGTAGAGATGGTTGGTAATGCCCCAGTCTAGGTGTGTATCTAGTGTTCTCTGGTGTAGAGATGGTTGGTAATGCCCCAGTCTAGGTGTGTATCTAGTGTTCTCTGGTGTAGAGATGGTTGGTAATGCCCCAGTCTAGGTGTGTATCTAGTGTTCTCTGGGTGTAGAGATGGTTGGTAATGCCCCAGTCTAGGTGTGTATCTAGTGTTCTCTGGTGTAGAGATGGTTGGTAATGCCCCAGTCTAGGTGTGTATCTAGTGTTCTCTGGTGTAGAGATGGTTGGTAATGCCCCAGTCTAGGTGTTTATCCAGTGTTCTAGCGTGGATCTAACGGTGGGGCTCACCAGGAATGATGCATCACACACACACACACACACACACACACACACACACACACACACACACACACACAAACACACGTGTACACACTGATGTATAGTGATACAAGCTAGACTGTGATCTGGGCATGCAGTAGTCATCCATCACTGAGCTGGGCATGCAGTAGCCAGGACCTCTGCCTTGCTAGCTCACGTGACCGCCCTCCTGGAGTGTATTACCAGTGGGGTGACATGCGAAAAAGCTAGCTGTTGGCTGGCGCAAGTGGGGACACCTCAGGCTGAGGAATAAGTTTCACACACCTCCCCATCTGCTACACATGCACTCACACAACCAAGCACATACACACACATACACACACACACATACACACACACACACACACACACACACACACACACACACACAAGCAGTCACGCATACACTCTGAGGAGCCTACTTCGAATACCCAGCCCTTTCATAACCACTCCACTGAATTTAATACATCACTTCTAATGCCACAAACATCACAATAGCATTCCCTAATCTCTATGAATCATCAGTGTGAGATCATATAAGGTTCATAGATATATAGAGATATTATGCAACACTAATAATAGTTGGGCATAAAAACAGGTTACCAGGTACAGCGTCAACATCGGCTTGTCACGTAACCATGGACATACAAACTGTAGCTCCCAACATCACAGCACATCAATGTTGTTGACAGGGACTCCTTGATGCAGAGTCTGGCTTCTCTCAGTCAAAGATTTCCTTTATTCAACGCGGCAAAATTCTTCTGACAGCCATCAAAGAGAAGACACCTTGAAGATGATAACCTGGGGCTCCTTATCGCCTGCCTGCCGTTACCTGGGGTGCCTCCCTCCCTGCCTCCCCACCTGCCTCCCCACCTGCCTCCCCACCTGCCTTCCCACCTGCCTCCCTCCCTGCCTCCATCACAGGCTCCAGGGCTCTCCACACTTCCATCATGTCGACACGCTCCTCAGAGCCTCAGAGCCTCAGAGCCTCAGAGGGGAGAAGGCAAATATCAGAATATATAATAATATTCCTGATAATATATTTCTATAATATGATAATACTTTACTAATAATAATTTCAAAAATATTCCTGAGCAGATTGGGTAAAACATGATCTAATTAACAGATGATCTATTATCTAATAATCTTTATATAAATGATTAATCCAAGTCAAATAATTATTGATTGACATCACCTTACTCCTGAGAAGAGCAGATTACTGTACAGACTAAATGTAGCCTTATTTACCATGTCTGCCCCATTCCCCTTGCATGCTGTCCAGACCCATCAATATCCACAGCAGCTTAGCTGTCAATGTGGCAGTATGAAGGGTTAAACCTGTAGCCTGTAGTCTAGTCTAAACCACCACATTCACATGCCTCTAGCCTGTAGCCTCTAACCTGTAGCATGTAGCCTGAAGCCTGTAGCCTGTAGCTTGTAGCATCTAGCCTGTAGCCTGTAGCCTGCAGACTCTAGCCTGTAGCCTGTAGCCTCTAACCTGTAGCATGTAGCCTGTAACCTCTAGCCTACAGCCTCTAGCCTGTAGCCTGTAGCCTGCAGACTCTAGCCTGTAGCCTACAACCTGTAGCCTGTAGCCTGTAGCTTGTAGCATCTAGCCTGTAGCCTCTAGCCTGCAGCCTCTAGCCTGTAACCTCTAGCCTACAGCCTCTAGCCTGTAGCCTGCAGACTCTAGCCTGTAGCCTACAACCTGTAGCCTGTAGCCTGTAGCTTGTAGCATCTAGCCTGTAGCCTGCAGCCTCTAGCCTGTATCGTGTAACCTCTACCCTGCAGCCTGTAGTCTCTAGCCTCTAGTCTGTATATTCTCTAACCTGTAAAGTCTAGCTTGTAGCCTGTAGCCTGCAGCCTCTAGCCTGTAACCTCTAGCCTCTAGCCTTTAACCTGTAGCCTGTAGCCTGTAGCATCTAGCCTCTAGCCTGTAGCATGTAGCCTGTAGCCTGCAGCCTGTAGCCTGTAGCCTGTAGCCTGTAGCATGTAGCCTCTAGCCTGTAACCTCTAGCCTCTAGCCTTTAACCTGTAGCCTGTAGCATCTAGCCTCTAGCTTCTAGCCTCTAGCCTCTAGCATGTAGCCTTCAGCCTGTAGCCTGTAGCCGGTAGCCAGTAGCCTCTAACCTGTAGCTTGTAGCCTGTAGCCTGTAGCCTGTAGCCTGTAGCCTGTTGCCTGTAGTCTCTAGCAATGGCCTGTGGCTTGTAGCATTTAGCCTCTAGTCTCTAGCCTGTAGGCTCTAGCATGTAGACTGTAGCCTGCAGCCTGTAACCTCTAGCCTGTAGCATCTAGCCTGTAGCCTGTAACCTCTAGCCTGTAGCCTATAGCCTGTAGCATCTAATATCTAGTCTGTAACTTCTAGCCTGTAGCATGTAGCGTGTAGTCTGCAGCCTATAGCCTGTAGCCTGTAGCCTGTAGCCTGTAGCCTGTAGCTGTAAGCCTGTAGCCATTAGTCTCAAACCTGAGCCTGTAGCCTGTATACTCTAGTCTCAAGCCTCTAGACTGTATCCTCTAACATGTAGCCTGTAGCCTGTTGCCTGTCTCCTGTAGCCTGTAGCCTGTAGCCTGTAGGCTCTAGCCTGTAGCCTGTAGCTTGTAGCATGTAGCCTGTAGAATCTAGCCTGTAGCCTGTAACTTCTAGCCTGTAGCCTGCAGCCTGTAGCCTGTAGGCTCTAGCCTCTAGTCTGTAGCTTCTAACCTGTAGGTTCTAGCCTGTAGCCTGTAGCCTGTAGCCTGTAGCCTGTAGCCTGCAGCCTGCAGCCTGCAGCCTCTAGCCTGTAAACTCTAGCCTGCAGGCTGTAGCCTGTAGGCTTTAGCCTCCAGCCTCTAGTCCGAAGCCTCTAACCTGTAGCCTGTAGCATCTAGACTCTCGCCTGTAGCCTGTGGCATGTAGCCTGTAGCCTGCAGCCTGTAGCCTGTAGCCTGCTGCCTGCAGCCTGTAGCCTGTAGCCTGTTGCCGGTAGCCTGTAGCCGGTAGACTCTAACCTGTAGCCTGTATTCTCTGGCCTGTAGCCTGCAGCCTGTAGCCTGTAGCTTGTAGCATCTTACCTGTAGCCTGTAACATCTAGCCTGTAGCCTGTACCCTGCAGCCTCTAGCCTGTAGCCTGTACCCTGCAGCCTCTAGCCTGCAGCCTGCGACCTGTAGCCTGTAGCCTGTAGCCTGTAGTCTCTAATCTGTACCCTGTAGCCTGTAACATGTAGCCTGTAGCCTGTAGCCTGTAACATGTAGCCTCTAGCCTGTAGCCTGTAGCCTGTAGCCTGTAGCCTGTAGCTGGTAGCCTCTAGCCTCTAGCCTCTAGCCTGTAAACTCTAGCCTGTAGCCTATAGCCTAGCCTAGTCTAAACCACTACATTCACATCCCTGACTTCACTCCCCGTGGATGAACATTAAAACCATCCACTTAGTGCTGTCAGAAGGGCTCCAGTGACACACAGGATTCTGCTCTGCTGACACCTAGTCAATGTGTATATGTGTGTGTGTGTGTGTGTGTGTGCGTGCCTTTGTGTGCTCTGCTGACACCTATTCAATGCCCCATTTAAAGCAGAGTGTTGTCAGCCGTTGCAAGGCGCTGCTCTCTCAGGTGATGCAAGGCACTGCTCTCTCACGTGTTGCAAGGCGCTGCTCTCTCAGGTGATGCAAGGCGCAGCTCTCTCAGGTGTTCGAGAAGGAGAGAGACTGACATGACCTGTCATCAACTGTCTCATTCTCTCTCTCTCTCTCTCTCTCTCTCTCTCTCTCTCTCTCTCTCTCTCTCTCTCTCTCTCTCTCTCTCTCTCTCTCTCTCTCTCTCTCTCTCTCTCTCTCTCTCTCTCTCTCTCTCTCTCTCTTTCTCTCTCTCTCTGCTCCTCACGTACTCTTAGATCAGCCTCTCTCTGAGTCAGTGCTATTTCTATCTGTCAGGGTCCTGGTCCAGTTCTGGGTCACCCCATTAGTCCTGGCCAGGAGGGGGGAGGTGACCCGGGGGGGTTTCCTTCCTCCCTATCCCCCTCAGTTCTCTCTCCATGGTTCAGCCTTCCCACAGATGGTCCCTCGGTCTGGTAAAACATCTGCATGCACACTTGCACGCACACACACATACACACACACACAACAACACACACACCATCAGCCAGACTGCAGGTGCAGCCCATCAAGCCTTCCACTGCAGCACTCCGCAGCCTGACACCATCCGCTCCAAATTTAAGACCTCTCCTCGCAATTAGGAAGCCCATACAGACCCTGGGTGCATCCCAAACGGCACCCCTATTCCCTGTGTAGTACACTAATTTGGACCAAATCCTAATTTGGCCCTGCTCAGAAGTAGTGTACTATGTAGGGAATAGGGTGCCAATTTGGGACGCGGCCAATACAGACCAGACACCTCCGAGCCCTGGCTACACGTTAGCGTTAGCCAACACAGACCAGACGCCCTCGAGCCCCCGGGCCACAAGTTTACAGGTTTGATGCAGTCTACCTGAACAAATACAACATTATTTTATTCCAGCCAGCCTTACGACTTCCGCTCCACAGTCATGTTTTCCTAGTGTTTGGTCAGCTCTGCTTATTCAATATGGAAAAATGTTATTCTTGGGCGCAATCTAAACACAGGAGTACATTGACAACAACCTGGTATTTTATACACAGTGGGGGAAAAAAGTATTTAGTCAGCCACCAATTGTGCAAGTTCTCCCACTTAAAAAGATGAGAGAGGCCTGTAATTTTCATCATAGGTACACGTCAACTATGACAGACAAATTGAGGAAAAAAAATCCAGAAAATCACATTGTAGGATTTTTTATGAATTTATTTGCAAATTATGTTGGAAAATAAGTATTTGGTCACCTACAAACAAGCAAGATTTCTGGCTCTCACAGACCTGTAACTTCTTCTTTAAGAGGCTCCTCTGTCCTCCACTTGTTACCTGTATTAATGGCACCTGTTTGAACTTGTTATCAGTATAAAAGGCACCTGTCCACAACCTCAAACAGTCACACTCCAAACTCCACTATGGCCAAGACCAAAGAGCTGTCAAAGGACACCAGAAACCAAATTGTAGACCTGCACCAGGCTGGGAAGACTGAATCTGCAATAGGTAAGCAGCTTGGTTTGAAGAAATCAACTGTGGGAGCAATTATTAGGAAATGGAAGACATACAAGACCACTGATAATCTCCCTCGATCTGGGGCTCCACGCAAGATCTCACCCTGTGGGGTCAAAAGGATCACAAGAACGGTGAGCAAAAATCCCAGAACCACACGGGGGGACCTAGTGAATGACCTGCAGAGAGCTGGGACCAAAGTAACAAAGCCTACCATCAGTAACACACTACGCCACCAGGGACTCAAATCCTGCAGTGCCAGACGTGTCCCCCTGCTTAAGCCAGTACATGTCCAGGCCCGTCTGAAGTTTGCTAGAGTGCATTTGGATGATCCAGAAGAGGATTGGGAGAATGTCATATGGTCAGATGAAACCAAAATAGAACTTTTTGGTAAAAACTCAACTCGTCGTGTTTGGAGGACAAAGGATGCTGAGTTGCATCCAAAGAACACCATACCTACTGTGAAGCATGGGGGTGGAAACATCATGCTTTGGGGCTGTTTTTCTGCAAAGGGACCAGGACGACTGATCCGTGTAAAGGAAAGAATTAATGGGGCCATGTATCGTGAGATTTTGAGTGAAAACCTCCTTCCATCAGCAAGGGCATTGAAGATGAAACGTGGCTGGGTCTTTCAGCATGACAATGATCCCAAACACACCGCCCGGGCAACGAAGGAGTGGCTTCGTAAGAAGCATTTCAAGGTCCTGGAGTGGCCTAGCCAGTCTCCAGATCTCAACCCCATAGAAAATCTTTGGAGGGAGTTGAAAGTCCGTGTTGCCCAGCGACAGCCCCAAAACATCACTGCTCTAGAGGAGATCTGCATGGAGGAATGGGCCAAAAAAACCATCAACAGTGTGTGAAAACCTTGTGAAGACTTACAGAAAACGTTTGACCTGTGTCATTGCCAACAAAGTGTCACGCCCTGGCTCTGGGGACACTTATATGTTGAGCCAGGGTGTGGATTTTCTATGTGTTATTTTCTATGTTGTGTTCTAGATCGTTTAGATCTATGTTGGCCAGGGTGGTTCCCAATCAGAGGCAGCTGTAGCTCGTTGTCTCTGATTGGGGACCATAATTAGGCAGCCTGTTTTCACTAGTTTGGTATGGGATCTTGTTCCGGAAGGTTTGTGTTCAACCCAGGACTTCACGTATCATTTGTTTTGTTGTTTTGGTTCGTGTTGTGTACTGCAATAAAATAATGTACGCATATCACGCTGCGCCTTGGTCCGTTTCATCTAACGACGATCGTGACAGAAGATCCCACCATAAAAGGACCAAGCAGCGTGCCCAGGAGGAGAAGCTGGCGATGGCTCAGGTGGGCGAATGGTGGTCATGGGAGGACATATTCGCGGGCAGAGGGCCCTGGGCAAAAGTTACAGGCCCTGGCAAGAGAGGAGAAACGGCACCAACCGTGCCGACGACGGACATGTGAGAGGCAACCCCAATAAAACATTTTGGGGGGGCACACGGCATGGACGATGGGGCTGCTGGAGGCAGCTACAGGGCGCATCGGCGATTTAGGAGAGGAGGCCACCAGGTTTGGGGGGCTGGAAGGGTGGTTGGCGGAGCCTAGAGGTAGAGCAGAGCCAACTCCCCGTACTCAGGCTAGGCAGCGTGAGACTGGGCAGGTTCCGAGTTATGCGGAGCTACGTACTGTGCCGCGAGTGTTCCGGCACAGTCCTGTACGTCCTGTGCTGGCACCACGCACGTGTCGTGCTAAGGTGGGCATGTAGCCAGGACGGAGTGTGCCGGCTCAACGCTCGTGGCCTCCAGTACCCCTCCTCGGTCCCGGATATCCTGCGCCAGTGCCACGTGCTGTAGTGTCAGTACAAGTGCACAGCCCTGTACGTCCTGTGCTGATGCCTCACACAGAGTGTGTGGAAATAGGCATTCAGCCAGGACGGGTTGTGTCAGCTCTCCGTTCCAGACCTCCAGTCCATCTCCACAGTCCAGCCCGGCCTGTTCCTGTCCCTCGCACCAAGCCTGTGGTGCGCGTCGCCAGCCCGGTCCGGCCCGTTCCTGCTCCCCGCACCAAGCCAGTGGTGTGCGTCGCCAGCCCGGTCCGGCCTGTTCCTGTCCCTCGCACCAAGCCTGTGGTGCGCGTCGCCAGCCCGGTCCGGCCTGTTCCTGTCCCTTGCACCAAACCAGTGGTGCGCGTCGCCAGCCCGGTCCGGCCTGTTCCTGCTCCCCGCACCAAGCCTGTGTTGCGTGTCGCCAGCCCGGTCCGGCCCGTTCCTGCTCCCCGCACCAAGCCAGTGGTGCGCGTCGTCAGCCCGGTCCGGCCCGTTCCTGCTCCCCGCACCAAGCCAGTGGTGCGCGTCGTCAGCCCGGTCCGGCCCGTTCCTGCTCCCCGCACCAAGCCAGTGGTGCGCGTCGTCAGCCCGGTCCGGCCCATTCCTGCTCCCCGCACCAAGCCAGTGGTGCGCGTCGCCAGCCCAGTCCGGCCCGTTCCTGCTCCCCGCACCAAGCCAGTGGTGCGCGTCGCCAGCCCGGTCCGGCCCATGCCTGCTCCCCGCACCAAGCCAGTGGTGCGTGTCGCCAGCCCGGTCCGGCCCGTTCCTGCTCCCCGCACCAAGCCAGTGATGCGCGTCGTCAGCCCGGTCCGACCCGTTCTGCTCCCCGCACCAAGCCAGTGGTGCGCGTCGTCAGCCCGGTCCGGCCCGTTCCTGCTCCCCGCACCAAGCCAGTGGTGCGCGTCGTCAGTCCGGCACGGTCCGTGCCTGTTCCACCGGTGCCTGGTCCGGCACCGGTCAGCTGCTCCACACCGGAGCCAGAGCAATCCGCTCCACCGATGTCCAGTCCAGCTCCGGCCAGCGGGGCCAGACCAGACCAGGGGCGCTACGGGGGGGTAGAGAGAGAGTGGTGGTCCCACCCGGCCCCTACCCTCTTGTGTTTGGTTGGCGTGGTCACAGTCCGCGCCTTTGGGGGGGGGGGGGGGGGGGGGGGGTACTGTCACGCCCTGGCTCTGGGGACTCTTATATGTTGAGCCAGGGTGTGGATTTTCTATGTGTTATTTTCTATGTTGTGTTCTGGATCGTTTAGATCTATGTTGGCCAGGGTGGTTCCCAATCAGAGGCAGCTGTAGCTCGTTGTCTCTGATTGGGGTCCATACTTAGGCAGCCTGTTTTCACTAGTTTGGTGTGGGATCTTGTTCCGGAAGGTTTGTGTTCAACCCAGGACTTCACGTATCGTTTGTTTTGTTGTTTTGGTTCGTGTTGTGTACTGCAATAAAATAATCTACGCATATTACGCTGCGCCTTGGTCCGCTTCATCTAACGACGATCGTGACACAAAGGGTATATAACAAAGTATTGAGAATTTTTTGTTATTGACCAAATACTTATTTTCCACCATAATTTGCAAATAAATTCATTAAAAATCCTACAATGTGATTTTCTGGATTTTTTTTTCTCATTTTGTCTGTCATAGTTGACGTGTACCTATGATGAAAATTACAGGCCTCTCTCATCTTTTTAAGTGGGAGAACTTGCACAATTGGTGGCTGACTAAATACTTTTTTTCTCCACTGTACATGGTATAGCCATGGTATTGTGGGTGTTTATTTACATATCCATGGTATTGTGGGTGTTTATATAAATGGTATTGTGGGTATATATATATATATATATATATTTATATAAACTCGTCCCTGTTTCAGGACCCTGTCTTTCAACAATAATTTGAAAAAATCCAAATAACTTCACATATCTTCATTGTAAAGGGTTTAAACACTGTTTCCCATGCTTGTTCAATGAACCATAAACAATTAATGAACATGCACCTGTGGAACGGTCGTTAAGACACTAACAGCTTACAGACGGTAGGCAATTAAGGTCACAGTTATAAAAACTTAGGACACTAAAGAGGCCTTTCAACTGACTCTGATAAACACCAAAAGAAAGATGCCCAGGGTCCCTGCTCATCTGCGTGAACGTACCTTAGACATTTACATTTACATTTAAGTCATTTAGCAGACGCTCTTATCCAGAGCGACTTACAAATTGGTGCATACACACTATAGCCAGTGGGTTAACCACTTTACAAATTTTTTAAAAAATTTTTTTAGGCATGCTGCAAGGAGGCATGAGGACTGCAGATGTGGCCAGGGCAATACATTTCAATGTCCGTACTGTGAGACGCCTAAGACAGCGCTACAGGGAGACAGGACGGACAGCTGATCGTCCTCGCAGTGGCAGACCACGTATAACAACACCTGCACAGGATCGGTACATCCGAACATCACACCTGCGGGACAGGTACAGGATGGCAACAACAACTGCCCGAGTTACACCAGGAACGCACAATCCTTCCATCCATGCTCAGACTGTCCGCAATAGGCTGAGAGAGGCTGGACTGAGGGATTGTAGGCCTGTTGTAAGGCAGGTCCTCACCAGACATCACCGGCAACAACGTCGCCTATGGGCACAAACCCACAGTCGCTGGACCAGACAGGACTGGCAAGAAGTGCTCTTCACTGACGAGTCGCGGTTTTGTCTCACCAGGGGTGATGGTCGGATTCGCGTTTATCGTCGAAGGAATGAGCGTTACACCGAGGCCTGTACTCTGGAGCGGGATCGATTTGGAGGTGGAGGGTCCGTCATGGTCTTGTGTGTCACAGCATCATCGGACTGAGCTTGTTGTCATTGCAGGCAATCTCAACACTGTGCATTAAATCAAATCAAATCAATCAAATCAAATTTTATTGGTCACATGCGCCGAATACAACAGGTGCAGACATTATAGTGAAATGCTTACTTACAGCCCTTAACCAACAGTGCATTTATTTTTAACAAAAAAAGTGTTGAGAAAAAAAGAGCAGAAGTAAAATAAAATAACAGTAGGGAGGCTATATATACAGGGGGGTACTGGTGCAGAGTCAATGTGCGGGGGCACCGGCTAGTTGAGATAGTTGAAGTAATATGTACATGTGGGTAGAGTTAAAGTGACTATGCATAAATAATCAACAGAGTAGCAGCAGCGTAAAAAGATGGGGTGGGGGGGGCAGTGCAAATAGTCCTGGTAGCAATGATTAGCTGTTCAGGAGTCTTATGGCTTGGGGGTAGAAGCTGTTGAGAAGTCTTTTGGACCTAGACTTGGCACTCCGGTACCGCTTGCCGTGCGGTAGCAGGGAGAACAGTCTATGACTAGGGTGGCTGGAGTCTTTGACAATTTTGAGGGCCTTCCTCTGACTCCGCCTGGTATAGAGGTCCTGGATGGCAGGAAGCTTGGCCCCAGTGATGTACTGGGCCGTACGCACTACCCTCTGTAGTGCCTTGCGGTCGGAGGCCAAGCAGTTGCCATACCAGGCGGTGATGCAACCAGTCAGGATGCTCTCGATGGTGCAGCTGTAGAATTTTTTGAGGATCTGAGGACCCATGCCAAATCTTTTCAGTCTCCTGAGGGGGAATAGGCTTTGTCGTGCCATCTTCACGACTGTCTTGGTGTGTTTGGACCATGATAGTTCATTGGTGATGTGGACACCAAGGAACTTGAAGCTCTCAACCTGTTCCACTACAGCCCCGTCGATGAGAATGGGAAGACATCCGCCTCCTCATTACAGGGAAGACATCCTCCTCCCTCATGTGGTACCCTTCCTGCAGGATCATCCTGACATGACCCTCCAGCATGACAATTCCACCAGCCATACTGCTCGTTCTGTGCGTGATTTCCTGCAAGACAGGAATGTCAGTGCTCTGCCATGGCCAGCGAAGAGGTCAACCAGCTGGTCTTCAGAAAGGTGAACTATTAGGTCAACCAGCTGGTCTTCAGAAAGGTGAACTGTTAGGTCAACCAGCTGGTCTTCAGAAAGGTGAACTGTTAGGTCAACCAGCTGGTCTTCAGAAAGGTGAACTGTTAGGTCAACCAGCTGGTCTTCAGAAAGGTGAACTGTTAGGTCAACCAGCTGGTCTTCAGAATGGTGAACTGTTAGGTCAACCAGCTGGTCTTCAGAAAGGTGAACTGTTAGGTCAACCAGCTGGTCTTCAGAATGGTGAACTGTTAGGTCAACCAGCTGGTCTCCACCAACTCTCAGAGCATAATAATGTTGGATGCATCCCAAATGGCACCCTATTCCCTATGGGGCCCTGGTCAAAAGTAGTGCACTATATAGGGAGTAGGGTGCCATTTGGGACTGACACGTCCTGTCTAAACTCTACGGCTCCGGTCACATTGCTGGGTGACGTGAGAGACGCCCCGATTCATTTCCCAGCTAAATATTTGCAGTGTATCAATGTGAATGGTATTTTCCCTCTTTGACAAGCGCCAGGTTGTAGAGCTCGTTCTGATTGATGGAATCGGGCCTACTTAGTGACCTGCCCCGGACATTTACTTTCCCAAATACAAACTATCTCTGTGAAAGAATGAGATGTGGGAGTGTATTTGTGTGTGTGTGTCTGTGTCTGTGTGCATGCGTGCGTGCACGTGTGTGTGCGTGTGTGTGTCTGTGTGTTTGTGTGCGTGCGTGCGTGTGTGTGTGTGTGCGTGCATGTGTGTGCATGTGTGTGTGTGTGTGTGCGTGTGTGTGTGTGTGTGTGTGTGTGTGTGCGTGCGTCCGTGTGTGTGTGCGTGTGTGTGTGTTTGAGCCAAGGTTGCAGCTGCTAGGTCTGTCAGGATCAGGAAACATTCTCAGACATTCTGATTCTGGAGTCTAGTTTAGAGGAAATAGACTGAAATCATAACTTCAGTCACCCCCTTGAGATATGCTTTCAAGTTCTATATCCAACACAGTACGACCCTAACCTGCTGTGTTTGTCCAAACATAAATAATTTCAGGTTTCTTTAGACTAGAGTCGCCTGTTTGTTAAATCATGACGACAACAAATCCACCACAGACAGCTTTCTCACAGATTTCTAATTCCTGGTGATGCAGCGAGTAGTGGCAGCGACTTTCTGCAACTGAACGGGGGGGGGGGAGAAGAAAAAAAATGCCCAGTTAGAAAAAAAATTGTGAGGAAAAAGATGTGAGGAGGATGGAGGGATTGAGACTTTGATGTTGATAGTAGGTGTCTGCTTCTGCTGTTTGAAGAGCCTCAATCTCTCTGGTCCTCTTTGCATCCCAAATGGCACCCTATTCCCTACATAGTGCACTACTTTGACCAAGGCCTATAGGACTAGTGCACCACGAAGGGTGCCATTTTGGGACACTCTCTCTGACTGAGTCTTTAGAATTAGGAGGTATCAGATCTAGCTAGCTGTTGCCTGAGACACAGCAGCGTCTGAAGACAGGAAGCAGTTCAATTGGTTTCATCAGAGGAAATACACTGCTCAGAAAAATAAGGGGAACACTAAAATAACACATCCTAGATCTGAATGAATGAAATAATCTTATTAAATACTTTTTTCTTTACATAGTTGAATGTGCTGACAACAAAATCATACAAAAATTATCAATGGAAATCAAATTTATCAACCCATTGAGGTCTGGATTTGGTCACCCTCAAAATTAAAGTGGAAAACCACACTACAGGCTGATCCAACTTTGATGTAATGTCCTTAAAACAAGTCAAAATGAGGCTCAGTAATGTGTGTGGCCTCCGCGTGCCTGTATGACCTCCCTACAATGCCTGGGCATGCTCCTGATGAGGTGGCGGATGGTCTCCTGAGGGATCTCCTCCCAGACCTGGACTAAAGCATCCGCCAACTCCTGGACAGTCTGTGGTGCAACGTGGCGTTGGTGGATGGAGCGAGACAGGATGTCCCAGATGTGCTCAATTGGATTCAGGTCTGGGGAACGGGCGGGCCAGTCCATGGCATCAATGCCTTCCTCTTGCAGGAACTGCTGACACACTCCAGCCACATGAGGTCTAGCATTGTCTTGCATTAGGAGGAACCCAGGGCCAACCGCACCAGCATATGGTCTCACAAGGGGTCTGAGGATCTCATCTTGGTACCTAATGGCAGTCAGGCTACCTCTGGCGAGCACATGGAGGGCTGTGCGGCCCCCCAAAGAAATGCCACCCCACACCATGACTGACCCACCGCCAAACCGGTCATGCTGGAGGATGTTGCAGGCAGCAGAACGTTCTCCACGGCGTCTCCAGACTCTGTCACGTCTGTCACGTGCTCAGTGTGAACCTGCTTTCATCTGTGAAGAGCATAGGGCACCAGTGGCGAATTTGCCAATCTTGGTGTTCTCTGGCAAATGCCAAACGTCCTGCACGGTGTTGGGCTGTAAGCCAACCCCCACCTGTGGACGTCGGGCCCTCATACCACCCTCATGGAGTCTGTTTCTGACCGTTTGAGCAGACACATGCACATTTGTGGCCTGCTGGAGGTCATTTTGCAGGGCTCTGGCAGTGCTCCTCCTGCTCCTCCTTGCACAAAGGCGGAGGTAGCAGTCCTGCTGCTGGGTTGTTGCCCTCCTACGGCCTCCTCCACGTCTCCTGATGTACTGGCCTGTCTCCTGGTAGCGCCTCCATGCTCTGGACACTACGCTGACAGACACAGCAAACCTTCTTGCCACAGCTCGCATTGATGTGCCATCCTGGATGAGCTGCACTACCTGAGCCACTTGTGTGGGTTGTAGACGCCGTCTCATGCTACCACTAGAGTGAAAGCACCGCCAGCATTCAAAAGTGACCAAAACATCAGCCAGGAAGCATAGGAACTGAGAAGTGGTCTGTGGTCACCACCTGCAAAACCAGTCCTTTATTGGGGGTGTCTTGCTAATTGCCTATAATTTCCACCTGTTGTCTATTCCATTTGCACAACAGCATGTGAAATGTATTGTCAATCAGTGTTGCTTCCTAAGTGGACAGTTTGATTTCACAGAAGTGTGATTGACTTGGAGTTACATTGTGTTGTTTAAATGTTCCCTTTATTTTTTTGAGCAGTGTATAATGGACTAATTGCATTTCTAAGGTACAAAATGCAGATGCTAATTAGTAGAACATTATTGATAAAGCTGGAGCTGGTTTTATTGATCCTGTCTTCTTGTTAAGGGGGCTTTTTAATTGATGTTCAGAGAGTATTAGATTAGACACGCACACACCAGCGAGTGGACACACACACACGCACACACACACACATGCACGCATGCGTGCACACACACACACAAGCACACGCACGCACACACATACACACACAGACAACACAGGTATTAGATGACGTTAAAAATAATTATTCATGTGTTCAGCTCAAACACAACAAATGAAGTTTGGGCTCCAGATCTGGCAGAATGAACGCACACAAACTGATAAAGAAGAGCGGAAGGAATGATGACGGGAGAAAAGGAGAAGCGGAAGACAAACAACATGAGCAGTTGTTGCCTCCTGTAGCTCAGTTGGTAGAGCGTGGCGCTTGTAACGGCAGGGTTGTGGGTTCGATTCCCACGGGGGGCCAGTATGAAAAAAAAAAAATTATGCACTCACTAACTGTACGTCGCTCTGGATAAGAGTGTCTGCTAAATGACTAAAATGTAAGTAAAGGTGCCTGGAATAACCTTTTGGGTTGCCAGACCAGGGGGAAACTTTCCCTCTAAAAAGGGTAGAACTGGAACCTTTTTGTGATGGGAGGGGTTACATTTTGAACCTTTTTAATAATATATTGTGGAGGTGGCAGCCTATCAGATTGGAGGCTTGGTTTATTGGAGGCATGGCTTTCAGATTGTTTTTTGGGCCCTCATTTGCATAAATGTTATTCCTGTTCATCATGTTAAGTTTTGTTCACTGCAAATCAAAATGTACCTTGAATATTTATGCATATTACATATTCTAATATAATATTAACATTGATGATTACATATAGCAATAAAATGGTAACTACTCCAACTTCAGGATTAGCACAGGCTCTTGAGGAACTCATACTAGCTATGAAATTGTCATTGTTGAATTTAACCTGCTGACAATACCACAGAACAGATGAACAGGTATGACATTTACTCTAACGGGTGGCCAAAAAAAACATCTAGCTTAAAGCCACGCCTCTACTAAGCCCAGCCTCTACTCCAGGGTTGAACTGTGAAAGCTTCTTACATTTACATTTACATCATTTAGCAGACGCTCTTATCCAGAGCAACTTACAAATTGGTGCATTCAACTTATGATAGCCAGTGTCTCCGGAAGGTCGTCAGTGACTCCACTGTCCTGGCGTTGTGAGGGAGCTTGTTCCACCATTGGGGTGCCAGAGCAGCGAATAGCTTTGACTGGGCTGAGCGGGAACTGTGCTTCCGTAGAGGTAAGGGGGCTAGCAGGCCAGAGGTTGTTGAAAGTAGTGCCCTCGTTTGGGTGTAGGGTCTGATCAGAGCCTGAAGGTAAGGAGGTGCTGTTCCCCTCACAACTCCGTAGGCAAGCACCATGGTCTTGTAGTAGATGCAAGCCTCAACTGGAAGCCAGTGGAGTGTGCGGAGGAGCGGGGTGACATGAGAGAACTTGGGAAGATTGAACACCAGACGGGCTGCAGCGTTCTGGATAAGTTGTAGGGGTTTAATGGCACAGGCAGGGAGCCCAGCCAACAGCGAGTTGCAGTAATCCAGACGGGAGATGACAAGTGCCTGGATTAGGACCTGTGCCGCTTTCTGTGTAAGGTAGGGTCGTACTCTGCAAATGTTGTAGAGCATGAACCTGCTGGATCGGGTCACCGCTTTGATGTTAGCGGAGAACGACAGGGTGTTGTCCAGGGTCACGCCAAGGTTCCTTGCACTCTGGGAGGAGGACACAATGGAGTTGTCAACCGTGATGGCGAGATCATGGAGCGGGCAGTCCTTCCCCGGGAGGAAGAGCAGCTCCGTCTTGCCAAGGTTCAGCTTGAGGTGGTGATCCGACATCCACACTGATATGTCTGCCAGACATGCAGAGATGCGATTCGCCACCTGGTTCTCGAAGGGGGAAAGGAGAAAATTAATTGTGTGTTGTCTGCGTAGCAATGATAGGAGAGACCATGTGAGGATATGACAGAGCCAAGTGACTTGGTGTATAGAGAGAATAGGAGAGGGCCTAGAACTGAGCCCTGGGGGACACCAGTGGTGAGAGCACGTGGTGCGGAGACAGATTCTCGCCACGCCACCTGGTAGGAGCGACCTGTCAGGTAGGACACAATCCAAGAGTGAGCAGCGCCGGAGATGCCCAACTCGGAGAGAGGGTGGAGAGGAGGATCTGATGGTTCACAGTATCAAAGGCAGTAGATAGGTCTGGAAGGATAAGAGCAGAGGAGAGAGAGTTAGCTTTAGCAGTGCGGAGAGCCTCCATGACACAGAGAAGAGCAGTCTCAGTTGAATGACCAGTCTTGAAACCTGACTGGTTTGGATCAAGAAGGTCATTCTGAGAGAGATAGCAGGAGAGTTGGCTAGAGACGGCACGCTCAAGAGTTTTGGAGAGAAAAGAAAGAAGGGATACTGGTCTGTAGTTGTTGACATCGGATGGATCGAGTGTAGGTTTTTTGAGGAGGGGTGCAACTCTCGCTCTCTTGAAGACGGAAGGGACATGGCCCCCGCCAGTCTCTCTTGAAGACGGAAGGGACATGGCCCCGCCAGTCTCTCTTGATAGACGGAAGGGACATGGCCCCGCCAGTCTCTCTTGAAGACGGAAGGGACATGGCCTCTCCAAAGTAGAAGATGGGACACACCTCAGGTGTGGACAGTAATATATAGTGATCTGTCCCCACCTTTACTGTGTCTCACCAGGACAACACACATTGATTGACAAGGATGAATTGAGGTACTGTGAAAATATTGTGTGTTCTCATTTCCGCACTGCTGACTTTCATTCTGATCCTGTTGAAGTGTGTGTGTGTGTGCTTGTGTGTGTTCATGTGCATTATTTTATGTGTGTGCGTGCGTGTGTGTGTGTGTGTGTGTATGTGTGTGTTCGTGTGCTTAATTTATGTGTGTGTGTGTGTGTTCGTGTGCATTATTTTATGTGTGTGTGTGTGTGTGTGCGTGTGTGTTCGTGTGCATTATTTTATGTGCGTGTGTGTGTGTGTGTGTGTGTGCGTGTATGTGTGTGCGTGTATGTGCCTGCGCCTGTGTGTGTAAGGAACACAGCTGCAAGAGTTGTCCCTTTAATTGCATCAGATATGAACTCTATTCCCGTATTATACAATTACACTTTAATCACACGTATTAGTCTACAATAATTGCATTCAAAGAAACAATATGTATGACCAGAGCCCATAGGGTGCCATTTGGGACGCAGCCTAGATGAAAGCTAAACAAAACACAGGTCAGTAAATAAGGAAATAATTACCTGTTCCGGAGCCATTTGCAGCTGTTGTTAGCTGTCAGAGCTGTTGTTAGCTGTTGTTAGCTTTCAGAGCTGTTGTTAGCTGTTGTTAGCTGTCAGAGCTGTTGTTAGCTTTCAGAGCTGTTGTTAGCTGTTGTTAGCTTTCAGAGCTGTTGTTAGCTGTTGTTAGCTGTCAGAGCTGTTGTTAGCTTTCAGAGCTGTTGTTAGCTGTTGTTAGCTTTCAGAGCTGTTGTTAGCTGTTGTTAGCTGTCAGAGCTGTTGTTAGCTGTTCTTAGCTGTCAGAGCTGTTGTTAGCTTTTTTTCTAATAGTGCAAACGGCTGTAGAGTCAAAAAGGCAGGATGGTGATGGTTAATTAAAGGAGTTAGCGAACAGATGGATGCCACACAGACCTCAATAGTCATCTGTAGTGGCGTTGATACTCAGGACCTAAGATGGACATTATTGGACGAGTCAGCAGTTATCAACAGGTATTGGGTCAAGTAATTTAGTCAGTTTTCTGCAGTTTGATGACGATTTTACCACAGGTGTATGAAAGTCCCCTGTTCTAGGATGATAGGAGCTTTATGTGTCACTCCCAATCTCACCTGTGTTCTTATGCATTGTCCTCACAGTGAATATGTATTCCATTTATAATGATTAATAATAGAAAACATCTGTAGTAGCTACACTACACCAGTCAGTTGGCCAGCAGCACTGTCTCTGATTTCATCAGTCCCTGATATCATCATACACACAGATAACAGTAATGAGGGCTTTGTGGCCTAAAAGGGACTTGAACATTAAACGAATGACTCAGTAATCTTACTGATTTGTCTGAGTAATGACATAACTGTCACTCTTCATTAATGGAACAGAGAGAGAGCGAGAGAGAGAGAGGGAATGTGGCTAATGCATTAATGTGGCTAATCCCTTAATGTGGCTAATGCTATTAAATTCACAGGGATTACTGAGGGTGGTTGGTGGTTCCATAGTCTACTGCAGTGTTTCCCAACTCCAGTCCTCCTGTTCTCCCAACAGTACACATTTTTTTCAAGCACACCTGATTCAACTCGTCAACTAATCATCAAGCACTCAATGAGTTGAATCAGGTGAGATTGTCTGGGGCTACAGCAAAAATGTGTGCAGTTGGGGGTACTGGAGGACTGGAGTTGGGAAACTCTGGTACGGTACCTAACCTCTACATAACCCTTTCTGGTGGGCGGAGACTTTTAAGTGGGGAGACTTAAAGCTGTCCTACCTAACGTCCATCAACACGTCTCCTTCGCCACTAGGGGCGCTAAAACTCTAGACCACTTTTATTCTACCCACAGAAATGCATACAAGGCCCTCCCTCGTCCTCCCTTCGGGAAATCTGACCACGACTCCATTCTCCTGCTTCCTGTTTACAACAAAAAAGCTCAAACAGGAAGTACCAGTGATGGGCGCAATACAGAAGTGGTCAGATGAAGCAGACGCGAGGCTGCAAGGCTGTTTTACCAGTACAGACTAGGATATGTTCCTGGATTCATCCGATAGCATTGAGGAGTTTACCACAACAGTCACAGGCTTCATCAATAAGTGCATAGATGATGTTGTCCCAACAGTGACAATAAGAACGTAAACCAAACCAAAAACCATGGATTACAGGCAACATCTGCGCTGGGCTAAAGGCAAGAGCTACCGTTTACAAGGAACGCGACATAGACATGGGCACGTACAAGAAATCCCGCTTCGATCGCCCGACAAGACATCAAACATGCAAAAGGACAATATAGGAGGAAGGTGGAATCCTATTACACTGGCTCCGATGCTCGACGTATGTTGCAGGGCTTGCAGACAATAACGGATTACAAAGGAAAACAGCCATGAGTTGCCCAGCGATGCAGAACTCCCAAACTGCCATGAGTTGCCCAGCGATGCAGAACTCCTAAATGCCTTTTTGCTCGCTTCGAGGAATACAACACTGAGTCTTGCGTGAAAGCCCCTGTTGTTCCGGATGACTGTGTGATCTTGATCTCTGTGGCCGATGTGAGCAAAACCATTAAATAGGTTAACAATCACAAGGCTGCCGGGCCAGACGGAATACCATGGGATGTTCTGACCACCATTGTCCCTGTTCCCAAGAGCTCCAAGGTAACCTGCCTAAATGACTATCGCCCTGTAGCGCTCACATCTGTAATTATGAAGTGCTTTGAAAGGCTGGTCATGACACACATCAACACCATCATCCCAGACACCCTGGACCCACTCCAATTCACATACCATACTTACGTCAGCCACGGAGAACGAGAGCCCACAGTCCTTGGGAGTGGGCCGCGTCGGTGGCACTGTGTTATACTCAAAGCAGGCGAAGAAGGTGTTTAGCTTGTCCGGGAGGAAGACGTCGGTGTCCACGACGTGGCTGTATTTCCCTTTGTAATCCATGATGATTGTCTGTAGACCCTGCCACATACATCTCGTGTCTGAGCCGTTGAATTGCGACTCCACTTTGTCTCTCTACTGACGTTTTGCCTGTTTGATTGCCTTAAGGAGGGAATAACTACACTGTTTGTATTCTGCCATATTCCCAGTCACCTTGCCTTGGTTAAATGCGGTGGTTCGCGCTTTCATTTTTTGTGCGAATGCTGCCATCTATCCACGGTTTTTGGTTTGGGTAGGTTCTAATAGTCACAGTCAACATCCCCTATACACTTCCTGATAAACTCAGTCACCGTGTCCGTGTATACGTCAATGTTATTCTCAGAGGCAACCAGGAACATATCCCAGTCCGCGTGATCAAAACAATCTTGAAGCATGGATTCCGATTGGTCAGACCAGCGTTGAATAGACCTTAGCACGTGTACTTCCTGTTTGAGCTTCTGCCTGTAGGAAGGGAGGAGCAGGATGGATTTGTGATCTGATTTGCCGAAGGGAGGGTGGGGGTGGGCCTTGTAGCCATCCTGGAAGGGGGAGTAACAGTGGTCGAGCGTTTTAGCAGCGTGAGTACTACAGGCAATGTGTTGATAGAACTTCGATAGCGTTTTCCTCAAAATGTGTTAAAATCCCCAGCTACAGTAAATGCGGCCTCAGGATATGTGGTTTCCAGTTTGCAAAAAATCCAGTGTAGTTCCTTGAGGGTTGTCGTGGTATCGGCTTGAGGGGGAATATACACGGCTGGGACTATAACCGAAGAGAATTCCCTTGGGAGTTAATACGGTTGGCATTTGATTGTGAGGTATTCTAGGTTGGGTGAACAAAAGGACTTGAGTTCCTGTACGTTATCAAAATCTAATCAAATCTAATCAAATTGTATTTGTCACATGCGCCGAATACAACAGGTGTAGACCTTACCGTGAAATGCTTACTTAAAAGCCCTTAACCAACAATGCAGTTCAAGAAATAGAGTTAAGAAAATATTGACTTAAGGAAAAATGTTAATCAAATCAAAAAGTAACACAAGAAAATTACATAATAATAGCGAGGCTATATAAAGGGGGTACCGATACCGAGTCAATGTGCGGGGGTACAGGTTAGTCGAGGTAATTTGTAAAGTGACTATGCATAGATAATAAACAGCGGGGTCAATGTAAATAATCCGGGTGGCCATTTGATTAATTGTTCAGCATTCTTATGGCTTGGGGGTAGAAGCTGTTAAGGAGCTTTTTGGTCCTAGACTTGGGGCTCCGGTACCGCTTGCCGTGCGGTAGCAGAGAGAACAGTCTATGACTTGGGTGACTGGAGTCTTAGACAATTGTTTTGGCCTTCCTCTGACACCGCCTAGTATATAGGTCCTGGATGGCAGGAAGCTTGGCCCCAGTATGAAAAATGTATGCACTCACTAAATGTAAATCGCTTTGGATAAGAGCGTCTGCTAATTGACTAAAATGTAAATGTAAATGATGTCCTGGGCCGTACGCACTACCCATTCAGATGCCGAGCAGTTGCCATTCCAGGCGGTGATGCAACCGGTCATGGATGCTCTCGATGTTGCAGCTGTATAACTTTTTGAGGATCTGGGGACCCATGCCAAATCTTTTCAATCTCCTGAGGGGGAAAAGGTGTTGTCGTGCCCTCTTCACGACTGTCTTGGTGTGTTCAGACCATGATAGTCTGTTGGTGATGTGGACACCAAGGAATTTGAAACTCTCGACCCACTCCACTAAAGTCGATGTTAATGGGGTCCTGTTCGGCCCTCCTTTTCCTACAGTCCACGATCAGCTCCTTTGTCTTACTCACGTTGAGGGAGAGGTTGTTGTCCTGGCACCACACTGCCAGGTCTCTGACCTCCTCCCTATAGGCTGTCTCATCGTTGTCGGTGATCACTGTTGTGTCGTCAGCAAACGTAATGATGGTGTTGGAGTCGTGCTTGGCCACGCAGTCGAGGGTGAACAAGAGTACAGGAGGGGACTAAGCACGCACCATGAGAAGTTTATCATGAAACATACACCACCACCGCCTTTCTTCTTCCCGGAGAGTTCTTTATTCCTGTCTGCGCGATGTACTGAGAACCCAGCTGGCTGTATGAACAGGGACAGTACATCCGGAGAGAGCCATGATTCCGTGAAGCATAGTATGTTACAGTCCCTGATGTCTCTCTGGAAGGAGATTCTAAAACCTGAGCTTGTCTACTTTATTGTCCAGGGACTGAACATTAGCGAGTAATATACTCGGGAGCGGTGGATGGGGTGCACGCCTCCTGAGTCGGACTAGAAGTCCACTCCGAATACTTCTTCTCCACCTGCAGCGTCTGGGATAAGTTCAATTTCCCTGGGGGGTATAAACAAAGGATCCAATTCGGGAAAAAAAGTTTTTTAGGAGTTAGAAGCAGAGCTGCATGTCTGTCGGCGCCATCATACATTGTGTGTGTCAAGCATGGTCCACCACCCAAAGGACATCCAGCCAACTTGACAGAACTGTAAGAAGCTTTGGAGTCAACATGGACCAGCATCCCTGTGGAACGCTTTCGACACCTTGTAGAGTCCATGCCCCGACGAATTGAGGCTGTTCTGAGGGCAAAAGGGGAGGGGGGGAGGGACGGGACGGGGGGGATGGGACGGGGGCGTGAGGGGGGGGGGGGGTGCAACTCAATATTAGGAAGATATTCTTAATGTTTGTACACTCAGTGTATAGCTAGGTTTCCTACCAATTGGCGACAGATTTTCATGCGAATATTACAAAATCTGCATAAAAACATTCCCCCCACCAGAGATTAGTTTCCATCAAATTGACTCGTTGCGGATAAAAGGATGTGCGTGATGACATAGTTTACATAAAAACTACTTTTGCGGTTAAATTCCCATGTACCGAATAAAAAATACAACTCTACTGATGGTTTTGTCACAACAAATGTTGCTCTGGTCTTGGCACGTGCCGCGCTAGACAACAGCTGGCAGATACAGACAGGATAGCCTAGCTATGGGATTATTATGGACACAAGAGCGAGATTATTTTTATTTGTCAAATGGCAGCAAAAAGCATTGATCAACATGTCACCAGAATAAGACCCTCGATATTTATTGGAATGAAGCATCAAGCTCATCACCGTGCACTTTCACCTCCCTGTGAAGTTCATTACAATTTATTTAATCTGTAGCCTAATAAACTTATTTTTATTTATTTTAAACTGCATGCTTTCCCGAGTCGTAGTGGGAGGACCACACAACGTATCATTATTTGGCTTCGACATGATGGTTATTATATCAATATTTGCACAAAAGGAGGCGTTTCCACCTCCTTTTCTCGCATAATATATTTTACAGAAAAAAGATCCCACCTGGTCTAGTGTATTTTTTTTTGTTATGTCGACATTTGGAAAGTTTACCGACAAATGTACTGTTTCCATCAGCCGTGTAGTGACATTTTCTATCTGCTTTAAAATGGTTCGATGGAAACCTGGTTCATATCAACTTTGGCTTCTTCATACAGCAGATCTGGCTACTTCATATGGTATATCTGGCTACCTCATATGGTATATCTGGCTACTTCATATGGTATATCTGGCTTCTTCATATGGTATATCTGGCTACTTCATATGGTATATCTGGCTACTTCATATGGTATATCTGGCTACTTCATATGGTATATCTGGCTACTTCATATGGTATATCTGGCTACTTCATATGGTATATCTGGCTTCTTCATATGGTATATCTGGCTACTTCATGTGGTATATCTGGCTACTTCATATGGTATATCTGGCTACTTCATATGGTATATCTGGCTACTTCATATGGTATATCTGGCTACTTCATATGGTATATCTGGCTACTTCATATGGTATATCTGGCTACTTCATATGGTATATCTGGCTACTTCCTAGATCATGTCCATTCAGAGAGCTCCCCCAGCAGCTTACCTGTACAGGAATTCACCTGAACAAATCCCAATCTACAGAGGTCAGTTGTTAGGGGCAACAAGCCCCAATGGGTGGAGACAGGCTGCTATGTTTCCAGAAGCAGGTTGGTTGGGGGAAGGGAGGGACAACACGTGTGTGTGTGTGTGTGTGTGTGTGTGTGTGTGTGTGTGTGTGTGTGTGTGTGTTTAGGCCTTCATAATGATTTTCACGGCGGTTCATAGTTGGCTCTCATTTGAACACATGCCAGCAGTTCCACCTCACCTGAAACCATTCTGGATGAAATATACTGTAACTCCACAGAGACACCTCCAGGTGTAAAATTGATTATTTTATCAAATCCCATTTTTATTTATATCACCATATGTTGAGTCAGACCAGATCTTTCTCATCTCACTTCTGCTTACCGTTAGTACATTACAAAACAGTCCTTCTGAAATGGACATGATTTAAATGTTTAAAAAAAATACCAAATCTATTTGGGTCAATATTTTGGTTGGGCTTTCCTGTGTCTGTTCCACCCTGGTTGGTCAAGCCTGTGTCTGTGTCACCCTGGTTGGGCTAGCCTGTGTCTGTGTCACCCTGGTTGGTCAAGCCTGTGTCTGTGTCACCCTGGTTGGTCAAGCCTGTGTCTGTTCCACCCTGGTTGGTCAAGCCTGTGTCTGTGTCACCCTGGTTGGTCAAGCCTGTGTCTGTGTCACCCTGGTTGGGCTAGCCTGTGTCTGTGCCAGACGAGGCTGACAGCAGCTGTGGATCCCTTGCATCTGTCAGCAGGCCGGGGCCACCGGGCTGGGGCCACCGGGCTGGGGCCACCGGGCTAGGGCCACCGGGCTGGGTAACTCAGGGCCTGGGTGACAAGCACCAGAGGTAGAGGGGCAGATGGAATGAAAGAGAATCTACACGCACAGCCATATACAATACTAATAAGACAACACACACAACTAATATTTAACATCTAACATTTTAGACACAACACTCAATTTAAATTTGTAAAAGTATGCAGAGATTATTCAAAATATTCACCTCATTTAAGAAATAATTACATGTCAAAGATATAATCTATTTAAATAATGATGAACTAAGTAAAATGCCCTCACAAGCACAATCACAAACACACACTCACACGCCCTCACACACTCACATGCACGCCCTCACACACTCACATGCACGTCCTCACACACACACACAGTCTTGTACAACTAACCTTGTCGGGACAAAATTCAGTCCCATTCAAAATCCTATTTTCTCTAACCCTTAAACCTAACTCTAACCTTTACCTTAACCCTAACCTTAACCTTAACCCTAACCTTAACCCCAAAACCTAACCTTAACCCTAACACTAATTCTAACCTTAACCCTAAACCCCCTAGAAATAGCATTTGACCTTGTGTGGACCAACAAAATGTCCCCAGTTGATCCAATTTTGTTTGTTTACTATTCTTGTGGGGACTATAGTTAAACATGTCAACACACACACACACACACACACACACACACGCAAACGCACACGCACACGCATACCGACACACACACACACACACACATTTGGACACACATACACACACTCTCTCTTGAGACATGCAGTGGTTTTCCAAAGGCAGAAATTAGCGGTGCGGTGAAGAGTACACGAATCCGTAGCTTTCTCTTTCACATGTCAAAAGCATTTTACTGGATGATTAATCTGGGTCTCCTTGGTCAGCCCTGCGGTCAGGCTCCGGGCCTCGCCCCTGCCCATGCACCTGCCACTCTCTGCCCCGGCCCCCTCCTGGCCCCAGCGCAGTACGGAGAGAGAGGACGCCAACTCAACTCTGGGTCCAGCTGCTCCACTAGCTACAAGGTAGGAAAGCCAGTTCTGTGCTGCGGAGGAGTTCTGCTTCCTGAACGGCACCCTATTCCCCACGTTGTGACTCGGCCGATGGACTACCTGGCCTGGTCATGGGGATCCCTCGTCCGTGAACAACGCTTGTCCACTAACCTTCGTTAAGCAGAGGAGAGGAGAGAGTGGAGCTGCCTCCCACCCTGCGACGCCTGCTCTTGATGTGTTGACCATGGACCTGGCTGCATCCCCTGTGGGCCCTGGTCAAAAATAGTGCACTATATAGGGAATAGGGTACCATTTTGGATGCAGACCCTGTGATTAGAGTCAGGAGTAGTGTCATTGTCCCCCTTGTCTGTCAGTACAGGCACTACATGCTATAAGCTATATACTCACGATTCATGTCCTCACCTGCCATCTCCTCTCCTCTCCTCTCCTCTCCTCTCCTCTCCTCTCCTCTCCTCTCCTCTCCTCTCCTCTCCTCTCCTCTCCTCTCCTCTCCTCTCCTCTCCTCTCCTCTCCTCTCCTCTCCTCTCCTCTCCTCTCCTCTCCTCTCCTCTCCTCTCCTCTCCTCTCCTCTCCTCTCCTCTCCTCTCCTCTCCTCTCCTCTCCTCTCCTCTCCTCTCCTCTCCTCTCCTCTCATCTCATCTCATCTCATCTCATCTCATCTCATCTCATCTCATCTCATCTCATGTCCTGTCCTGTCCTGTCCTGTCCTGTCCTGTCCTGTCCTGTCCTGTCCTGTCCTGTCCTGTCCTGTCCTGTCCTGTCCTGTCCTGTCCTGTCCTGTCCTGTCCTGTCCTGTCCTGTCCTGTCCTCTCATCTCCTGTCCTGACCTCTGCAGCTGTGTGCAGCTTGCTTCAGGTGTGAAGAACAAACACACATGCATGCGCGCACACACACACAAATATAAAATAAACAAACAAACACCCACACAAATATTTATATTAATTTCACAAAGACATACCTGTGTTTAAACACACACACAATCTCTCACACACACAATGTCTAACACACACTCTCACAATCTCTCACAGACACACTAACCTTCATGAAAAATTCCTCTTCCAAGTGCAGTCCAGACCTGCTCCCCAGCAGAACACAGCCGGAAAGACCTTCTGTCCAGCAGAACACAGCCAGAAAGACCTGCTGCCCAGCAGAACACAGACAGAAAGACCTGCTGCCCAGCAGAACACAGGCAGAAAGACCTGCTGCCCAGCAGAACACAGCCAGAAAGACCTGCTCCCCAGCAGAACACAGCCAGAAAGACCTGCTGCCCAGCAGAACACAGCCAGAAAGACCTGCTGCCCAGCAGAACACAGCCAGAAAGACCAGTTGCCCAGCAGAACACAGCCAGAAAGACCTGCTGCCCAGCAGAACACAGCCAGAAAGACCAGTTGCCCAGCAGAACACAGCCAGAAATATCTGCTGCCCAGCAGAACACAGCCAGAAAGACCTGCTGCCCAGCAGAACACAGCCAGAAAGACCTGCTGCCCAGCAGAACACAGCCAGAAAGACCTGCTGCCCAGCAGAACACAGCCAGAAAGACCTGCTGCCCAGCAGAACACAGCCAGAAATACCTGCTGCCCAGCAGAACACAGCCAGAAAGACCTGTTGCCCAGCAGAACACAGACAGAAAGACCTGCTCCCCAGCAGAACACAGCCAGACCTTCAGCTGTGAGGGACAGTGTGGTGTGTGGTAGGTGGTAGGTGGTACCCAGCCAGACCTTCATCTGTCAGGGACAGTGTGGTGTGTGGTAGGTGGTACCCAGCCAGACCTTCAGCTGTGAGGGACAGTGTGGTGTGTGGTAGGTGGTGCCCAGCCAGACCTTCATCTGTCAGGGACAGTGTGGTGTGTGGTGTGTGGTAGGTGGTGCCCAGCCAGACCTTCAGCTGTGAGGGACAGTGTGGTGTGTGGTAGGTGGTGCCCAGCCAGACCTTCATCTGTCAGGGACAGTGTGGTGTGTGGTGTGTGGTAGGTGGTGCCCAGCCAGACCTTCAGCTGTGAGGGACAGTGTGGTGTGTGGTAGGTGGTGCCCAGCCAGACCTTCATCTGTCAGGGACAGTGTGGTGTGTGGTGTGTGGTAGGTGGTGCCCAGCCAGACCTTCATCTGTCAGGGACAGTGTGGTGTGTGGTAGGTGGTGCCCAGCCAGACATTGGAGCCCTATAGGAGAAAGAGACAAGGAAAAGAGATAGAAGCATGTGTCTTAGACCCACACTACAGCTGTTCAGCTCACTGCTGGGCCGAGACACACACACGGCGGGCTCAGGCTGGCTCACTCAGCAGATGCCATTCATTGTGAAATGAGTCTGCAGCTGGATATGGACCCTCCGGGACCTGTCTGACCTGTCTGACCTGTCTGACCTGTTTGTCCTGTCTGTCTGTAACACACAACCAAGAGTATAAACAAATGGTTCCTACCTGGTAGTGTGATGGTTCCTACCTGGTAGTGTGATGGTTCCTACCTGGTAGTGTGATGGTTCCTACATGCGCCTTGCCGCCACACACACACACGGGCGGGCAGTGGCTGGGGCTGGGGCTGGGGCTGGGGCAGTGGCAGGGGCTGGGGCTGGGGCAGTGGCAGGGGCTGGGGCAGGGGCTGGGGCTGGGGCTGGGGCTGGGGCTGGGGCATAGAGCATAGGGCAGGGGCACGCCTGTGGACAGTTCACTAACGCTCCTCACCTTAATCGCCTGGAGAGCAGTAGCCTGCTCCATATGATCTTCCTGCTGATTATCTTATCTTCCTCAATTAGGAGGATCATTCTCCCACAGGCACAATGCATTCGCTAAAGAATGAGACAGAGAGAGAGAGAGAGAGAGAGAGAGAGAGAGAGAGAGAGAGAGAGAGAGAGAGAGAGAGAGAGAGAGAGAGAGAGAGAGAGACAGAGAGAGAGACAGAGAGAGAGACAGAGAGAGAGACAGAGAGAGAGACAGAGAGAGAGAGAGACAGAGAGAGAGACAGAGAGAGAGACAGAGAGAGAGACAGAGAGAGAGAGAGAGACAGAGAGAGAGAGAGAGAGAGAGAGAGAGAGAGAGAGAGAAATGCACAAACTTGACTGCTTAGTCAATTAACCAGTGCAGAATTAAAACACTGTGTGCAACCACACCCATGAGTGAGTCCAGAACAATTAAATTAAACCCTCAAGTGCCTCTGCAGTCATGCGAATATATATCGTCTCACTTGCTCACATGTTTAGCCCGAGGTGGTGTAGTCCGAGGTGGTGTAGTGAGCACTCAGGGGAATTCTCTGAATCACTGGCAGGGTCATTGCATAACTTTGTAATCAACTAAATTAAGGTATAGCAAAATGCACTTTGTGCTTGTGAGCATTTGTGTCAAGTTCAACGCCTTCATAACAGGGATAACTCCAACAGCAAGCAGCACTTAATGAATCTAAAACTGCTTCAGATTTCCATCTCAGTCTGGCAGTAAAGTCTTGGACATACAGGAAACAGGCACCATTTGGCGTTTATGTAAATGAGAGAAACAAGATGGCCGTCTGCCAAATCCTGTCAGTAAGCAAAGCTTGTTTGACTGCTATGGAGAAAAAAATGTTAAGGTGGTCTAATCAAGATATGTGTTAACGGTAGATGTATTCGATATGAGCAGTCCACCTTAAACCAAGTGCCTCTGACCATATAAAAGGTCCATTAACTTGTGATCCTGTAAGTCTGTTGGACTGCGTCTAAAATGGCACCCTATTCCCTATCTAGTGCACTACCTTTGACCGGGCCCCATAAGGCTCTGGTCAAAAGTACTGAAGTGCACTATATAGGCAACAGGGTGTTATTTGGGACTCACACTCTCGTGGTCTGCATCCTAATCCATTACATTGTTGCCTGGCCTCTTCTATAGGGATCCTGGGTAGCCATGGCAGCCACACATCCAATGCCAACCCAACACACTAATTAGTATGGTTTGGGTTTGGATATTGGGAATGTCAGGGTTAGAACACCTAGATTGAACTGATCAGATTAACTAATTCACTGTGGATGGTAATGAACCCAACTGGTACGACAGATTAACTCATTCACTGTGGGTGGTAATGAAACCCCAATGGTATGACAGATTAACTAATTCACTCTGGATGGTAATGAAACCCCACTGGTACGACAGATTAACTAATTCACTCTGGATGGTAATGAAACCCCACTGGTACGACAGATTAACTCATTCACTGTGGATGGTAATGAAACCCCACTGGTACGACAGATTAACTCATTCACTGTGGATGGTAATGAAACCCCACTGGTACGACAGATTAACTCAATCACTGTGGATGGTAATGAAACCCCACTGGTACGACAGATTAACTCATTCACTGTGGATGGTAATGAAACCCCACTGGTACGACAGATTAACTCATTCACTGTGGATGGTAATGAAACCCCACTGGTACGACAGATTAACTCAATCACTGTGGATGGTAATGAAACCCCACTGGTATGACAGATTAACTCAATCACTGTGGATGGTAATGAAACCCCACTGGTACGACAGATTAACTCATTCACTGTGGATGGTAATGAAACCCCACTGGTACGACAGATTAACTCAATCACTGTGGATGGTAATGAAACCCCACTGGTACGACAGATTAACTCAATCACTGTGGATGGTAATGAAACCCCACTGGTACGACCAATTAACTCAATCACTGTGGATGGTAATGAAACCCCACTGGTATGACAGATTAACTCAATCACTGTGGATGGTAATGAAACCCCACTGGTACGACAGATTAACTCAATCACTGTGGATGGTAATGAAACCCTTAGGTACGACAGATTAACTCAATCACTGTGGATGGTAATGAAACCCCACTGGTACGACAGATTAACTCAATCACTGTGGATGGTAATGAAACCCCACTGGTACGACAGATTAACTCAATCACTGTGGATGGTAATGAAACCCCACTGGTACGACAGATTAACTCAATCACTGTGGATGGTAATGAAATCCCACTGGTACGACCGATTAAATCAATCACTGTGGATGGTAATGAAACCCCACTGGTACGACAGATTAACTCAATCACTGTGGATGGTAATGAAATCCCACTGGTACGACAGATTAACTCAATCACTGTGGATGGTAATGAAACCCCACTGGTACGACAGATTAACTCAATGGATGGTGTAGTGGGCAGTAATATATTTGACATGTGTATATACAGTATATATGATATTATAAATACCTCATATGCGACTAGTAATAAGACTAAGCAATTAGCCTATTATAATGTTTATCTGACTCCATAAAGATGATTTAGCAATATGCAAGAACACAATAGGTGAGTTACAGTAGTAGGCTATGAAGAAATGTCTGAGAATGGAATTCTAAGTACAAATGTTTTTAATTATTTTGTAAAAATGAATGGACTCACATACAAGGCATAAAGCTTAAGTGGCGAAGCATTAACAAGCATTACAAGGCATTATTCTAAGAACGAACTAAGAGATGCTTGCTAGGCCAGAGGCCTAGAAGCGTAGGAAATGAGAATTGATCGTACAACCGTCCTCCATGGACTGGATACAGGATAAGAGAGAGAACAAAGGTATTTAATTCCATTTATAACTGGTGAAGGTGTGACCTTTCAACCCAAAACCAACCACCACTGACCAATCAAACGATAACAAGTTTACAGTAACCTAAACCCTCCCAGGCCCACGTCTCCACAGGGTGTCCACAGGGCGTCCACAGGGCGTCCACAGGGTGTCCACAGGGCGTCCACAGGGCGTCCACAGGGCGTCCACAGGGCGTCCACAGGGTGTGTGGGGGATGAGACCAATGTAAATGAGACAGAATTCCTGAGAAGACAATAAAACACCTTTGCATTATAAAGTAATTTAGAGTTCACCCAGAGATTTTACATTTACATTTTAGTCATTTAGCAGACACTCTTATCCAGAGCAACTTACAGTTAGTGAGTGCATACATTGTTTTTTAATACTGGCCCCCGTGGGAATCGAACCCACAACCCTGGCGTTGCAACACCATGCTCTACCAACTGAGCTACATCCCTGCCGGCCATTCCCTCCCCTACCCTGGGCCAATTGTGCGCCGCCCCATGGGTCTCCCGGTCACGGCCAGCTACAACAGAGCCTGGATTTGAACCAGGATCTCTAGTGGCACAGCTAGCACTGCGATGCAGTGCCTTTGACCACTGTGCCACTCGGGAGATCATGCATCCATATAGATAGCATCAGAGTTGTCCTCAGTGAACAAGTTTCAGATAGATCCCAGACATGGATACTATAGCATTATTCTGTCACAATAGTCATTCCTCCGGATACTGTAACAGAGATACATTTTGGCCCCTCAGAGATGGAAGGGCTGACTAGTCCTTAGGCGTTGTCCCTTTTTCCATGCAGTTCCAGGTGACAGAGGACACGTACAGTTGAAGTCAGAAGTTTACATACAGTTAGGTTGGAGTCATTAAAACTCGTTTTTTCAACCACTCCACACATTTCTCGTTAACAAACTATAGTTTTGGCAAGTCGGTTAGGACATCTACTTTGTGCATGACACAAGTAATTTTTCCAACAATTGTTTACAGACAGATTATTTCATTTATAATTCACTGTATCACAATTAGATCTCCCTCCATCTCCACACCTGCGATCTCCCTCCATCTCCACACCTGAGGTGGTAATGCGGTATCCGAAGAAGGAGACAGACTGTTGGAAAAACAGACACTTTTATGCCTTGGCATATGTTCCAACAGTCGGGCCAGCACTTTGCGAACCAGGGTCATATGCTCGGCACACGTAGCGGAATACATCAGAATGTCATCGATGTAAAGCATGTCCCGAAACACCTCGTTCACAAAGGACTCCAGACCCAAAAGAACGCTGACGGCAGTGAAATGTCCTCGCGTGCCATCAGAGTGACACTGGCACTGTCGTCCTCCGCTCTCCCGGATCGCCGCTCCACTCAGCTCCATCAGCTCGTGATCCGAGTCGGGCGGGGTTGGAACGGGCAGGCCCCCTCCAGGACGTCCTCTGGCCACCAGCAGGTTGTCCAACCGGATGGCCATGTCCACCAGTTGAGTGAAGGACAACATGGTGTCCCGGCAGGCTAGCTCCCTTCGGACGTCCTCCCATAGATGGCACCGGAAGTGGTCAATGAGGGCCCGCTCGTTCGACCCGGACCCAGCTGCTAGAGTCCAGAACCCCAGGGCGAAGTCCTGTGCGGTCCTCGTCCCCTGCCTCAGGTGGACCAGCCGCTCGCCCACCTCTCGACCCTCAGGCAGGTGATCGAAGACAGCCCGAAAGTGGCGAGCGAACTCCCCGTAGTTGTCCAACGCGGCTCCTCCTTCATTCCAGACCACGTTGGCCCACTCCAGGGCTTTCCCCGAGAGGCAGGAGACGAGGGCGGACACCTTCTCCCGCTCCGATGGGGGCCGGGCTGATGCTGGAATAGTAGAGCTCCAGTTGGAGGAGGAATCCCTGGCAGAGAGCAGCTGTCCTGTCGAAATCCCGTGGTCGGGATATATGGATCCCTCTGGGTGCCGGGGCGTGGGTGGTTGGATCCGGTCGCCGAGCTGGTCCCGGCAGATCGTGTCCTCTCCTCTCCAGGCTTTGGACGACCTGGAGAACCCGATCCATCGCTTCTCCAAAGCTGGCTAGCATTGTCGAATGCCCCTGGACCTGTGTCACGACTCCAGGCATGCGCTCCTCTCCTGCTGACTCCATGGCGGGTGGATGATTCTGTGATGGGTGATTGGAAGGAGTCAGGCGCAGGAGGGTAAATCACAGAATACAGAGTTTATTCCGGAATACAGTGTTACGCAGAAATGCGTCAAACAGTCCAGTGCGCAAAACAGGCGCACTGGAACCAAACAGGCACACAGGGAAAATATACCCCGGCAATACAAAATACACAGAGCTCAACCGAGCTACTCTCTCCTCACATTAAACAATCACCCACAAGGACAAGGGGGCAAAGGGAACACTTATACACGTACTAATGAGGGGATATGAACCAGGTGTGTGTAATAGACAAGACAAAACAGATGTAATGATGAGATGAGGAGCGGCAGTGGCTAGAAGGCCGGTGACGACGAACGCCGAAGCCTGACCGAACAAGGAGAGGAGGCAGCTTCGGAGGAAGTCGTGACAGTATGTGACAAAAAAATGTTTTTGGGAATAAATAAATGTGATTTGATTGAATTAAACCCCGCTGTGGATGGTAATTAAACCGCGCTGTGGATGGTAATGAAATCCCACTGGTAATGACCATCACGTTGGAGCAACATCAGGTGACGTGTCAAGTCAAGGCATTGATGACAAGTTTAGAAAAACTATACATTTACAACACAGCCATTGGAGAAGTCAAAAATACTTTTCAAAGTTGCTAAATCATTTCCAGTTATTTCAGTGGCAAAAAAAACAGCATACCTTCTGAAATCATTGGACCCTGTACTGGCCTACAAGGCTGGATATATGACAATAGTAACAGTGTAAAAGGACTATGTACACTGGGAACACCTGCTCTTTCCATGACCAGGTGAAGGGAAAGGTAAAGGGGGATACTAGATAGTAGTAGAACTGAATGCATCCAACTTAAAGGTAAAGGGGGATACTAGATAGTAGTAGAACTGAATGCATCCAACTGAAATGTAAAGAGGGATACTAGATAATAGTAGAACTCAATGCATCCAACTGAAAGGTAAAGGGGGATACTAGATAGTAGTATAACTGAATGCATCCAACTGAAAGGTAAAGGGGGATACTAGATAGGAGTAGAACTGAATGCATCCAACTGAAATGTAAAGGGGGATACTATATAGTAGTAGAAGTGAATGCATCCAACTGAAAGGTAAAGGGGGATACTAGATAGTAGTAGAACTGAATGCATCCAACTGAAATGTAAAGGGGATACTAGATTGTAGTAGAACTGAATGCATCCATCTGAAAGGTAAAAGGGGATACTAGATAGTAGTAGAACTGAATGCATCCAACTGAAAGATAAAGGGCGATACTATATAGTAGTAGAACTGAATGCATCCAACTGAAATGTAAAGGGGGATACTAGATAGTAGTAGAACTGAATGCATCCAACTGAAATCTAAAGGGGGATACTAGATAGTAGTAGAACTGAATGCATCCAACTGAAAGGTAAAGGGGGATACTAGATAGTAGTAGAACTGAATGCATCCAACTGAAATCTAAAGGGGGATACTAGATAGTAGTAGAACTGAATGCATCCAACTGAAAGGTAAAGGGGGATACTAGATAGTAGTAGAACTGAATGCATCCAACTGAAAGGTAAAGGGGGATACTAGATAGTAGTAGAACTGAATGCATCCATCTGAAATGTAAAGGGGATACTAGATAGTAGTAGAACTGAATGCAACCAACTGAAAGGTAAAGGAGGACACTAGATAGTAGTAGAACTGAATGCATCCAACTGAAATATAAAGGGGATACTAGATTGTAGTAGAACTGAATGCATCCATCTGAAAGGTAAAAGGGGATACTAGATAGTAGTAGAACTGAATGCATCCAACTGAAAGATAAAGGGCGATACTATATAGTAGTAGAACTGAATGCATCCAACTGAAATGTAAAGGGGGATGCTAGATAGTAGTAGAACTGAATGCATCCAACTGAAATGTAAAGGGGGATACTAGATAGTAGTAGAAATGAATGCATCCAACTGAAAGGTAAAGGGGGATACTAGATAGTAGTCGAACCGAATGCATCCATCTGAAATGTAAAGGGGATACTAGATTGTAGTAGAACTGAATGCATCCATCTGAAAGGTAAAAGGGGATACTAGATAGTAGTAGAACTGAATGCATCCAACTGAAATCTAAAGGGGGATACTAGATAGTAGTAGAACTGAATGCATCCAACTGAAAGGTAAAGGGGGATACTAGATAGTAGTCGAACCGAATGCATCCATCTGAAATGTAAAGGGGATACTAGATTGTAGTAGAACTGAATGCATCCATCTGAAAGGTAAAAGGGGATACTAGATAGTAGTAGAACTGAATGCATCCAACTGAAATCTAAAGGGGGATACTAGATAGTAGTAGAACTGAATGCATCCAACTGAAAGGTAAAGGGGGATACTAGATAGTAGTCGAACCGAATGCATCCATCTGAAATGTAAAGGGGGATACTAGATTGTAGTAGAACTGAATGCATCCATCTGAAAGGTAAAAGGGGATACTAGATAGTAGTAGAACTGAATGCATCCAACTGAAATCTAAAGGGGGATACTAGATAGTAGTAGAACTGAATGCATCCAACTGAAAGGTAAAGGGGGATACTAGATAGTAGTAGAACTGAATGCATCCAACGGAAATGTAAAGGGGGATACTAGATAGTAGTAGAACTGAATGCATCCAACTGAAATCTAAAGGGGATACTAGATAGTAGTAGAACTGAATGCATCCAACTGAAAGGTAAAGGGGATACTAGATAGTAGTAGAACTGAATGCAACCAACTGAAAGGTAAAGGAGGACACTAATTAGTAGTAAAACTGAATTCATCCAACTGAAATGTAAAGGGGATACTAGATGGTAGTAGAACTGAATGCATCCATCTGAAAGGTAAAAGGGGATACTAGATAGTAGTAGAACTGAATGCATCCAACTGAAAGGTAAAGGGGGATACTAGATAGTAGTAGAACTGAATGCATCCAACTGAAATCTAAAGGGGGATACTAGATAGTAGTAGAACTGAATGCATCCAACTAAAAGGTAAAGAGGGATACTAGATAGTAGTAGAACTGAATGCATCCAACTGAAAGGTAAAGGGGGATACTAGATAGTAGTAGAACTGAATGCATCCAACTGAAAGGTAAAGGGGGATACTAGATAGTAGTAGAACTGAATGCATCCAACTGAAAGGTAAAGGGGGATACTAGATTGTAGTAGAACTGAATGCATCCAACAGAAATGTAAAGGGGATACTAGATTGTAGTAGAACTGAATGCATCCATCTGAAAGGTAAAAGGGGATACTAGATAGTAGTAGAACTGAATGCATCCAACTGAAAGGTAAAGGGGGATACTAGATAGTAGTAGAACTGAATGCATCCAACTGAAATGTAAAGAAGGATACTAGATAGTAGTAGAACTGAATGCATCCAACTGAAAGGTAAAGGGGGATACTAGATAGTAGTAGAACTGAATGCATCCAACTGAAATATAAAGGGGATACTAGATTGTAGTAGAACTGAATGCATCCAACTGAAAGGTAAAGGGGGATACTAGATAGTAGTCGAACCGAATGCATCCAACTGAAATGTAAAGGGGATACTAGATTGTAGTAGAACTGAATGCATCCATCTGAAAGGTAAAAGGGGATACTAGATAGTAGTAGAACTGAATGCATCCAACTGAAAGGTAAAGGGGGATACTAGATAGTAGTAGAACTGAATGCATCCAACTGAACTGTAAAGGGGGATACTAGATAGTAGTATAACTGAATGCATCCAACTGAAATCTAAAGGGGGATACTAGATAGGAGTAGAACTGAATGCATCCAACTGAAAGGTAAAGAGGGATACTAGATAGTAGTAGAACTGAATGAATCCAACTTAAAGGTAAAGGGGGATACTAGATAGTAGTAGAACTGAATGCATCCAACTGAAAGGTAAAAGGGGATACTAGATAGTAGTAGAACTGAATGCATCCAACTGAAATGTAAAGGGGATACTAGATAGTAGTAGAACTTAATGCATCCATCTGAAAGGTAAAAGGCGATACTAGATAGTAGTAGAACTGAATGCATCCAACTGAAAGGTAAAGGGGGATACTAGATAGTAGTATAACTGAATGCATCCAGCTGAAATGTAAAGGGGGATACTAGATAGTAGTATAACTGAATGCATCCAACTGAAAACTAAAGGCGGATACTAGATAGTAGTAGAACTGAATGCATCCAACTGAAAGGTAAAGGGGGATACTAGATATTAGTAGCACTGAATGCATCCAACTGAAAGGTAAAGGGGGATACTAGATAGTAGTAGAACTGAATGCATCCAACTGAAAGGTAAAGGGGGATACTAGATAGTAGTAGAACTGAATGCATCCAACTGAAATGTAAAGGGGGATACTAGATAGTAGTATAACTGAATGCATCCAACTGAAATCTAAAGGGGGATACTAGATAGTAGTAGAACTGAATACATCCAACTGAAAGGTAAAGAGGGATACTAGATAGTAGTAGAACTGAATGCATCTAACTGAAATGTAAAGGGGATACTAGATAGTAGTAGAACTGAATGCATCCAACTGAAATGTAAAGGGGGATACTAGATAGTAGTAGAACTGAATGCATCCAACTGAAAGGTAAAGGGGGATACTAGATAGTAGTATAACTGAATGCATCCAACTGAAATGTAAAGGGGGATACTAGATAGTAGTATAACTGAATGCATCCAACTGAAAACTAAAGGCGGATACTAGATAGTAGTAGAACTGAATGCATCCAACTGAAAGGTAAAGGGGGATACTAGATATTAGTAGCACTGAATGCATCCAACTGAAAGGTAAAGGGGGATACTAGATAGTAGTAGAACTGAATGCATCCAACTGAAAGGTAAAGGGGGATACTAGATAGTAGTAGAACTGAATGCATCCAACTGAAATGTAAAGGGGGATACTAGATAGTAGTATAACTGAATGCATCCAACTGAAATCTAAAGGGGGATACTAGATAGTAGTAGAACTGAATACATCCAACTGAAAGGTAAAGAGGGATACTAGATAGTAGTAGAACTGAATGCATCTAACTGAAATGTAAAGGGGATACTAGATAGTAGTAGAACTGAATGCATCCAACTGAAATGTAAAGGGGGATACTAGATAGTAGTAGAACTGAATGCATCCAACTGAAAGGTAAAGGGGGATACTAGATAGTAGTAGAACTGAATGCATCCAACTGAAATGTAAAGGGGATACTAGATTGTAGTAGAACTGAATGCATCCATCTGAAAGGTAAAAGGGGATACTAGATAGTAGTAGAACTGAATGCATCCAACTGAAAGGTAAAGGGGGATACTAGATAGTAGTAGAACTGAATGCATCCAACTGAAAGGTAAAGGGGGATACTAGATAGTAGTCGAACCGAATGCATCCAACTGAAATGTAAAGGGGATACTAGATTGTAGTAGAACTGAATGCATCCATCTGAAAGGTAAAAGGGGATACTAGATAGTAGTAGAACTTAATGCATCCAACTGAAAGGTAAAGGGGGATACTAGATAGTAGTAGAACTGAATGCATCCAACTGAAATGTAAAGGGGGATACTAGATAGTAGTATAACTGAATGCATCCAACTGAAATCTAAAGGGGGATACTAGATAGTAGTAGAACTGAATGCATCCAACTGAAAGGTAAAGAGGGATACTAGATAGTAGTAGAACTGAATGCATCCAACTTAAAGGTAAAGGGGGATACTAGATAGTAGTAGAACTGAATGCATCCAACTGAAAGGTAAAAGGGGATACTAGATAGTAGTAGAACTGAATGCATCCAACTGAAATGTAAAGGGGATACTAGATAGTAGTAGAACTTAATGCATCCATCTGAAAGGTAAAAGGGGATACTAGATAGTAGTAGAACTGAATGCATCCAACTGAAAGGTAAAGGGGGATACTAGATAGTAGTATAACTGAATGCATCCAACTGAAATGTAAAGGGGGATACTAGATAGTAGTATAACTGAATGCATCCAACTGAAATCTAAAGAGGATACTACATAGTAGTAGAACTGAATGCATCCAACTGAAAGGTAAAGGGGGATACTAGATAGTAGTAGAACTGAATGCATCCAACTGAAAGGTAAAGGGGGATACTAGATAGTAGTAGCACTGAATGCATCCAACTGAAAGGTAAAGGGGGATACTAGATAGTAGTCGAACCGAATGCATCCAACTGAAATGTAAAGGGGATACTAGATTGCAGTAGAACTGAATGCATCCATCTGTAAGGTAAAAGGGGATACTAGATAGTAGTAGAACTGAATGCATCCAACTGAAAGGTAAAGGGGGATACTAGATAGTAGTAGAACTGAATGCATCCAACTGAAATCTAAAGGGGGATACTAGATAGTAGTAGAACTGAATACATCTAACTGAAAGGTAAAGAGGGATACTAGATAGTAGTAGAACTGAATGCATCCAACTTAAATGTAAAGGGGGATACTAGATAGTAGTAGAACTGAATGCATCCAACTGAAAGGTAAAAGGGGATACTAGATAGTAGTAGAACTGAATGCATCCAAATGAAAGGTAAAGGGGATACTAGATAGTAGTAGAACTGAATGCATCCAACTGAAAGGTAAAGGGGGATACTAGATAGTAGTAGAACTGAATGCATCCAACTGAAAGGTAAAGGGGGATACTAGATAGTAGTAGAACTGAATGCATCTAACTGAAATGTAAAGGGGATACTAGATAGTAGTAGAACTGAATGCATCCAACTGAAAGGTAAAGGGGGATACTAGATAGTAGTAGAACTGAATGCATCCAACTGATATCTAAAGGGGGATACTAGATAGTAGTAGAACTGAATACATCCAACTGAAAGGTAAAGAGGGATACTAGATAGTAGTAGAACTGAATGCATCCAACTTAAATGTAAAGGGGGATACTAGATAGTAGTAGAACTGAATGCATCCAACTGAAAGGTAAAAGGGGATACTAGATAGTAGTAGAACTGAATGCATCCAAATGAAAGGTAAAGGGGATACTAGATAGTAGTAGAACTGAATGCATCCAACTGAAAGGTAAAGGGGGATACTAGATAGTAGTAGAACTGAATGCATCCAACTGAAAGGTAAAGGGGGATACTAGATAGTAGTAGAACTGAATGCATCTAACTGAAATGTAAAGGGGATACTAGATAGTAGTAGAACTGAATGCATCCAACTGAAATGTATAGGGGGATACTAGATAGTAGTAGAACTGAATGCATCAACTGAAAGGTAAAGGGGGATACTAGATAGTAGTAGAACTGAATGCATCCAACTGAAATGTAAAGGGGATACTAGATTGTAGTAGAACTGAATGCATCCATCTGAAAGGTAAAAGGGGATACTAGATAGTAGTAGAACTGAATGCATCCAACTGAAAGGTAAAGGGGGATACTAGATAGTAGTAGAACTGAATGCATCCAACTGAAAGGTAAAGGGGGATACTAGATAGTAGTCGAACCGAATGCATCCAACTGAAATGTAAAGGGGATACTAGATTGTAGTAGAACTGAATGCATCCATCTGAAAGGTAAAAGGGGATACTAGATAGTAGTAGAACTGAATGCATCCAACTGAAAGGTAAAGGGGGATACTAGATAGTAGTAGAACTGAATGCATCCAACTGAAATGTAAAGGGGGATACTAGATAGTAGTATAACTGAATGCATCCAACTGAAATCTAAAGGCGGATACTAGATAGTAGTAGAACTGAATGCATCCAACTGAAAGGTAAAGGGGGATACTAGATAGTAGTAGAACTGAATGCATCCAACTGAAAGGTAAAGGGGGATACTAGATAGTAGTAGAACTGAATGCATCCAACTGAAAGGTAAAGGGGGATACTAGATAGTAGTCTAACCGAATGCATCCATCTGAAATGTAAAGGGGATACTAGATTGTAGTAGAACTGAATGCATCCATCTGAAAGGTAAAAGGGGATACTAGATAGTAGTAGAACTGAATGCATCCAACTGAAAGGTAAAGGGGGATACTAGATAGTAGTAGAACTGAATGCATCCAACTGAAATGTAAAGGGGGATACTAGATAGTAGTATAACTGAATGCATCCAACTGAAATCTAAAGGGGGATACTAGATAGTAGTAGAACTGAATGCATCCAACTTAAATGTAAAGGGGGATACTAGATAGTAGTAGAACTGAATGCATCCAACTGAAAGGTAAAAGGGGATACTAGATAGTAGTAGAACTGAATGCATCCAACTGAAAGGTAAAGGGGATACTAGATAGTATTAGAACTGAATGCATCCAACTGAAAGGTAAAGGGGGATACTAGATAGTAGTAGAACTGAATGCATCCAACTGAAAGGTAAAGGGGGATACTAGATAGTAGTAGAACTGAATGCATCTAACTGAAATGTAAAGGGGATACTAGATAGTAGTAGAACTGAATCCATCCAACTGAAATGTAAAGGGGGATACTAGATAGTAGTAGAACTGAATACATCCAACTGAAAGGTAAAGAGGGATACTAGATAGTAGTAGAACTGAATGCATCCAACTTAAATGTAAAGGGGGATACTAGATAGTAGTAGAACTGAATGCATCCAACTGAAAGGTAAAAGGGGATACTAGATAGTAGTAGAACTGAATGCATCCAAATGAAAGGTAAAGGGGATACTAGATAGTAGTAGAACTGAATGCATCCAACTGAAAGGTAAAGGGGGATACTAGATAGTAGTAGAACTGAATGCATCTAACTGAAATGTAAAGGGGATACTAGATAGTAGTAGAACTGAATGCATCCAACTGAAATGTAAAGGGGGATACTAGATAGTAGTAGAACTGAATGCATCAACTGAAAGGTAAAGGGGGATACTAGATAGTAGTAGAACTGAATGCATCCAACTGAAATGTAAAGGGGATACTAGATTGTAGTAGAACTGAATGCATCCTTCTGAAAGGTAAAAGGGGATACTAGATAGTAGTAGAACTGAATGCATCCAACTGAAAGGTAAAGGGGGATACTAGATAGTAGTAGAACTGAATGCATCCAACTGAAAGGTAAAGGGGGATACTAGATAGTAGTCGAACCGAATGCATCCAACTGAAATGTAAAGGGGATACTAGATTGTAGTAGAACTGAATGCATCCATCTGAAAGGTAAAAGGGGATACTAGATAGTAGTAGAACTGAATGCATCCAACTGAAAGGTAAAGGGGGATACTAGATAGTAGTAGAACTGAATGCATCCAACTGAAATGTAAAGGGGGATACTAGATAGTAGTATAACTGAATGCATCCAACTGAAATCTAAAGGCGGATACTAGATAGTAGTAGAACTGAATGCATCCAACCTAAAGGTAAAGGGGGATACTAGATAGTAGTAGAACTGAATGCATCCAACTGAAAGGTAAAGGGGGATACTAGATAGTAGTAGAACTGAATGCATCCAACTGAAAGGTAAAGGGGGATACTAGATAGTAGTCTAACCGAATGCATCCATCTGAAATGTAAAGGGGATACTAGATTGTAGTAGAACTGAATGCATCCATCTGAAAGGTAAAAGGGGATACTAGATAGTAGTAGAACTGAATGCATCCAACTGAAAGGTAAAGGGGGATACTAGATAGTAGTAGAACTGAATGCATCCAACTGAAATGTAAAGGGGGATACTAGATAGTAGTATAACTGAATGCATCCAACTGAAATCTAAAGGGGGATACTAGATAGTAGTAGAACTGAATGCATCCAACTTAAATGTAAAGGGGGATACTAGATAGTAGTAGAACTGAATGCATCCAACTGAAAGGTAAAAGGGGATACTAGATAGTAGTAGAACTGAATGCATCCAACTGAAAGGTAAAGGGGATACTAGATAGTATTAGAACTGAATGCATCCAACTGAAAGGTAAAGGGGGATTACTAAATAGTAGTAGAACTGAATGCATCCAACTGAAAGGTAAAGGGGGATACTAGATAGTAGTAGAACTGAATGCATCTAACTGAAATGTAAAGGGGATACTAGATAGTAGTAGAACTGAATGCATCCAACTGAAATGTAAAGGGGGATACTAGATAGTAGTAGAACTGAATGCATCCAACTGAAAGGTAAAGGGGGATACTAGATAGTAGTAGAACTGAATGCATCCAACTGAAATGTAAAGGGGATACTAGATAGTAGTAGAACTGAATGCATCCAACTGAAAGGTAAAGGGGGATACTAGATAGTAGTAGAACTGAATGCATCCAACTGAAATGTGTCTTCCGCATTTAAGAGGTGCAGAGGGCTGCCTTAATCGACATCCCACGTCTTCGGCGCCCGGGGAACACCAGGTGAAAGCTATTATCCCTTATTGATGTCACTTGTTAAATCCACTTCAATCAGTGTAGATGAAGGGGAGGAGACAGGTTAAAGAATAATTGATAAGCCTTGAGACATGGATTGTGTATGTTTGCTATTCAGAGGGTGAATGGGAAAAACAAAAGATTGAAGTGCCTTTGAACGGGGTATGGTAGTAGGTGCCAGGCGCACCGGTTTGTGTCAAGAACTGCAACGATGCTGGGTGTGTCACGTTCAACAGTCTCCCGTGTGTATCAAGAATGGTCCACCACCCAAAGGACATCCAGCCAACCTGACATAAAACGGTGGGAAGCGTTGGAGTCAACATGGGCCAGCATCCCTGTGGAACGCTTTCGACACCTTGCAACTCAATATTAGGAAGGTGTTCCTAATGTTTGGTATACTCAGTGTATAATGTCCTCAATTCCACCAATTCATCTTGTAATGAATATCTTCTTTATTTGCTGAAAGTACCAAACACTAATCTTCCTCCTTAAGATGAAACGACCCTTCTAATATAATGAATTATTAAACCCTCCACTGTTTTACATTTACCAGGACCCCCCCCCCCCCCCCCACCCCCTCCCCTTAGCCTGAACAGCGTCCCAAATGGCACCCTATCACCTATTTAGTGCACTACTTTTGACCAGGACCCATAGGGAATCCCATAGTACTCTGGTGCACTATATAGGCGCTAGGCTGCCATTTGGGACGTGAACCCTGGTGTAATTAATGGAGTGGCCGTTCTGTCTCCCTACTTCAGGTTCTGGTCATTTATCAGGACGGCACTAATGAACACTTACAGGGACGATCTTCTCTCTGTAGTTAGAGAGAAAGAGAGTTTCCTGCTGGTTGGTTAACTGTGGTTGATATTATAACCTTTCTACTGTTCATTAGGGCTATGTTTAAGTTGAACTGTAATGTGGTACTCAACACTCTAGAGAATAAGCTCCCTTACACATCCACCGGCTGTAATTCTCTGTTCTAGCATCAGCCAACCAAAGCAGGACATGTAACAGTAAAATATTGAGTTAATATTCTCTTCAATGTTTTTATATAATTATGTTTAGACTCTTCCCAGATAGCACATAATGTTCTGAGAACCATATTTTTCTTAGAGCTTGGTGAGAGCGTGGTTGTCCTATGGTTATTTTGCATACGACCTTCCCACAACGTTCTGGGAATGGTGCAGGATACCCAGCTAGCAACACAACGTTCTGAGAACCATATATGTTTTAGATGGGAATTTCAGTACTTCAGCATAACATTTCCTACAGGTTTCTTCATGGTTCTATTTAAAGTAACGTTTTCAAAACGTTCAGAGAACGTTAAGAAACAACGTTCTTCTTTGGGAATTTCAGTACTTCAGCATAACATTTCCTACAGGTTTCTTCATGGTTCTATTTAAAGTAATGTTTTCAAAACGTTCAGAGAACGTTAAGAAACAACGTTCTTCTTTGGGAATTTCAGTACTTCAGCATAACATTTTCTACAGGTTGCCTCATGGTTCTATTTAAAGTATTGTTCTTGGAACGTTATTTCATTATCTTCTAATAACCTATAATTTCCATCCTCAGAACATTAATAAAACATCCAAGGAAAACTTTCAGGGAACCATAGTAAAACGTTCTCAGAACCTCCCTGCAACTTAAAAAGCCATGTTCCCAGAACAGGCAAAATGTTCACTTTCGCTCTCAGACCGTTTAAAAAACATTCAGTTTTACCGGTCAGGAAACAGAACTAATCGGAAACAAAAACGTACGTGCTAGCTGTGTTTTTACCTCTGAAATATTCTCTCAAATAAAATGTTATGAAGCCAAAATATTCAGAACTTTAATGGATGGATTTGTTTAGTAATCTCATCGGAAGAGCCAAATAACTCCTTATTTTTATTTTTAAAAAAATTAAAAATTAAAAGTAAGAGAAGTAGAACTGAACAAGGTTAAAACCTTTGGTATCACAAACACCCAGCAGTTTGATTTCAATGTAACGTCTCTATATATTCCGTCTCTATCCCTCTATCCCTCTATCCCCCACCCCTCCATCCCTCCATCCCTCTATCCCCCATCCCCCATCCCTCCATCCCTCCATCCCTCTATCCCCCCATCCCCCATCCCCCCATCCCCCATCCCCCATCCCTCCATCCCTCTATCCCCCATCCCTCCATCCCTCTATCCCCACCCCTCCATCCCCTATCCCTCCATCCCTCCATCCCCCCATCCCCCCATCCCCCATCCCTCCATCCCTCCATCCCCCTATCCTCCATCCCTCTATCCCTCCATCCCTCCATCCCCCATCCCTCTATCCCTCTATCCCTCCATCCCTCCACCCCTCTATCCCCATCCCTCTATCCCTCAATCCCTCAATCCCTCAATCCCTCAATCCCTCTATCCCCCATCCTTCTATCCTCCATCCCCCCATCCCTCTATCCCCCATCCCCCCCATCCCTCTATCCCCCATCCCCCCCATCCCCCCATCCCCATCCCTCATCCCTCTATCCCCATCCCTCTATCCCCCCATCCCTCTATCCCCATCCCCCATCCCTCCACCCCCATCCCTCTATCCCTCTATCCCCCATCCCCCCATCCCTCTATCCCTCCATCCCTCCATCCCTCCATCCCTCCATCCCTCCACCCCTCTATCCCTCTATCCCCCATCCTTCTATCCCCCATCCCTCTATCCCCCATCCCTCTATCCCCCATCCCCCATCCCTCTATCCCCCATCCCTCTATCCTCCATCCCTCTATTCCCCCATCCCTCCATCCCTCCACCCCTCTATCCCTCTATCCCTCCATCTCTCTATCCCCCATCCCTCCATCCCTCCATCTCTCTATCCCTCCATCCCTCTATCCCCCCATCCCTCTATCCCTCCATCCCTTCATCCCCATATCCCTCCATCCCTCCATCCCTCCATCCCTCCATCCCTGCATCCCTCCATCTCTCTATCCCCCATCCCTCCATCCCTCCATCTCTCTATCCCTCCATCCCTCCATCCCTCTATCCCTCCATCCCTTCATCCCCATATCCCTCCATCCCTCCATCCCTCTATCCCTGCATCCCTCCATTCCTCTATCCCACATCAGCCTTCTGAAGAGTGTTTAAACTGTACAGCACCCAAGAGGAAGTGATAGTACCTTTTTGGGGGGGTAAAAAAAATTGAAAACAGATCATTAGGAAATGGCAAGATAATTATGTAATTCTCCAAACTTACTCAGGCAAGGCCCAGAGCCCCACAGTACTGCTACTGCAGTACAGCGTTTTCGTTAAGCTATTTGCTTACCTTGTCATTATGCAAGAAAATATATACTTGCTAATAATTTTGAATAATGCAATTAAGATGTGCATATTTAACATACATTCCACAATGGGGAATGTAGCAGTTAGCAGATAGCGGGCATGTACTGTACTGTACTGTGCTGTGTGTGTGTGTGGCAACAGTAGGGTATGGAGTAGCCAGTCTCTGGTGACAATGTGGCAGCGGCTGAGAGGAGAGAGGAGCAGGAGAGTGGACAACGTAGGAGAGGAGAGAAGAGAGGGTAGGAGAGGAGAGTGGAGAGGGTGGGATAGGAGAAAAGAGATGAGCGAGGAGAGGAGAGAGGAAAGGGTAGGAGAGAAGAGGAGAGAGGGTAGGAGAGGAGAGGAGAGGAGAGGAGAGGAGAGGAGAGGAGAGGAGAGGAGAGGAGAGGAGAGGAGAGGAGAGGAGAGGAGAGGAGAGGAGAGGAGAGGAGAGGAGAGGAGAGGAGAGGAGAGGAGAGGAGAGGAGAGGAGAGGAGAGGAGAGGATTACACAGCAAATGCTCTGGCAAACCAACGACCAGAAAAAGAAATCTGAAAACACCATCCAACCTGGAACTGAGTGAGTAATGTTTAGTCTGAAGCTACTTTTAAAGCCAAGAAGAAAAATAAATTACAATTATATATTTTACTTTATAAGGACTGAATGCTAAGTTAAGGCTACCAAGCTTGCTAGGACAGCAACTTAATCTTCCACACAGACCATCCCCTGGCATGATGCAGTGCTATATTAACACGCTACCCCTCTGTTAAGATTGGTGTAAACTCAGGATACTAGACAACGAGGACTCTGAGTCGTCTAATATAAATCTCTATAAATCTGGAACAGTATTGGTACAGGGAAACCCCAAACAGTTTCAGCTGGACTTTCACCTAATCAAAGAAATAGCTCAGCAGGAGAAGCTCTCCCTTGAGAAAGATACCCCTACCCCGAGCGGGTCAGACCAGACCTCTTCATTAAATAACCCCACAGAGCAACCCCAAGCAGAAAGTCCAGCACAGAGTACTACTCCCTCATTGAAATGAAGGATAAATTCCCCCAGCTGGAGGTAAGGCAGGTGGAGCTGGAACAGCAGGTGATTACACTCCAGTCAGCACAGACCCAGACAACAGTCCAGCACAACAATAACCCCTTAACTAGACCTGGAGAGCTGGAGGTAGAGAGAGACATGTCTGCACTCTGGACTGCGGTGAGACAACATCAACAGGAGAAAGAGCAGGAGCAGGAGAAGAACAGAGCACTAGAGGAGAGGATCAGAGTGCTGGAGGAGAAGGTGAGAATGATGACGGGTGACAGAGAACAACCCATTAGAGAGCTGGCCACCCCCGCAGAGAAGCCAGCAGAACAGCCCCTCTCAGACCCTGGCCAAAGTCTTGGCACCGCAGCAGAACAGTCCACCCTAGACCCTGACCATAGCCTCGACATCACAGCCAGACAAACAAATGAAGAACCCCAAGCCCTGGGGATCCCAACCCCTCTGATCACCCCCCCTGTCAGCCACCCTGATAGCCCTCATGACGACCCCCCCCCCCACACACCCACTGAGGACATACACAAGCCACAGATTGTACTCCTTATGGACTCAAATGGGAAATACATACAAGAAAATAAACTTTTCCCTAAACACACAGTGTCTAAACTCTGGTGTCCAAACACCCAGCGCGCCCTAGACCTTCTGTCTGAGGACCGACTAGGATCACCCAGCCATATAATAATACACACAGGCACAAATGACCTGAGAACACAGCAGGAAAGGGAGGTCACAGCACTCAAGTGAGTGATAGAAAAAGCTTCTTCTACTTTCCCCAACGCACAAGTGGTTATCTCAACCCTGCTACCACGAAAATACTTCCTCCCTGCTACCATACAGCAGGTAAATGCAAGTATTTCCAATGACTGTGCATCAAAACCAAATGTATACCTGGCCCACCACTCCACCCTGTACGTGACCAGCCTTTACGACCAGGTCCACCTATACAAGGCAGCAGTGCCCACCTTCACCCGGACCCTAAAGGATGTCGCCCTCAACCGCAGACCCAACTCCTCACACAGGAGCAACAGATCAACAGACACCCCGCCCAGACCAGCGAGACACTCTCCCAATCTGCAGGACCCCCCCCCCCCCCCCCAGGACCTACGCATAGAGGACCCCCGCCGAGAGGACCTACATCCAGACCACAGCACCATCAGCCACATCTACACCCCCACCAATTAACACCCCCCCAAGTCAACCATGCCCACACCCCATTTAGGCCCCCTCAGATCAGACCTATTCCCCTCCTACCCACCCCATGCCCCCTACTCCTGCAAAGAGGGCCTCAACATGAAAGTCACACATACGCCCAGGCCGTGAGCAGGCAAACAGGCCCAACCTCCACTCTTACACTAGCCCAAGCCAATGGCATGTACCAGATGCTCAGCAGGCTCAGCTCACAATTACTGGCCTGAGGCCAAACCACACGACCAACAACATTAGACACTTTATGGAACACAAAGCCTTCACTATTTCCTCCTGGAATATCCAAGGCCTGAGGTTATCTGCCTTTGGCCTAAAGAGCAGGAACCTGGACTTCATCAAAGAAATCTGAAATACAGACATTGTCATCCTACAAGAAACATGGTATAGAGGAGATGGACCCACTGGTTGCCCTCTAGGTTACAGAGAGCTGGTAGTCCAATCCACCAAACTACCAGGTGTGAAACAGGGAAGGGACTCAGGGGGTATGCTAATTTGGTATAGAGCAGACCTAAATTCAAAAGGAAATGATCTCAACAGAGATGTGTGCTACCTATATCCCCCCACAATAATCCCCATACTTTAACGAAGACAGCTTTTCCATCCTGGAGCCGGAAATCAATCATTTCCAGGCAAAGGGACATGTACTAGTCTGTGGCCACCTAAATGCCAGAACTGGACAAGAACCTGACACCCTCAGCACAAAGGGGGACAAACACCTACCTGGAGGTGACATCATTCCCTCCCCCATATGTCCCCCTAGCCACAACTACGACAACATAACCAACAAAAACGGGTCACAAGTCCTGCAGATCTGTCGCACGCTAGGTATGTACATAGTCAATGGTAGGCTTCGAGGGGTCTCCTACGGTAGGTCCCCCCCCTCCCCCCCCCTCCCCCACACCCCCATGAAAAAAAAGAGGTTGTTCCACTGGCTATCATAAGTTGAATGCACCAATTTGTAAGTCGCTCTGGAGAAGAGCGTCTGCTAAATCATGTACATGTAAATGTAAATGTACACCTACAGCTCATCTCTTGGCAATAGTACTGTAGACTACTTTATCACTGACCTCAACCCAGAGTCTCTCAGAGAAATTCACAGTCAGTCCACTGACACCTGTCACGATCGTTGAACAGAGTAGACCAAGGCGCAGCGTTGAAGGCAAACATACTTTATTATCCAAAGTGATAATACGAACAAAACAATAAATGATACGTGCAGTCCTACGGTTAAACACAACCAACACGGAACAAACCAAAAGGAACAAGACCCCACCATTATTGTGGGAAAACAGCCTGTTTAAATGTGGTTCCCAATCAGAGACAACCAGCAACAGCTGACACTCGTTGCCTCTGATTGAGAACCACTCTGGCCAACATAGAAACAGAACAACTAGAATATTAACATAGAACACAAACACATAGAATATACACACCCTGGCTCAACATATAGAGTCCCCAGAGCCAGGGTGTGACAGTACCCCCCCCCCCAAAGGCGCGGACTGCGACCGTGCCTAAACATAAACAAACCAGGGGAGGGCTGGGTGGGCATTCCTCCTCGGAGGCGGTTCCGGCTCCGGGCTTGCCCACCACCCTCCAAAAATCCCCCCGTAGCGCCCCTGGTCCGGTCTGGCCCCGCTGGCTGGAGCTGGACTGGACATCGTAGGAGCGGATTGCTTAAGCTCCGGTGTGGAGCAGCTGACCGGTACCTGACCAGGCACCGGTGACCCAGGCACGGGTTGTGCCGGACTGACGACGCGCACCCCTGGCTTGGTGCGTGGAGCAGGAACGGACCGGGCTGACGATGCACACCCCTGGCTTGGTGCGTGGAGCAGCAACGGGCCGGACCGGGCTGACGATGCGCACCCCTGGCTTGGTGCGTGGAGCAGGAATGGGCCGGACCGGGCTGACGATGCGCACCCCTGGCTTGGTGCGTGGAGCAGCAACGGGCCGGACCGGGCTGACGATGCCCACCCCTGGCTTGGTGCGTGGAGCCGGAACGGGCCGTACCGGGCTGACAATGCGCACCCCTGGCTTGGTGCGTGGAGCAGGAACGGGCCGGACCGGGCTGACGATGCGCACCCCTGGCTTGGTGCGTGGAGCAGGAACGGGCCGGACCGGGCTGACGATGCGCACCCCTGGCTTGGTGCGTGGAGCAGCAACGGGCCGGACCGGGCTGACGACGCGCACCGTTAGCTTGGTGCTGGGAGCAGGAACAGGCCGGGCTGGGCTGGCGATGTGCACCGTAGGCTTGGTGCAAAGGGCAGGAACAGGCCGGGCTGGCGACGCGCACCGTAGGCTTGGTGCGAGGGGCAGGAACAGGCCGGGCCGGGCTGGCGACACACATCGTAGGCTTGGTGCGAGTGGCAGGAACAGGCCGGGCCGGGCTGGCGACGCGCACCGTAGGCTTGGTGCGAGTGGCAGGAACAGGCCGGGCTGGGCTGGCGATGCGCACCATTAGCTTGGTGCGGGGAGCAGGAACAGGCCGGGCTGGGCTGGCGATGCGCACCGTAGGCTTGGTGCGAAGGGCAGGAACAGGCCGGGCCGGGCTGGCGATGCGCACCGTAGGCTTGGTGCGAGGGGCAGGAACAGGCCGGGCCGGGCTGGCGACGCACACCGTAGGCTTGGTGCGAGTGGCAGGAACAGGCCGGGCCGGGCTGGCGACGCGCACCGTAGGCTTGGTGCGAGTGGCAGGAACAGGCCGGGCTGGGCTGGCGATGCGCACCGTAGGCTTGGTGCGAGTGGCAGGAACAGGCCGGGCCGGGCTGGCGACGCACACCGTAGGCTTGGTGCGAGGAGCAGGAATAGGCCGGGCCGGGCTGTGGAGACGGATAGGAGGCCTGGAGTGAAGAGCTGCCACAACCCGTCCTGGCTGAATGCCTACCTTCACACACTCTGTGTGAGGCATCAGCACAGGACGTACAGGGCTGTGTACCCGTACTGGCATAACAGCACGTGACACTGGCGCAGGATATCCGGGACCGAGGAGAGGCACTGGAGGCCACGAGCGCTGAGCTGGCACACTCCGTCCTGGCTGCATTCCCACCTTCGCACGACACGTGCGGGGTGCTCGCACAGGACATACCGGACTATGCCGGACCACTCGTGGCACAGTACGCAGCTCCGCATACCGCGGAACCTGCCCAGTCTCATGCTGCCATGCCTGAGTATGGGGAGTTGGCTCTGCTCTCCATCCAGGCTCCGCCAACCTGCCTTCTGGCCCCCCAAACCCGGTGGCCTCCTCTCCTAATCTCCCAATTCGCCAATGCCAATTCTTAATGTGAGTCTGGAAGGAGAGTTTACAGTCTAACCAGACACCTAGATATTTGTAGTTGTCCACATACTCTAGGTCAGACCCGTCGAGAGTAGTGATTCTAGTCGGGTGGGCGGGTGCAAGCAGCGTTCGGTTGAAGAGCATGCATTTAGTTTTACTAGTGTTTAAGAGCAGTTGGAGGCTACTGAAGGAGTGTTGTATGGAATTGAAGCTCGTTTGGAGGTTTGTTAACACAGTGTCCAATGAAGGGCCAGATGTATACAAAATGGTGTCGTCTGCGTAGAGGTGGATCTGAGAGTCACCAGCAGCAAGAGCGACGTCATTGATATACACAGAGAAAAGAGTCGGCCCAAGAATTGAACCCTGTGGCACCCCCATAGAGACTGCCATAGGTCCAGACAACAGGCCCATACCTAGAGTATGTGGACAACTACAAATACCTAGGTGTCTGGTTAGACTGTAAACTCTCCTTCCAGACTCACATTAAGCATCTCCAATCAAAAGTTAGATCTAGAATCGGCTTCCTATTTCGCAACAAAGCCTCCTTCACTCATGCTGCCAAACATGCCCTCGTAAAACTGACTATCCTACCGATCCTTGACTTCGGCGATGTCATTTACAAAATAGCCTCCAACACTCTACTCAGCAAATTGGATGTAGTCTATCACAGTGCTATCCGTTTTGTCACCAAAGCCCCATATACTACCCACCATTGTGACTTGTACGCTCTTGTTGGCTGGTCCTCACTACATATTCGTCGCCAAACCCACTGGCTCCAGGTCATCTATAAATCACTGCTAGGCAAATCCCCGTCTTATCTTAGCTCACTGGTCACCATAGCAACACCCACCCGTAGTCTGCGCTCCAACAGGTATATCTCACTGGTCATCCCCAAAGCCAACACCTCCTTTGGCCGCCATTCCTTCCAGTTCTCTGCTGCCAATGACTGGAACGAACTGCAAAAATCTCTGAAGCTGGAGACTCTTATCTCCCTCACTAACTTTAAGCGTCAGTTGTCAGAGCAGCTTACCGATCACTGCACCTGTACACAGCCATTCTGAAATTAGCCCACCCAACTACCTCATCCCCATATTGTTATTTATTTTGCTAATTTGCACCCCAGTATCGCTATTTGCACATCATCTTTTGCACATCGATCATTCCAGTGTTAATTACGAAATTGTAACTATTTTTGCACTATGGCCTATTTATTTATTGCCTTACCTCCATAACTTACTACATTCACACACACTGTATATATATTTTCTGTTGTATTTTTGACTTTATGTGTTGTTTACCCCATATGTAACTCTGTGTTGTTGTTTTTCATCACACTGCTTTGCTTTATCTTGGCCAGGTCGCGGTTGTAAATGAGAACTTGTTCTCAACTGGCTTACCTGGTTAAATAAAGGTGAAATAAAACAATAAAAAATAAAAAATATATACATGATCAAATACAAATCTTAGAATCAACTGTTAAAGACTACCAGAACCCACTGGATTCTCCAATTACATTGAATGAACTACAGGACAAAATACAAACCCTCCAACCCAAAAAGGCCTGTGGTGTTGATGGTATCCTAAATGAAATGATAAAATATACAGACCACAAATTCCAATTGGCTATACATAAACTCTTTAACATCATCCTTAGCTCTGGCATCTTCCCCAATATTTGGAACCAAGGACTGATCACCCCAATCCACCAAAGTGGAGACAAATGTGACCCCAATAACTACCGTAGGATAGGCATCAACAGCAAATCCTCTGCATTATCTTAAACAGCAGACTCGTACATTTCCTCAGTGAAAACAATGTACTGAGCAAATGTCAAATTGGCTTTTTACCAAATTAACGTACGACAGACCACGTATTCACCCTGCACACCCTAATTGACAAACAAACAAACCAAAACAACGGCAAAGTCTTCTCGTGCTTTATTGATTTCAAAAAAGCTTTTGACTCAATTTGGCACGAGGGACTGCTATACAAATTGATGGAAAGTGGTGTTGTGGGAAAAACATACGTCATTATAAAATCCATGTACACAAACAATAAGTGTGCGGTTAAAATTGGCAAAAAACATACACATTTCTTTCCACATAGCCTTGCTATTGAGAAAGGCCGCTGTAGGCAGACCTGGCTCTCAATAAAAGACAAGCTATGTGTTCTTGAACTTTGCCCTGTCTTTCATTTTTGTTCATTGATTTCACCTGTGTTTGTTAGTCACCTGGTCTCATTAGCTCCTTATTTAGTTCAGTTCATTCTGTTTGTGCCTTGTGAGGTATTGTTCGTTTTGACTCTACTAAGCCTTTTCCTAGCTCGTTTGTGAGAACCAGTTATAGCCTTCAGTCCTAGTTTTTGATTATCCTGTGTATGACCATTGCCTGCCTGTGACCACGATTCCTGCCTTTTGCGAAGGTGAAATAAACACCTGCCACGCTCTGCACGTGAATCTATACCTTTTTCTCCCTGAGTATTCATTACAGAATACCACACCAAAAAACGGAATGGATTCAGTGGAGCTACAGCGGCGCCTAACCCAGCAAGAGGAGTGTATGGAGGAAATCTGCCATCTTCTCCGCCAGCCTATCCCTACTCCTCCTATGCCAGGTATCGTAACCCATAGCCCTCCTCCATTCATATCCAGGCCTAGAAAGTATGACGGTTCACCTGGGAAATGTCAGGGATTTCTGATGCAATGCAGCAAATACATTGAGCACAACCCCACTAACTTCGCCACCGACAAGAGCAGGGTGGATTTTATTGTGTCTCTACTCACAGGCAAAGCCCTGGATTGGGCCACCGCCATATGGACTGCCAACAGCACAGATCTCGGATCCGAGACCCATTTCCACACCCTCTTCAAAGAGGTATTGGATCACTCTCCTTCCGGTCATCCTATAGGAGACCTCCTCATAGAACTTCAACAAGGACGCAATTCAGCTGCCGAGTATGCCCTCGAGTTCCGCACCATGGCTGCAGGGAGTGGATGGAGTGAAGCTGCTTTACTTACCATCTACCGAAGAGGGGCTCAACAGGGAACTTCAGGCGGAGCTGGCCTGTAGAGGTGACCTTCAGGATTTAAATCAATACATTCGTATGTCCATCGACCACCTCATCGCTGACCATCGAAGAACTCTGCCACCCAGGAACATGAAACCTTCTCTTTCCATGATTCCGTCATCCCGTCCGAGTCTTCCAGAGCCCATACAGTTGGGCCATGCTCCTCTCCCGCGTATTGAACGTCAAAGGCGGATCCAAGAAGGGCTCTGCCTATACTGTGGAGGGAAAGATCATCTACTCAGCCATTGCCCTGTTCGCCCCCTACGGAGAGATGAGCAGGGTCCCTCCGCTGCCATGCAGGTACTCCATCCCAGTGTTGATAAAGCTGTGTGTCAGTGTTGACTCCATCCCAGTGTTGATAAAGCTGTGTGTCAGTGTTGACTCCATCCCAGTGTTAATAAAGCTGTGTGTCAGTGTTGACTCCATCCCAGTGTTGATAAAGCTGTGTGTCAGTGTTGACTCCATCCCAGTGTTGATAAAGCTGTGTGTCAGTGTTGACTCCATCCCAGTGTTGATAACCGCGAAGCGGGTTACTAAGTAAGTATAGGGCTTGGTAGATTCGGGAGTAGCAGGTAATTTTATCGCTCACCAGCTAGTACAAGAACTTGACATTGATCTAACACCTGTCACCCCTCCCTTGAGGATTAACACCCTGGACGGGCAGCCATTGGGCACAGGCTTCATTACGCACCTCCAGATTGGAGTCTTCCACACTGAAACCATTCAACTCCTGGAACTATCATCCCCCAAACAGCCACTCAGCCTCGGACACCCCTGGCTTTGTCGTCACGACCCTGCCATCTGGTGGCGACAAGGTGAACTACTGTCCTGGTCTTCTACCTGCTTCACCAGTTGTCTCAGCCTACCCGGCAGAGCCACCACCATTGAGGACTCTGCCTCTGCAGTGCCATCCACCATACCATCTGAATACGCCCAGTACAGCAATGTCTTCAGCAAAATCAAAGCCTCCACTCTGCCACCACATCGCCCAGGGGACTGTGCTATTGACTTACTCCCTGGAGTGTCCCCACCGAAGGGCCGTGTTTACCCCCTATCTATCCCGGAAAATGAGGCAATGGAGAACTACATTGATGAAGCACTCAAACGGTTTAATTCATTCAGCTAGTCCCCTGTAGCTCAGTTGGTAGAGCATGGCGCTTGCAACGCCAGGGTTGTGGGTTCGTTTCTCACGGGGGGCCAGCATGAAAATGTATGCATTTACTAACTGTACGCCGCTCTGGATAAGAGCATCTGCTAAATGACTAAAATGTAAAAAAATGTCCTTCTTCCCCGGCTGCATCCAGCTTCTTCTTCATTGGAAAAAAGGACGGTGGTCTCCGTCCATGTATTGATTACCGTTCCCTGAATGTCGTCACGGTCAAGAACCGTTTCCCTCTTCCTCTGATCCCAGCGACCCTTGAACAACATCTATGCAAAAACTCGACCTGCGAAGTGCATGTAACCTTGTCCGTATACGTGAAGGCGACGAATGGAAGACTGCCTTTATCACCGCACGAGGGCACTACGAATACCTGGTCATGCCCTACGGCCTTACTAACGCCCCCGCCGTCTTCCAATCCTTTATGAATGAGTTTTTCCAGGATATGATCAACCGCTTTCTCATCGTCTACATTGATGACCTCCTGATTTACTCCCTGTAGGAACACATGTACAAGGTTATTCGACCGCTCCTGGAGGGGTCAGCATGGATAAGAACAAAGTCACCGCCGTCAGTAACTGGCCCAAACCCAACACCGTTAAGGAACTCCAACGTTTCATTGGGTTCTCCAACTTCTATCGCCGGTTCATTCTGAACTTCAGTTCTACTGCCGCTCCCCTCACTACCCTTACCGTTGGAGGGCGCACAACATCCCTCTCTCGTCCTGACAGATCATCGTAACCTGGAATATATCAGAGGGGCCAAGAGGTTAAACTCCAGACAAGCCCGCTGGGCTCTCTTCTTCACACGCTTCCATTTTCATGTTACTTACATCCCTGGAAAGGGAAAAACGTAAAAGCTGATGCTCTCTCCCGCCAGTTTGACCTTCCGACCAGTAACTCAGACCCATTCTTCCTTCCTCTTGCATTATGGGTACAGTGTGAGGTTCACGCTACTATACAAGAAGCCCTAACCACTGAACCGGCTCCTCCTGAGACGCCAGCTGGGAAGAGTTACGTACCAGCAGCTGTTAGACCCCAACTGATGCAATGGTGTCACACGTCCTTGGGGTCAGGACATCCGGGCATTACACGAACCACCGAACTTCTAGCCAGTAAGTTCTGGTGGTCCTCACTGGCATCCGACGTAAGGGATTACGTACTCTCCTGTCCAGTCTGCGCCCAAACCAAAAGCCCTCATCTCCCTTCCGGTAAGCTTCAACCAGACCTTCCTGTATCCTCTAACACTACCATCCTTGTCATAATAGACCGTTTTTCAAAAATGTGTCGTCTGGTTCCTCTTCCTCATTTACCTAACGCCATGGAATTGGCTGTGTGTATGTTCCAGCAGGTGTACCGTCTGTATGGGATTCCGGAGGACATCGTCTCTGACCACAGGCCTCCGTTTGTCTCCCAGGTGTGGCGAGCCTTCTGTGACCGACTGGGGGGGTCACCCTCAGCCTCTCCTCCGGGTACCATCGGGCAGATGGAACGCCTGAACCAAGAAATAGGGAAGTACCTCCGCCAACAATGTTCTGCCTCTCCACACGACTGTAGTCGGTATATGGACTGGGCCGAATACGCTCAGAACTCGCTCATGCTTTCATCCCTTCGCCTTACTCTGTTTCAGTGTGTACTTGGTTACCAACCCCCCCATGTTTCCCTGGGAGGCGGAGCCTGGTACAGTCCCAGCCGTCGATGACTGGTTTTGGCATAGTGAGCGGGGTATGGGAGACCGCTCACCGGCATCTGCAGGTAGCCTCTAATACCCAGAAACGCTTTGCCGACAGACGCCGCCGACCTTTCACCCCGGACAACGTGTGTGGCTCTCTACCAAGACATCCGGCTCCGCCTCCCCTGCAAAAACTTCTGTCCTCGCTTCATTGGTCCTTTCAAGATAACTCATCGCATCAACCCTGTCACGTACTGCCTCCAGTTACCCCGTCAGGTTCTGTATTTATTTTTTGTTCATTGATATCGCCTGTGTTTGTTAGTCACCTGGTCTCATCAGCTCCTTATTTAGTTCAGTTCATTCTGTTTGTGCCTTGTGAGGTATTGTTCGTTTTGACTCTACTAAGCCTTTTCCTAGCTCGTTTGTGAGAACCAGTTTATAGCCTTCAGTCCTAGTTTTTGATTCTCCTGCCTGTTTTCCTACCTGTGTATGACCATTGCCTGCCTGTGACCACGATTCCTGCCTTCTGCGAAGGTAAAATAAACACCTGCCGCGCTCTGCGCATGAATCTATACCTTTTCCACCCTGAGTATTCATTACACTATGTGCACACTGCCCACAAAATGAGGTGGAAACTGAGTTGCACTTCCTAACCTCCTGCCAAATGTATGACCATATAAGAGACACATACTTCCCTCAGATACACAGACCCACAAAGAATTTGATAACAAACCCAATTTTGATCAACTCCCATATCTACTGGGTGAAATACCACAGTGTGCCATCACAGCAGCAAGATTTGTGACCTGTTGCCACAAGAAAAGGGCAACCAGTGAAAAACAAACACCATTGTAAATACAATCATGTTTATTTATTTCCCCTTTTGTGCTTTAACTATTTGCACATCGTTACAACACTGTATATGACATTTGAAATGTCTTTGTTTTTTGTAAGTTTCGTGAGTAATGTTTACTGTAAAAATAAAATGTTTTTCACTTTTGTTTATCTATTTCACTTGCTTTGGCAATGTTAACATGTTTCCCATGCCAATAAAGCCCTTCAATTGAAATTGAAATGAGAGAGAGAGAGAGAGAGAGAGAGAGAGAGAGAGAGGAGCAGAGGAGGCTGGTGGGAGGAGCTATAGGAGGACGGGCTCATTGTAATGGCTGGAGAGGTGAGAGGGGAGTAAGAGAGGGGAGAGGGGTAAGCTGTGGCCCGCAGCTATGAGAGGATGGGGTGAGTTGGTGTTGGGTGGGGTGGGGGAGGGGTTCATTTGAGCCCCAGCTGGCAGTACAACTATGAGTTTAAGCATAATGTGCACAACAGCTAACTCGAATAACTGTAAATATGCAGCATGCTACTCAACGCACGCATCGTGAAATGTTTTTACTGTCGTGTCTGAATTGACATAATGATATTTATCCATTTGATTTATTGGTTGGAGCATAAACTTCCTCTTCGATAAAACACTGATCGGCAGCTTTGCTACATCGTCCTTATCAGGTCAAATAAAAAGCAGGAATAGACAAAATAATGTGCATTATGGGGACTAGAGGGCCGGGACTAGGTGGGGAACAATATGAGGAGGTTTGCAAAAGTCTGGTAATTTCAGGTAAATTAAGGTAATTTAATCCTGGTTGGAGGATTCCTGGATTTCCTGCTTATTCAAACCTGATTCCGTGAATCTTCCAACTGGGATTTCTGGAAAACCTGGGAATTTTGGGAAAGTTACCGGTATTTTGCAATCCTAGACTGGAGTATGACGCCACACATACCGTAGGACAACTTTCTGCCCCAGTCAGTCCTCCAGAGGCTCTCCAGCCATGGTGGGCACTAGGGAACCCAGAGACGTTTCATGGTGGCGGGGGGTAGGGATTGGGGGAGAACTCCGTAGGTGTCAGAAGGAGGAAAAAAACGGGGGGCTATTCTCCACAGCCACCCTCTGATGCACGGAGATGATGCGTGATCTCATTCAGGATGGTTTGCTCTGGGGACCGACGCACTGCCTTATCCTGCATTCCCAGAGCACCTACACTTCTCACTTTCCTCTCTCATTTACGTCATTCAGCAGACGCTCTTATCCAGAGCGACTTACAGGAGCAATTAGGGTTAAGTGCCTTGCTCAAGGGCACATCGACAGATTTTTCACCTAGTTGGCTCGGGGATTAGAACCAGCGACCTTTCGGTTACTGGCACAACGCTCTTAACCACTAAGCTACCTGTCACCCCACTAAGCTACCTCCCACCTCTCCTCTCACTCTTTCCTCTTTCCCCCCTCTTTCTCCTCTCCTCCTCCCCTTCTCTCCCCTCTCTCTCTCCAGAGTGTCTGCCTCGACCGCCCGCCCGCCTTAAAAATATCTGCAGATTAGGAGATGGAGCATGTTTAATATAATTACACATTGACTTCTTGTGATGTAGGAGCATGTGAGGCAGAGCTAATCCCTGAACAGATACCTGCGGGGACGACGATGTGGAACAGCTGTTTGGACTGCAGGAACTGAACCGTGTGAACTAGGATGCTCTGCTCCACAATCCAGCATTTTAAATAATGTTGTGTTATAGAAGCAATGCAGCCGAGCCGATGGTTTCATCATGGCTCTGTGGCTCCGTACACAATCACACAAAAGACTACAGCTCAGCGGCTATGCAGGAGGGCCTTGAAAAGACATGAGACGGACGGTCGTAGATAGACCCTTTAGATAGTCCCGCTGTTTAGTTTAGTTTATTAAGATCATCATTAGCTACTGCACATTTCAGCAGCTACTCTTCCTGGGGTCCACATAAATCTGACAAATATATGACAAAGTACAAAACAGTTATAGACAAGAACAACATACGATATTACATAAGATATTTCACTGAAATGTTGATTCATGTGCACTGTCCCTGTAAAAATACAAATAAACTCAAACTCAAACATTACATTTCAAATAAAAAAATATGTCTGGGCCTCACACAGTGTTCAACCACCAGGACTGACTGTCTCTGTATCAGTTGTTGATGTAAATAAATGAAGAAAACATGAGATCAATAGCAGGGACATTGATGTGTCGGAGTGTGACATCATGCGCCAGATAACAATTAACTTCACAATCAATGAATAGATAAACAATTTCACCGTAGCAATGATGCTATTTTCTACAACGATAACAACTTTCGTGTTGTATATGAAAGTCTGTGACTGACATGGTACTTTGCATAGTCATTCACTGGCATTATAACATTATTTTTACAGTACTGGGTAGGTAAACTGGGAGTTATAGTATACATATTACATACCTGATAACAGTAAAACATCATTTGTGTAATTGATTTACAACAGATGCAACGTTTAAGCATCTGAGGACCTAACAAGATCTTTACAGCTTCTGGTTAAAACAAAATCGATCATCAGTTGTAATTTTAAGGAACAGACCGGAACATTGCTATGAAATGCAATCAAAATGACTTACTCACAATACGCTGCTGGCCCTGTGTGAATACGTCTTTGAGTGTTAGAAAATGAATGGTGCTCAATCACATGATTAGGCTCCATTTACTGCCAGAGACCTGATGATTTACAGGGGCGGACTGGCACAAAAATTCAGCCCTGGCATTTCAGCCACACCAGCCTCAACCCCCCATCGCTACTTACACACACAGGCAGTAACGCTACTGACACATAACACTGGAGACACAACTCACCACTATAACTGTTCCTCTGTCTGGAGACACAACTCACCACTATAACTGTTCCTCTGTCTGGAGATACAACTCACCACTATAACTGTTCCTCTGTCTGGAGATACAACTCACCACTATAACTGTCCCTCTGTCTGGAGATACAACTCACCACTATAACTGTTCCTCTGTCTGGAGACACAACTCACCACTATAACTGTTCCTCTATCTGGAGATACAACTCACCACTATAACTGTTCCTCTGTCTGGAGATACAACTCACCACTATAACTGTTCCTCTGTCTGGAGATACAACTCACCACTATAACTGTTCCTCTGTCTGGAGATACAACTCACCACTATAACTGGTCTGTCTGGAGATACAACTCACCACTATAACTGTTCCTCTGTCTGGAGATACAACTCACCACTATAACTGTTCCTCTGTCTGGAGATACAACTCACCACTATAACTGTTCCTCTGTCTGGAGATACAACTCACCACTATAACTACACACACACACACACATTTACATTTTACGTCATTTAGCAGACTTATGAGTGCATACATTATAAAAATAAAAAAAATCATACTGGCCCCCCGTGGGAATCGAACCCACAACCCTGGCGTTGCAAACGCCATGCTCTACCAGCTGAGCTACATCCCTGCCGGCCATTCCCTCCCCTACCCTGGACGACGCTTCTACATATACACACATACACACACACATACACACCCACATACACACACACATACATACATACATACATACATACATACATACATACATACATACATACATACATACATACATACATACACATACATATCCTTTAAAAACATATATATATTCCCCTTTATTACTTTCCAACCCCGCCACCCCTTTCCCTACTTGGAGTAAACTAGTGAACAACAATGCCTAGGCCTCTACTTTCAGCCCATACCCACTATCTACATTTTATGGACAATTTTACAATAATTACATTTTGTTTGTTCTTTCTCCTGAACTTCTTCTACTCTCAACCTCTCCGATCATTTTCATGATGTCCATCCGGTTTGCTTCTATATGCCATATCTTTCTAACTGTGCTCTTTCACAAAAGCTCCCAACCTACAACCCATATACTTATTATGGACACAGCGTGCTTACATTATTAGTTATCTTGTTATTGTTTGTTGTTAGTTGTTATTAGTCCCATCCTTCAATTCCATTCAACACCTCCCATCTATCTTTTAACACCATCCATATAGGATTTTTATTTGCCATATATATTTCAACTGTACTGTGATGTCTTACAAAAGTTCTGAACCTTTCTATTCTCATTGTTTCTACAGATTGTGAATTGAAAATAAACATTTTTGCTAATAGTATTATTATGTTATTGATCGATTGACTATGACTTTTCAGATCACCCAGTAATGCTATCTGCAAGGTTAGTTCCAGGTAAATATTGCAATCCTTTAGCCATTCCTGGACCTGTGTCCAAAAACAAGCTACAAATGGACAGAACCAAAACAAATGATCTAATGATTCTGTCTCTTCACAGCCAATTCTGCAGAGCTGGGAAGATTGCATCCCCCATATAAATAACATTCTATTGGTAGCAAGAATTGTATATAATAATTTAAATTGAAAGATTCAAATTTTTGAATCCGGTGTCGTTTTGCGTGTCAGTTCAGAAACACTATGCCATGGGATCGGTATGTCAAAGATCTCTTCCCAACTATTTTGCAATCTATATGGGACGGCTGTCAATCCTTTGGTCCTTAAGTGAAACTGATATACTTTTTTATTTATCACAGTTTTCCTTAACCAATTATGTTCTTTAATGCAAGGCCGACAGACAAGTTCCTTACTTTCTCCCCCTTCCACTTTCCTCTTCCACTTTTGCGGTAAGGCTGCGATTATTTGGTTGTAATTTTGGGTAGAGCAGATGCCATATCTTTCTATGTTAAATAACGATGCCATATCTTTCTATGTCAAAGAACGATGCCATATCTTTCCATGTCAAAGAACGATGCCATATCTTTCTATGTCAAAGAACAATGCCATATCTTTCTATGTCAAAGAACGATGCCATATCTTTCTATGTCAAAGAACAATGCCATATCTTTCTATGTCAAAGAACAATGCCATATCTTTCTATGTCAAAGAACGATGCCATATCTTTCTATGTCAAAGAACGATGCCATATCTTTCTATGTCAAAGAACGATGCCATATATTTCTATGTCAAAGAATGATGCCATATCTTTCTATGTCAAAGAACGATGCCATATCTTTCTATGTCAAAGAACGATGCCATATCTTTCTATGTCAAAGAACAATGCCATATCTTTCTATGTCAAAGAACGATGCCATATATTTCTATGTCAAAGAACGATGCCATATCTTTCTATGTCAAAGAACGATGCCATATCTTTCTATGGCAAAGAACGATGCCATATCTTTCTATGTCAAAGAACGATGCCATATCTTTCTATGTCAAAGAACGATGCCATATCTTTCTATGCGTATCTTTCTGCCAAGAAGTGACAGGCGTTTCAGCAAATGAAATAAGCGGTGGCTAGGCGGGACTTTCCAGCCTTCAGTGCTAGTGGCTATGTAATGTAATCAGACACCAGAGTCACTTATTTTTTTCCATTTTCTTTTCATTTATATTTATGCAAAATATTTTTTAGTTGTTGGTTATTTTATTTTTTATTTTTAGGGGGTAGATCAGCTTTAATATTGCCGATAGATTGTAACTTTAATTAACTAGGTTTAATTGAACAGTGAGAGACAGAATAACAACAAAATAATCCAGAAAAACACATGTCAAAAATGTTATAAATTGATTTGCATTTTAATGAGGGAAATAAGTATTTGACCCCCTCTCAATCAGAAAGATTTCTGGCTCCCAGGTGTCTTTTATACAGGTAGCGAGCTGAGATTATGAGCACACTCTTAAAGGGAGTACTCCTAATCTCAGTTTGTTACCTGTATAAAAGACACCTGTCCACAGAAGCAATCAATCAATCAGATTCCAAACTCTCCACCATGGCCAAGACCAAAGAGCTCTCAAAGGATGTCAGGGACAAGATTGTAGACCTACACAAGGCTGGAATGGGCTACAAGACCATCGCCAAGCAGCTTGGTGAGAAGGTGACAACAGTTGGTGCGATTATTCGCAAATGGAAGAAACACAAAATAACTGTCAATCTCCCTCAGCCTGGGGCTCCATGCAAGATCTCACCTCGTGGAGTTGCAAATATCATGAGAACAGTGAGGAATCAGCCTAGAACTACACGGAAGGATCTTGTCAATGATCTCAAGGCAGCTGGGACCATAGTCACCAAGAAAACAATTGGTAACACACTACGCCGTGAAGGACTGAAATCCTGCAGCGCCCGCAAGGTCCCCCTGCTCAAGAAAGCACATATACAGGGCCGTCTGAAGTTTGCCAATGAACATCTGAATGATTCAGAGGAGAACTGAGTGAAAGTGTTGTGGTCAGATGAGACCAAAATGGAGCTCTTTGGCATCAACTCAACTCGCTGTGTTTGGAGGAGGAGGAATGCTGCCTATGACCCCAAGAACACCATCCCCACCGTCAAACATGGAGGTGGAAACATTATGCTTTGGGGGTGTTTTTCTGCTAAGGGGACAGGACAACTTCACCGCATCAAAGGGACGATGGACGGGGCCATGTACCGTCAAATCTTGGGTGAGAACCTCCTTCCCTCAGCCAGGGCATTGAAAATGGGTTGTGGATGGGTATTCCAGCATTACAATGACCCAAAACACACGGCCAAGGCAGCAAAGGAGTGGCTCAAGAAAAAGCACATTAAGGTCCTGGAGTGGCCTAGCCAGTCTCCAGACCTTAATCCCATAGAAAATCTGTGGAGGGAGCTGAAGGTTCGAGTTGCCAAACGTCAGCCTCGAAACCTTAATGACTTGGAGAAGATCTGCAAAGAGGAGTGGAACAAAATCCCTCCTGAGATGTGTGCAAACCTGGTGGCCAACTAAAAGAAACGTCTGCACTCTGTGATTGCCAACAAGGGTTTTGCCACCAAGTACTAAGTCATGTTTTGCAGAGGGGTCAAATACTTATTTCCCTCATTAAAATGCAAATCAATTTATAACATTTTTGACATGCGTTTTTCTGGATTTCCTTGTTGTTATTCTGTCTCTCACTTGTTCAAATAAACCTACCATTAAAATTATAGACTGATCATGTCTTTGTCAGTGGGCAAATGTACAAAATCAGCAGGGGATCAAATACTTTTTACCCTCACTGTATATACACTACCGTTCAAAAGTTTGGGGTCACTTAGAAATGTCCTTGTTTTTGAAAGAAAAGCATTTTTTTTGTCCATTAAAATAACATCAAAATGATCAGAAATACAGTGTAGACATTGTTAATGTTGTAAATGGCTATTGTAGCTGGAAACTGCTGATTTTTTACAGAGGTCCATTATCAGCAACCAGCAGTCCTGTGTTCCAATGGCACGTTGTGTTTGCTAATCCAAGTTTATCATTTTAAAAGGCTAATTGATCATTAGAAACCCTTTTGCAATTACGTTGAAAACTGTTGTGCTGATTAAAGAAGCAATAAAACTGGCCTTCTTGAGACTAGTTGAGTATCTGGAGCATCAGCAATTGTGGGTTCGATTACAGAATAAAAAATGGCCAGGAACAAATAACTTTCCTCTGAAACTCGTTGGTCTATTCTTGTTCTGAGAAACTCTAAGAAATTCTAAATTTTGATCCGGCGTCGTTTTTTGCGTATCAGTTCATAAACCATGTGCCATGGAATCGGTACGTCAAAAATCTCTTCCCAACTATTTTGCAATCTATATGGGACGGCTGTCAATCCTTTGGTGTACTTTTTTATTTATTGCAATTTTCTTTTTGTCTTTAATGCCGACAGACACGTGTTACTACAGCTCATAGACTCACTGGGATGAAGAGACAGATTCAGAAGCAAATAAACACTGATAAAACAATTAAAATACACCTTTATTGTAATACATGATGACTTGTGTTTAGTAAAAAAAAGTATATAAATATACACTATATATTCAAAAGTATGTGGATTAATGGATTAGTGGATTCGGCTATTTCAGCCACACCCTGTTGCTGACAGTTGTATAAAATCGAGCGCACAGCCATGCAATCTCCATAGACAAACACTGGCAGTAGAATGGCCCGTACTGAAGAGCTCAGTGACTTTCAACGTGGCACCGTCATAAGATGCCACCTTTCCAACAAGTCAGTTCATCAAATTTCTGCCCTACTAGAGCTGCCCCGGTTAACTGTAGGTGCTGTTATTGTGAAGTGTAGACGTCTAGGAGCAACAAGCTCACAGAACAGGATCGCTGAGCATAGTGTGTACAAATCGTCTGTCCTCGGTTGCAACACTCACGACCAAATTCCAAACTGCCTCTGGAAGCAACGTCAGCACAAGAACTGTTCGTCGGGAGCTTCATGAAATGGGTTTCCATGGCCGAGCAGCCGCGCACACAAGCCTGAGATCACCATGCGCAATGCCAAGCGTCGACTGGAGTGGTGTAAAGCTCGCCGCCATTGGACTCTGGAGCAGTGGAAACGCGTTCTCTGGAGTGATGAATCACGCTTCATCATCTGGCAGTCCGACGGACGAATCTGGGTTTGGCGGATGCCAGGAGAACGCTACCTGCTCCAATGCATAGTGCCAACTGTACAGTTGGATAGTGCATAGATATACCTGGATATACCTGGCCTGAGCACCAAGAATAGGTGTGGCCAAATGTATTTAAGTGCCCGTTTGGGGATGTTCTAGTTAGTTACTCAAGGGGAGGCTGTATCTGAGCCTGATAGACTTGTGCTTTATTGGCTAAGAGGTTTTGCCTGACTCTTTTTCTTTTGAATGCTGACATTTTGATGTCAGAACTTTGTATATATATATATATATATATATATATATATATATATATATATATATATATATATATATATATATATACAGTATATTTAAATATCACCTTAATCTTTGAAACACCAGCGCTGTGTAAATGAATCCAACACTCATTTGCACCAGTGGAGGCTCCTCAGAGGAGGAAGGGGAGGACCATCCTCCTCAGTGAATTGCATAGAAATAAAAATAGTAAAACATTGAAAAAGTTATCATTTTTAGATAAAACTATACTAAATCTATTCATGTCACCAAATAATTGATTAAAACACACTGTTTTTCAATGAAGGTCTACAGTAGCCTCAACAGCATTCTGTAGGGTAGCACCATGGTGTAGCCGGAGGACAGCTAGCTTCCGTCCTCCTCTGGGTACATTGACTTCAATACAAAACCTAGGAGGCTCTTGGTTCTCACCCCCTTCCATAGACTTACACAGTAATTATGACAACTTCTGGAGGACGTCCTCCAACCTATCAGAGCTCTTGCAGCATGAACTGACATGTTGTTCACCCAATCAAAACATCAGAGAATTAATCTAGTACTGAAAGCATAAGCTACAGCTAGCTAGCACTGCAGTGCATGAAACATGGTGAGTAGTTGACTCAAAGAGAGAGAAAAACAATAGTTGAACGGTTTTCAACAAATTAATTTCTTCAAAAATGAAGGAGATGCAAGAGAGAGAGAGAGAGAGAGAGAGGGAGAGAGAGAGAGAGAGAGAGAGAGAGAGAGAGAGAGAGAGAGAGAGAGAGAGAGAGAGAGAGAGAGAGAGAGAGATGGGGCTGTAGTGGAGCAGGTTGAGAGCTTCAAGTTCCTTGGTGTCCACATCACCAACAAACTAACATGGTCCAAGCACACCAAGACAGTCGTGAAGAGGGCACGACAAAACCTATTCACCCTAAGGAGACTGAAAAGATTTGGCATGGGTCCTCAGATCCTCAAAAGGTGCTACAGCTGCACCATCGAGAGCATCCTGACTGGTTGCATCACTGCCTGGTATGGCAACTGCTCGGCCTCCGACCGCAAGGCACTACAGAGGGTAGTGCGTACGGCCCAGTACATCACTGGGGCCAAGCTTCCTGCCATCCAGGACCTCAATACCAGGTGGTGTCAGAGGAAGGCCCTAAAAATTGTCAAAGACTCCAGCCACCCTAGTCATAGACTGTTCTCTCTGCTACCGCACGGCAAGCGGTACCGGAGCGCCAAGTCTAGGTCCAAGAGGCTTCTAAACAGCTTCTACCCCCAAGCCATAAGACTCCTGAACATCTAATCAAATGGCTACCCAGACTATTTGCATTGCCCCCCCCCCCCCCCCCCCCTCCCCCTTTTACGCTGCTGCTACTCTGTTTATTATCTACGCATAGTCACTTTAATAACTCTACCTACATATACATATTACCTCAATTACCTTGACTAACCGGTGCCCCCGCACATTGACTCGGTACCGGTACCCCCTGTATATAGCCTCACTATTGTTATTTTTGCTGCTGCTCTTTAACTATTTTTTACTTTTATTTCGTATTATTTATATTGTATTTTCTTGTGATTTTTTTTTGGTATTATTTTCTTAAAACTGCATTGTTGGTTAAGGGCTTGTAAGAAGGCATTTCACTGTAAGGTCTACACCTGTTGAATTTGGCGCATGTGACAATGTTTTTTTTGTTGTTGGCTAGTTTAGTTACTCAAACACCTGGCTCAAACAGAGGGATGCTATGTTAGCTAGCTGGCTAAGGCTATCCAACATAACACTGGAACTCTTCCAAGTCAAGGTAACACTTTTGGTTTTATTAATTTATTGCCACCGGTGTAACTTCTTACTGACTGTACACTGTAATGTTACTGCATGATTGTAGCGGGTTTACTAACGCATTAGTTCTGTTAGCTATGTTGACTAGGACGTTACTTTAGCTAATATGGGGACAACGATGTAGGCTGTGTGTAGCGGTTATGACATGGTTTGGCTTGGAAAGGTTTTCTCGCCTGGTCACATACAGCTGATGTGTTGTGCATTGAAGTCCACAAACGAAGGGAAAAGGTGAGAGGAGGAGAGTGCATAGAGGCGAGAAGGAATACAACATGGCTGCTATGAAAGTGAACTGTGATTATGCGTGATCAGGGGTGTATTCATTCCTCCGATTCTGTTGAAAAAACGTTTCTTAAATGGAAGCAAACGAAACAGGGATAAAAATACCTGAATTTGTCCAATAGAAACTCTTGTTTGCGACTGTTGGACTAATGATTACACCCTAGATCAGCTAGATGCAGGCAAGAGTGTGCAAGGCGGTATTGAATGTGTCACTGTCTGTCATCTCAAATTTCTCTCGACCTGTGTGCACCTACGCTAGGTTGTAGCAACCTCATGATGGTTATAGGGAAAATTAGAGTATCATGTAGTAGCCTAAACCTATCGATGTTACATTGAGCTGAATGAATGGAGTGACAGTCATCCAGTATGCTGTAATATAAATAAGGCCATGCTGATAAGGCCATGCTCAACGGCACTGACCGCCACTGATTCACTGACCTCCACTGATTCACTGACCGCCACTGATTCACTGACCTCCACTGATTCACTGACCTCCACTGATTCACTGACCGTCACTGATTCACTGACCGCCACTGATTCACTGACCTCCACTGATTCACTGACCGCCACTGATTCACTGACCGCCATTGATTCACTGACCGCCACTGATTCACTGACCTCCACTGATTCACTGACCGCCACTGATTCACTGACCGCCACTGATTCACTGACCGCCACTGATTTGCACCTCTACCTGCCTGCCTCCTGTTGAATCTTTGTCCTTACCACTGTTAGAAGGCCCCTATTTTACGCTGATACAGTGCAACAGAGATAGGCTCAGATTTCGCGCCAACCTGTCACCTCAAAAGCACTCAATGATCTCGGAGTCTCTGCATTTGAACGTTATGTTTATTGTAGCATAGCGTGATGTAAGCAGAATTCAATATCATTCCAATGCAAGAAGCGCCAAAAATGTAGCCCCCTCGCCAATTTTCCCCCTCGCCCCCCTTAGTTTATACTGGCGCCGGGTCTGAGGTCAGTGCTAGACATCACAACATCACATAGAGAAACACATCATGGTGTTAGACTGGACTAGAGTCAGCCCATATCTCAAGCATCTCTCTGACTGGGGTCTTTGTACTGTCTCCACTGTGGACATCTCTCTGTGAAAGCCTTCAACCCTGAACCAGTGTCTTCCCCTGTGGTCATCTCTCTGTGAAAGCCTTCAACCCTGAACCAGTGTCTTCCCCTGTGGACATCTCTCTGTGAAACCCTTCAACCCTGAACCAGTGTCTTCCCCTGTGGACATCTCTCTGTGAAAGCCTTCAACCCTGAACCAGTGTCTTCCCCTGTGGACATCTCTCTGTGAAACCCTTCAACCCTGAACCAGTGTCTTCCCCTGTGGACATCTCTCTGTGAAAGCCTTCAACCCTGAACCAGTGTCTTCCCCTGTGGACATCTCTCTGTGAAAGCCTTCAACCCTGAACCAGTGTCTTCCCCTGTGGACATCTCTCTGTGAAAGCCTTCAACCCTGAACCAGTGTCTTCCCCTGTGGACATCTCTCTGTGAAAGCCTTCAACCCTGAACCAGTGTCTTCCACTGTAGACATCTCTCTGTGAAAGCCTTCAACCCTGAACCAGTGTCTTCCCCTGTGGACATCTCTCTGTGAAAGCCTTCAACCCTGAACCAGTGTCTTCCCCTGTGGACATCTCTCTGTGAAAGCCTTCAACCCTGAACCAGTGTCTTCCACTGTAGACATCTCTCTGTGAAAGCCTTCAACCCTGAACCAGTGTCTTCCCCTGTGGACATCTCTCTGTGAAAGCCTTCAACCCTGAACCAGTGTCTTCCCCTGTGGACATCTCTCTGTGAAACCCTTCAACCCTGAACCAGTGTCTTCCCCTGTGGACATCTCTCTGTGAAACCCTTCAACCCTGAACCAGTGTCTTCCCCTGTGGACATCTCTCTGTGAAAGCCTTCAACACTGAACCAGTGTCTTCCCCTGTGGTCATCTCTCTGTGAAAGCCTTCAACCCTGAACCAGTGTCTTCCCCTGTGGACATCTCTCTGTGAAAGCCTTCAACCCTGAACCAGTGTCTTCCCCTGTGGTCATCTCTCTGTGAAACCCTTTAACCCTGAACCAGTGTCTTCCCCTGTGGACATCTCTCTGTGAAAGCCTTCAACCCTGAACCAGTGTCTTCCCTGTGGTCATCTCTCTGTGACAGCCTTCAACCCTGAATCAGTGTCTTCCCCTGTGGACATCTCTCTGTGAAAGCCTTCAACCCTGAACCAGTGTTTCCCCTGTGGACATCTCTCTGTGACAGCCTTCAACCCTGAACAAGTGTCTGAAATCAAGAAATCAGTGAGAGCTCTTGTATCAGCTGGGTTTTCTGTCAAATGTCATGACAATTATTCCATTGTCATAAAAAAACGATTTCTGTTGCAGGTTTTCTGGAAGCCTTTAGGTACAAATGCATTATTCAACCCAAATTATATTTTATTTACACAAAAAGAGACACTTAAAAGAAGCTTAAAAGCAGTGGGGGGAATCATGTCCTAGACATCTATTAGATTTGATGCCCTGCAACAAGATAACTACAAAGGGTGGTTTGTCCAGGAGGCCTTGGCCAATGATTAGCTCTCACACTTCTTTTGATTCTCTATTTGGTTCCAGAACGGTAGCAAATAAACAGGAAATCAGCAGTTAAAAGGCTGTAGTTTGGGGTTTTAGGGTTTGAGGGTGGTCATAAATAGCTAATGTGTGTGTGTGTGTGTGTGTGTGTGTGTGTGTGTGTGTGTGTGTGTGTGTGTGTGTGTGTGTGTGTGTGTGTGCGTGCGTGCGTGCGTGCGTGCGCGCGTGCGCGTGTGTGAGAACTCTTGCTGGCTAGCTCAGAAACCCAGAGGACAGTTATAATGTTTAACACGGTACACAGAAACCTTTAAATCCTCAATCTGATAACACAAAGGCTGCTTTAAAAGGAACAACAACAACAACAACAACAACAACAGCAGCAGCCAGATTAGTCATGTTATCAGATGTAAAGACAATGATCCGCTACTGCTTCATATGAAACACGAGACTAGCTAGGAAAGGAAAAGTGGAGCAACATTTCAGCATACCAGTGATGGCTGAACTGCACTCCATACTTTCCTTTCAATCTAGTCACTATGACTTTCCACGACAATCAGATGCGAAGTAAACCCACTCAGGTTAGCCGTTTTGAGATCTCAACCTCATAGCTCTGTTCTGTTCTGTGATAAAACTGTGCGGATTGTGATGGCGCATTATTATCGCACGGGAGGCTGCGTTTACAACCAATTGTGTTTCTGGTTGGGTGTAAGAAATCTGCGTTCACAGACAAAAAAACTGTTGGTCGTGTGGTCGGCTGCAAAAAAGTCTAAAAACAGAACTGATAAGGGGTTCTTAGGCCTTCGGCATTAATGTTACTGTTTGTTTCATGAAACATTCATGAGTCTTCTTTCGTAAATAATTTACTAAGGAAATGATTGCAGTGAACATGAAGTGCCATCCCACATTGTGTAGTGAAAAATGAATGCTTTTTAAGTCATAAATTATGGCATGGCGTTGGTTCGTTTTCTCTGCCAAGGGACTTATCCTCCCATCTCACCACTCTGCGCTAGTTTCCTTCCTCCACTCAAATACATTTTAATTTCAGATGGTGACGAAACAACACTCTCTTGGAGCGGAATTGTAGTAGCAGGAGTGGCTTCCCCCAAACATAGGTTGCATTCGGTTGCATTCCAAACAGCAGACTATTCTCTAGGTAGTGCACTACTTTTGACCAGAGCCCTATAGAGAAGTAGTGTACTATATAGGGAATAGTGTGCCATCTGGGATGCATGCAGAATTTCTATCATAAAGGGTGCAGTACTGTACCACCTACTGAGAGTGGTTTTCCCAAAACAACGTCATTTTACCTCAGCTCAAAACACCGATGTTTTCTTCTTAATCTCGCCCCAAATACTGTACATAAAGGTTTTGGCAATGGTGTTATAGCAAAATAAAAGATATTGCAATGGTGGTCACAAAGCACAGAAAAAGGACTCATTTCATACTGAAAATGTATGTTGGTATCATCTGTTGTATATAAATAGCATTATGTAAGAGAGCCATGTTGGTGATTTGTTGCTTTTTTGCCAAATAAAATAAATACCCCCATTTAACCCACTTATCATGCCCCTTTTGTGGATGTCTAAACTCATCTAACACTGTATAATGTACCATGTAGGGTCATCTCCAAAGCCTGTGTTGATGGGTTGTCCACACAGAGACACAGAACAGTGTTGTTTTGTTAATATAACAGCGAGACCATCTGTTTGTTCTTTTGTTTGAAACCCATCCAGCCCTGTTACAGCTGGTCCATGGGGTCACTTCCAGCTTCTCACTAAAAACCATTTATAATGTTCCCAAATCATTAATAATAGAATAGGACTCTGAACTGTTCCTGTGGAGTGGAATGGAATAGGGAAAGCAGCTGGTGCCTGGGTCAGGGTTAATCACCCCATATCTGTCCAGATTCGTGCCTGGGTCAGGGTTAATCGCCCCATATCTGTCCAGATTCAGAACCATTTTTTGACGTTGACAATGTGTCCACATATTCACTAGGTCTGGGCGATATGGCCAAAATGTAATATCACAATTTTTTATTTTTTTTTAACAGTATGACCGTATTTTATGTTTCTGCATGATAAAAGTTCTTCATATGTTTTAAAAGTAGTGCATGACCCTAGGACGGCAACACATGAATGCTACATGTTTTTAATGGACTTTCTCCATTCTGATGGTTTTATACTCAACCAAAACTGAGTGAAGTAGTCCAATTTATATAACTTCATTTATTTAGCCCCGTATCAAATTACCTTTATAGACGGTGCCCAGCTAGCACATAACATTCTAAGAACCATATGTATCATAGAGCTTGGTGAGAACGTGGTTGTCCTATGGTTATTTTACAACCTTCCCACAACGTTCTGGAAATGGTGCAGGATCGTTTCTTGGCTTGGAACATTCTCAGCATATTTAAGGAACTTGACAAAAAAAAAAAACTATATTTTCTTGTTATTTCATTACTTTAACAGAAGGTTTCCTAAAATTTCGAACATGGTGACATTTCAATTTTTGGTAATGTTCTAGGAACGTTCTCCAACTGGTTTGACATTGGGAATGTTCTCAAATATTTCAGAGAACGTTAAGAAACAGCATTCTTCTGTGGGTATTTCAGTATTTCAGCATAACGTTTCCCACAGGCAGGGACGGTTCCAGGCATAGGGCTTAGGGCCCTCGACCCAACTTACTGCTGAGAGTTAGAATAGTAGAATACACAAGGTTCAAGTTCGAAATTTGGTTGTGCGTCAGCAGTTTTTCTGTTGTTTTGTCAGTCACTGACAGTCACTCAATTAGCCATGTCAGCTAACACGTTTTATATTGGTAAGTTAGTCTAGCCAGTTATCTAAACTTGAAGCCGAATACCGACCGGGCACGCAGGGCACGTGCCCAGGGGCCCTGACCTCCAGGGGCCCCCCCATTTGATTTTGTTAGTCACTCTCACTCAAATATCATTAACATGGCATAAGTCACGGCAAAATGTGTACAATTGTAGGAAATTAGCTTTAAGACTGCACAATTTTCTCTCTGCCCCATGGCACAATGTGTAGAACTGCAGAAAACTTGTTTTAAAATGTCAAAAAATGATCTCTGCCTGATGGCAAAGTGAGTATAATTGCATGAAATTTGTTATACAACTGCAGAATGTTCTCTCCACACAATGGCAAAATGTGTAGAACTACAGAAAACTTGCTTTAGCCCTTTCCTGCAGTCAAATTACCTAGTGGCTTCATGGGTGGAATGTTATTAATATTTTTCATAATTTCATAATTAATAAACATACTTTTTGTAAAGCCGCCTGAAAATGTGGTGTTTCTATGTCAAACAGTTTTCACATATATTACAGGTGTTCTATGATGTATATAAAGTGTAATATTGGGACGCAAACTCAAAATGAAATACATTTCAACTCTATATCTGACATGGTACAGGTGTCTTCTTGTTTTTAAGCCCATAACCATGTGTGTGAGGTGTATACTTTTGTTTCAAAGTAGATTTGTTTAACCCTCCCGTTGTCCTAGGGTCAAAATGACCCGCCACTGTGTTGAACCAACTTTATTAAATTTTTATATTTTGGGGATCATTTGTGAGAAGGAGGCAGTGAGACTTTAAAGAAAGTATCACTGCCTCCTTCTCACAAATGATCCAAAAAATATAAAAATGTAATAAAGTTGGTTCAACACAGTGGCGGGTCATTTTGACCCTAGGACAACAGGAGGGTTAAGACTACTAAGAAACACTCTGTGTAACTCTGATTTAGCCCACTGCAGTAAAAGGTTCAAACTGCAGAATTCCAGGGAATTAACTTCAATTTTTCTCTCTGCCTACAAGAGGGTGGGCCACTAAAAAAAAAAATCCGCTTGGTGGGGGGGGGGGGGGGGGGGCCCAAACCAAATCTCGCTTAGGGCCCTCAAAAGGCTAGAACCGGTCCTGTATACAGGTTTCCTCATGGTTCTATTTAAAGTCATGTTCTCAAATTGTTCCAAGAATGTCAAGAAACAACATTCTTCTGTAGATCCTAACATGGTTGGTGCCGACGTGGATAACAATATCCCTATAGTCTCTACACTCGCCAGTTTTTTGCCTTAGCCAGCACCATCTTCAGATTAGCCTTTACGTGGGTAGCCCTTTCCCCTGGTAAACAGTGTATGATCTCTGGATGATTCTTTTTAAGTCTAATATTGCGGGTAATGGAGTCGCCAATGGCTAGGGTTTTCAATTTGTCAGAGCTAATGGTGGGAGGCTTCGGTGGCTAAGACCCCGTATCGGGTGGAGGAGAGACCTGAGAAGGCTCGGCCTCTGACTCCGACTCGTTGCTTCATGGGAATTACCGGTTGAAAGTTTCTGTCGGCTGAATGAGCGACACCGGTTGAGCATGCCGACAGCATTTCTTTCCAGAAGCCTTGAGAAAATTGTCCGGCTGCGAGGACTGTGCGAGGGGATTTATACTACTATCTGTACTTACTGGTGGCACAGACGCTGTTTCATCCTTTCCTACACTTACATTGCTCTTGCCTAACGATTGCATCTGAAGCTGGGCTTGCAGCACAGCTATCCTCACCATAAGGCGATAGTTTTCCTGTATATTATGAGTACAGCGACTGCAATTATATGGCATAGTGCTACTGTTACTACTTAGCTTCGGCTGGTGGAGGTCCTGTAGAACCATGTCCGGATAAAGGGTCCTGTAGAACCACGTCCAGATAAAGGGTCCTGTAGAACCATGTCCAGATAAAGGGTCCTGTAGAACCACGTCCAGATAAAGGGTCCTGTAGAACCACGTCCAGATAAAGGGTCCTGTAGAACCACGTCCAGATAAAGGGTCCTGTAGAACCACGTCCAGATAAAGGGTCCTGTAGAACCATGTCCAGATAAAGGGTCCTGTAGAACCATGTCCGGATAAAGAGTCCTGTAGAACCATGTCCGGATAAAGGGTCCTGTAGAACCATTTCCGGATAAAGAGTCCTGTAGAACCATGTCCGGATAAAGGGTCCTGTAGAACCATGTCCGGATAAAGGGTCCTGTAGAACCACGTCCAGATAAAGGGTCCTGTAGAACCACGTCCAGATAAAGGGTCCTGTAGAACCACGTCCAGATAAAGGGTCCTGTAGAACCACGTCCAGATAAAGGGTCCTGTAGAACCACGTCCAGATAAAGGGTCCTGTAGAACCACGTCCAGATAAAGGGTCCTGTAGAACCATGTCCAGATAAAGGGTCCTGTAGAACCATGTCCAGATAAAGGGTCCTGTAGAACCATGTCCAGATAAAGGGTCCTGTAGAACCACGTCCAGATAAAGGGTCCTGTAGAACCATGTCCAGATAAAGGGTCCTGTAGAACCACGTCCAGATAAAGGGTCCTGTAGAACCATGTCCAGATAAAGGGTCCTGTAGAACCATGTCCAGATAAAGGGTCCGGGGTGAAAAAGTTGAATGAAAAAAGTAGAGCGAGTAAAAAATATAAAAATAACTAAGACATTGGTAAAATGTGTTAAATGAAAATAGATTAAACGGTTTTTAAAAAGTAAAAACTGTCAAGTTTGGCAGTTAGCCAAGCAGCAACAAGCAGAGCAGCACGGAGACAAGTGACCTCAAAGTCAAGTGATGTAAAATACTACTTGAGTAACAGTCTAAAAGTATTTGGTTTTAAATATACTTAAGTATCAAAAGTAAATGTAATTGCTAAAATTTACTTAAGTATCAAAAGTTAAAGTATAAATCATTTCAAATTCCTCATATTAAGCAAACCATTTGTGTTTAGTGAGTCCGCCAGATCAGAGGCAGTAGGGATGACCAGGGATGTTCTCTTGATAAGTGTGTGAATTGGACCATTTTCCTGTCCTGCTAAACATTCAAAATGTAATGAGTACTTTTGGGTGTCAGGGAAAATGTATGGAGTAAAAAGTACATTATTTTCTTTAGGAATGCAGTGAAGTAAAAGTAAAAGTTGTCAAAAATAGAGATAGTAAAGTAAAGTACAGTACAGATACCCCTAAAAACTACTTAAGTAGTACTTTAAAGTATTTTTACTTAAGTACTTTACACCACTGGTGATGTGTTTTGCTGTGATGTGCTGAGCTGTGATGTGCTTAGATGTGCTTAGATGTGCTGGCCTATAGCCTATCCTAAGACTGTAATGACGGTCTAATCTGACCATCGTATCAGAGGGAGTTCACAAGGCTTTTTAGAACTGTTAATAGGTTCACAGAAATAGGATCTGCCCCCGGTCTGGTGAGCAGTAAACAGTAAGAACAATATGCACCATTATGTAGAGACTGTACTTACAGTAGGGGCATCATTATGTAGAGACTGTACTTATTGTAGGGGCATCATTATGTAGAGACTGTACTTATAGTAGTGGCATCATTATGTAGAGACTGTACTTACAGTAGGGGACCATTATGTAGAGACTGTACTTATAGTAGTGGCATCATTATGTAGAGACTGTACTTATAGTAGGGGGACCCTGCCTTTCAGCACAAGGTGACCTGCATCTCCCTCAGGGTAGATAAAGCCTCAGGGTAGATCAAGCCTTGCAAGCTGCCTGATCCCGCGAGCTTACATGAATGGTTCTCTGTGTGGCGATAATCAGTCTTGTACAGTAATTACTGGGCTGGTAATGATGAGCCTAGTCTCGCAAGGACATCCTTCCAAATGTCTTCTCGTTGACTCGAGCAAAGCCTGGGTACAGTATCCGAGGCTACCCTCAGAAAGAAGGATAGGAGACATACTGTGAAGTAAAATATAATCAGAAGGAGATCATTCCTTAAATTGACAGATGTAATGTCTCTGTCATTTCCTGTTGTCCCTAGATACACTGTAGATTAAAAATATTGTTTACATGAAACACATTGGCCACATGAACACATTATGTAAAACATTCCATCTCGTATTCAGTTTGTGTTTACATACAAGTGACGTGTTTAAAATGCACTGTTGCTGCATATTATCATGTTGTCACCAACATATTGTATTGTTATTTAACGGTATAAATGGATGAATGAAGCTGTAGTATTCTCTCAGGGTAAGTACGCAATCATCCCCTCCCTGTCTACTGTAATATGAATAACATGGTGGTGTAGCTAAAGGACTTATCAGGTCCCTAAATCCATTTTAACAATGTGTCTCTACTCCCATATCTGTTTTTGTGTTTGATACCAAACATGCATGAATGAAACAATACCCCTGTATCTCCTGGGGCCTTATGGGGCTTCCAGGCAGAAAGATAACTAGAGGAGAGTCCTCTAGAGGAGAGTACCAGATGCTCAGCAGGCTCTGCTCACACTTGCTGGTCTGAGGCCAAACCACACGACTAATAACATTGGACAATTTATGGAACACAAAAGCCTTCACTATCTCATCCTGGTATATCCAAGGCCTGAGGTCATCTGCCTTTGGCCTAAAGAGCAGGAACCTGGACTTCACCGAAGAAATCAGAAATACAGACATTGGCATCCTACAAGAAACATGGTATAGAGGAGACGGACCCACTGGTTGCCCTCTAGGTTACAGAGAGCTGGTAGTCACATCCACCAAACTACAAGGTGTGAAACAGGGAAGGGACTCAGGGGGTATGCTAATTTGGTATAGAGCAGACCTAACTCACTCTATTCATTGAATCAAAAAAGGGAACATTTTGCATTTGGCTAGAAAATTATCTCAACAGAGAAAAGTGTCCTCCTGTGTGCTATCTACAGTGCCTTGTAAAAGTATTCATCCCCCTTGGCGTTTTTCCTATTTTGTTGCATTACAACCTGTAATTTAAATCGATTTGTATTTGTATTTCATGTAAAGGACATACACAAAATAGTCCAAATTGGTGAAGTGAAATGAAAAAAATTACGGAAAATGGTGCGTGCGTATGTATTCACCCCCTTTGCTATGAAACCCCTAAATAAGATCTGGTGCAAATAATTACCTTCAGAAGTCACATAATTAGTTAAATAAAGTCCACCTATGTGCAATCTAAGTGTCACATGATCTGTCACATGATCTCAGTACACCTGTTCTGAAAGGCCCAAGAGTCTGCAACACCACTAAGCAAGCGGCACCATGAAGACCAAGGAGCTCTCCAAACTGGTCAGAATTGAAGGAATGATGGTCGGCGCTAAATACAGGGAAATTCTTCAGGGAAAACTGTTTCAGTCTTCCAGAGATTTGAGACTGGGACGGAGGTTCACCTTCCAGCAGGACAATGATCCTAAGCATACTGCTAAAGCAACACTTGAGTGGTTTAAGGGGAAACATTTAAATGTCTTGGAATGGCCTAGTCAAAGCCCAGACCTCAATCCAATTGAGAATCTGTGGTATGACTTAAAGATTGCTGTACACTAGCGGAACCCATCCAACTTGAAGGAGCTGGAGCAGTTTTGCCTTGAAGAATGGGCAAAAATCCCAGTGGCTAGATGTGCCAAGCTTATAGAGACATACCCCAAGAGACTTGCAGCTGTAATTGCTGCAAAAGGTGGCTCTACAAAGTATTGACTTTGGGGGGGTGAATAGTTATTCACGCTCAAGTTTTCTGTTTTTTTGTCTTATTTCTTGTTTGTTTCACAATAAAAAATATTTTGCATCTTCAAAGTAGTAGGCATGTTGTGTAAATCAAATGATAAAAAAAACCAAAAAATCAATTTTAATTCCAGGTTGTAAGGCAACAAAATAGGAAAAATGCCAAGGGGGGTGAATACTTTCGCAAGCCACTGTACGTGGTCAAAAGTATTGAGAATGACACAAGTATTGGTCTTCACAAAGTTCGCTGCTTCAGTGTTTTTAGATATTTTTGTCAGATGTTACTATGGTATACTGAAGTATAATTACAAGCATTCCATAAGTGTCAAAGGCTTTTATTGACAATTACATTAAGTTTATGCAAAGAGTCAATATTTGCAGTGTTGACCCTTCTTTTTCAAGACCTCTGCAATCCGCCCTGGCATGCTGTCCATTAACTTCTGGGCCACATCCTGACTGATGGCAGCCCATTCTTGCATAATCAATGCTTGGAGTTTGTCAGAATTTGTGGGTTTTTGTTTGTCCACCCGCCTCTTGAGGATCGACCACAAGTTCTCAAAGGGATTAAGGTCTGGGCAGTTTCCTGGCCATGGACCCAAAATGTCGATGTTTTGTTACCAATTACGATCTGGCTAAAAATACTTGAATCAGTTATAGAACCCATTGCCCTTTATGGTTGTGAGGTCTGGGGTACGCTCACCAATCAATAATTCACAAAATGGGACAAACACCAAATTGAGACTCTCCATGCAGAATTCTGCAAAAACATCCTCAGTGTACAACGTAAAACACCAAATAATGCATGCAAAGCAGATTTATGGCCGATACCCGCTAATTATAAAAATCCAGAAAATAGCCGTCAAATTCTAAAACCACCTAAAAGGAAGCGATTCCCAAACCTTCCATAACAAAGCCATCACCTACAGAGAGATGAACCTGGACAAGAGTCCCCTAAGCAAGCTGGTCCTGGGGCTCTGTTCACAAACCCAAACAGAGCCCCAGGACAACAACAACAACAACAACAACAACAACACAATTAGAAAACAAAAAGAGAAAACAAAAAGAGAATTACTTGACACATTGGAAAGAACTAACAAACAAAACAGCGCAAACTAGAATGCTATTTGGCCCTAAACAGAGAGTACACAGTGGCAGAATACCTGACCACTTTGACTGACCCAAACTTAAGGAAAGCTTTGACTATGTACAGACTCAGTGAGCATAGCCTTGCTTTTGAGAAAGGCTGTCGTAGGCAGACCTGGCTCTCAAGAGAAGACAGGCTATGTGCACACTGCCCACAAAATGAGGTGGAAACTGAGCTGCACTTCCTAACCTCCTGCCAAATGTATGACCATATTAGAGACACATATTTCCCTCAGATTACAGAGATCCACAAAGAATTCGAAAACAAACCCAATTTTTACTATTTTCAACTATTATTATTATTATTATTACAACTACAGAGAAGAGTTAGGCTATTTATATAACAGTTACAGTCTTGGAGAGAAGGATGGTAATGTTGGCCTGTCTTCTATATTATAGCTTATATTATAAAAAAAGGTATAAAATAATAGCCAATCAGCGTTGAGCTAAACTGAACGAGCTCAACTGTGAATGGTCCTGGCGCACCAAAAAAGGAAGCCAGTTTGGATTTGGCGTCACTCCTATCAAAAAAGTATTTAGTCAGCCACCAATTGTGCAAGTTCTCCCAATTAAAAAGATGAGAGAGGCCTGTAATTTTCATCATAGGTACACGTCAACTATGACAGACAAATTGAGAAAAAAAATCCAGAAAATCACATTGTAGGATTTTTAATGAATTTATTTGCATATTATGGTGGAAAATAAGTATTTGGTCACCTACAAACAAGCAAGATTTCTGGCTCTCACAGACCTGTAACTTCTTCTTTAAGAGGCTCCTCTGTCCTCCACTCGTTACCTGTATTAATGGCACCTGTTTGAACTTGTTATCAGTATAAAAGACACCTGTCCACAACCTCAAACAGTCATACTCCAAACTCCACTATGGCCAAGACCAAAGAGCTGTCAAAGGACACCAGAAACAAAATTGTAGACCTGCACCAGGCTGGGAAGACTGAATCTGCAATAGGTAAGCAGCTTGGTTTGAAGAAATCAACTGTGGGAGCAATTATTAGGAAATGGAAGACATACAAGACCACTGATAATCTCCCTCGATCTGGGGCTCCACGCAAGATCTCACCCCGTGGGGTCAAAATGATCACAAGAACGGTGAGCAAAAATCCCAGAACCACACGGGGGGACCTAGTGAATGACCTGCAGAGAGCTGGGACCAAAGTAACAAAGCCTACCATCAGTAACACACTACGCCGCCAGGGACTCAAATCCTGCAGTGCCAGACGTGTCCCCCTGCTTAAGCCAGTACATGTCCAGGCCCGTCTGAAGTTTGCTAGAGTGCATTTGGATGATCTAGAAGAGGATTGGGAGATTGTCATATGGTCAGATGAAACCAAAATAGAACTTTTTGGTAAAAACTCAACTCGTCGTGTTTGGAGGACAAAGAATGCTGAGTTGCATCCAAAGAACACCATACCTACTGTGAAGCATGGGGGTGGAAACATCATGCTTTGGGGCTGTTTTTCTGCAAAGGGACCAGGACGACTGATCCGTGTAAATGAAAGAATGAATGGGGCCATGTATCGTGAGATTTTGAGTGAAAACCTCCTTCCATCAGCAAGGGCATTGAAGATGAAACGTGGCTGGGTCTTTCAGCATGACAATGATCCCAAACACACCGCCCGGGCAACGAAGGAGTGGCTTCGTAAGAAGCATTTCAAGGTCCTGGAGTGGCCTAGCCAGTCTCCAGATCTCAACCCCATAGAAAATCTTTGGAGGGAGTTGAAAGTCCGTGTTGCCCAGCGACAGCCCCAAAACATCACTGCTCTAGGGGAGATCTGCATGGAGGAATGGGCCAAAATACCAGCAACAGTGTGTGAAAACCTTGTGAAGACTTACAGAAACCGTTTGACCTGTGTCATTGCCAACAAAGGGTATATAACAAAGTATTGAGAAACTTTTGTTATTGACCAAATACTTATTTTCCACCATAATTTGCAAATAAATTCATTAAAAATCCTACAATGTGATTTTCTGGATATTTTTTTCTCATTTTGTCTGTCATAGTTGACGTGTACCTATGATGAAAATTACAGGCCTCTCTCATCTTTTTAGGTGGGAGAACTTGCACAATTGGTGGCTGACTAAATACCTTTTTCCCCCACTGTAGATATTGCCTGTTAAAACTATGGCTGAGGGATTTGCACATAGTATTTTAATCATATTAATTAAATTGGAGCCAATTCCCATATGTTCCTAGACAGACCAGAGATATGACCATTCTAGTCCTCTGTAGCTCAATTGGTAGAGCATGGCGCTTGTAACGCCAGGGTAGTGGGTTCGATCCCTGGGACCAACCATACGTAAAAATGCATGCACGCATGACTGTAAGTCGCTTTGGATAAAAGCGTCTGCTAAATGGCATATTACTATAGTCTATCAAAAGCTTTTTCTGCATGGAGAGATAATACAGCACAAGGAGCTGGTGTTTCTGAGGAAGCTTACGGAGGTTATCTGAGGATAAGCGTTTTTCCGTGTCAACCAATTTGGGTAAGTAAGTCTCGAAATGGGATGACAATATTTTGGAAAACAGTTTAATATCTGTGTTTATCAAAGATAGGGGGCGATAGTGAGAACACTGGGTGGCATTCATAACCTTTTTTAAATAAAAGCAAAGTTAGTGCTGTATTCACATCTCTCCCAAATTAACCTTTGTGGTTTTTTTGTACGATTTTATTTCAGTTTTTTTTTTTTTTTTACAATACAAAACATATACACACAAACAACAACATACAGACACCATCCACAACATCCCCCCTGCCCAGACCCACCTGCTCACACCCCCATCTACAGCGCCCGTATCACTCTTCGCCAAACAGCCTCAAACTGCACCATTTTGTTTCTCCCCGTCGCCCACGCACTTTCAACGCAAAGCATTTGACCTTTCCATTGTGTTAACGAAGGAGGATTTGTTGATTTCTAGTTTTTAAGTATACGTTTTTTTTTCAAGATGATTGATGAGAAATGTATCGTCCAACCCATCAGGTATCTCGCTGCACCCTCAAATGCCATGTCTTGAAATATGCAGACAGACAGATTTAAAGTACATTTACATTGTAACACTTCTGACTTCTTCTAACTCCGCCCATAATTTTGGACATCATAACATTCCCAGAAGGCATGGAGGCATGGATTATTGAGTCAGTGTTCGTTTTACACTTCAGACATGACTCTGCCGTTGTGCTGTAGAATTTGTGAATTTTGTCTCGTGTATTAAATTATATACATTAGTTTACACTGGATTAAGCGTACATTTTCGTTAACTGTAATTTCGTTAGTTATGTTCCAACATTTCCTCCATCTTGTGTCAATATCAGTTATTTTTAAGTCTTGGTTCCAATAGTTTATATTGTTTTCTAAGAGGTTGTCAGTTGGATAGGCTCTCTGCAAGGTTTTGTGTATCTTACCTATCAAATGAATATAATTTTCTGACTCAAATAGGATTCCCTCAACATTACTCTGATGTCCAAAAGATTTCAAATAGAAATTTCTTGATATTAAAACTTTTAAGTCGCATGTATTTGAAAATATCTACATTGGTCAGTCCAACATTTCTTTTTAATTCTATCAACGAAAATGTACGCTCTATCATGGAAATACATTTATTTCCTATTACAGTTTCTATGCCTTTAGTGTAGACCAATTTATCGGTGAATTCTGAAAAGCTATCCAAGGATTGTTCCATAGGGTTGTGTTTTTAGGGAGTGATATTGGTTCTTGTAAAATGCATTTCATTTTCTTCAATATTGTTATATCGTTCTTAACTATGAAGTTGTTAATGTTCTTAGCTTTATCCTTAGAAAATAGACAGGTGAAAAGATTCTGGGGATCAGCATGCCCTTGTTCCTCTTTACTTCATATAACTCCAGGCAACATTTAAAGTGTTGGTCCCATGTTTCATGAGCTGAAATAAAAGATCCCACAAATTTTCCATACGCACAAAAAAAACGTATTTAGCTCAAGTTTGGTGCACAAATTTGTTTACATCCCTGTTAGTGAGAATTTCTCCTTTGCCAAGATAATTATTCCACCTGACAGGTGTGGCATATCAAGAGGCTGATTAAACAACATGATCATTACACAGGTGCACCCTGTGCTGGGGACAATAAAAGGCCACTCTAAAATGTGCCGTTTTGTCACACAACACAATGCCACAGATGACTCAAGTTTTGAGGGAGCATTCAATTGGCATGTTGACTGCAGGAATGTCCACCAGAGCTGTTGCCAGAGAATTGAATGCTCATTTCTCTACCATAAGCCGCCTCCAATGTCGTTTTAGAGAATTTGGCAGTACGTCCAACCGGCCTCACAAACGCAGACCACGTGTAACCACATCAGCCCAGGACCTCCACATCCAGCTTCTTCACCTGCAGGATCGTCTGAGACCAACCACCCGGACAGCTGATGAAACTGACGAATATTTCTGTCTGTAATAAAGCCCATTTGTGGGGAAAAACTCATTCTGATTGGCTGGGCCTGGCTCCCCTATGCCCTCCCAGGTCCACCCATGGCTCCGCCCCTGCCCAGTCATGTGAAGTCCATAGATTAGGGCCAAATGAATTTATTTCAATTGACTGATTTCCTTATATGAACTGTAACTCAGTAAAATCTTAAAAATTGTTGCATGTTGCGTTTATATTTTTGTTCAGTGTACATTGGAGAAAGACTACCACTTAAGTATTGTGGTCAGTTTTTATTACCTTGTGTATTAAATTAAAGTATAGTGGCTGGTGGGGCTCTACTTGGGGAGAGTGGGTCCACCGAGAGACTGAAGTGAGATGAGTGGAGACCCCACACATACTTCCGAGGAGGGTCTGATGCTCTCCCAGCCGCCTCCGTCCCGACCCCTCAGATAGACCCCCTCTCCTCTCTCACTAATAACCACCATTGAATCTTAGCTAAAATGACAAACAATGAATAATAATGAATCGACATCCTCTCCTAAATCTGTCCAGAACTCTTATTCATTTTGCAGCAGGTTTGCAAGTCACAAAAAATAAATACAATGACATGGTAGCATAGTTAAATCCTTCCTTCTCTCTCTCCCAAGCCAAACCTGTCCCAATAACCAGATGGAGTTCAGTAGCTTAAACGGAGGGGGACAGCCGTCAACAGGAAGAAAATAACAAACAAAAAAGGAATTGTGCGGTAGCCCATATGGGACTGGCCATCTATCCTAGTTCTCTGAACTATTTGAGAACATTCCCAACGTCAAACCAGTTGGAGAACGTTCCTAGAACAATAACAAAAAATGTAATTAAATGTAAGCATGTTTGAACGTTTAGGAAACGTTCTGTTAAAGTAATGAAATAACTTTATTTTGTCAATTTCCTTTAATGTGCTGGGAATGTTCCAAAGCCAATCAACTATCCTGCACCATTCCCAAAGCATTGTGGGAAGGTTGCATGCAAAATAACCATAGGACAACCATGCCATCACCCAGCTCTAAGAAACATATGGTTCTCAGAACATTATACGCTAGCTGGGTAGGCTGGCATATCGCAGTCCAATACACTTTACACACGTAGCTAACAATTAAATAGGCCAAAACACAAAAGATAGACGAAAACACAAAACCAAACGGAACCCCAAAAAGCACAGTGAAATTCTGTAAAAGAGAACAACACATTAGAACAGATGACAGATATTGTAGCAGACTGCTGCTCAGATCTGGCTTCCCTCTCCTCTCGGAGAGCAGCCTGTGTCCCAAAATGGCACCCTATTCCCTATGGGAAGGGCCTGGTCAAAAGTAGTGCACTACATAGGGAATAGGGTGCCATTTGCAACGCAGGCACAGTAACAGTGGCATGAGTCAGTCAGTCAGTCAGTCATGGAAGGGACATGATGTCTACGTGGCCTCAGTCCACCAACTGTCAGGACCAGGACAGGGCAGTGATGTCACGGTATGAGCAGCCTACTGAGGTTATGGCCTGATCTGGCCTGGTCTGGTATGGCGTGATCTGGCCTTAAACGCAGTTCTGTGGTGCTGGACCTGGGCCCGTACCCATAAAGCGCCTCAGTGGTAGAAGTGCTGATCTAAGACCAGGTCCCCATCTGTCCATATAATCGTATTCATTATGATCTAAAAGACGAAAGTGATCGTAGATCAGCACTCCTACTCTGAGACACTTTATGGATACAGGCCCTGGTTTACCATCCTAAAGCAGGCCTTTGATGCAGGACCACAGAGTTGCCTGCTATCTAAAATGGCACCCTATATGCCCTATGGGGAACTCAGTCAGGGTCTCAACTTACTGTTGAGTTAGAATAGTAGAATACAATTGCGAAATTTGGTTGTGCACTAGCAGTTTTTTCCTCTTATGTCAGTCACTCAATTAGCCCATGTCAGCTAACATAGATTTTTTGGGTAAATTAGTCTAGAGGCCAGCTATCTAAACTTGTAGTAATCATGGTCGAATTACCAACCGGGGGGGGGCCCATTGATTTTGTTAGTCGCTTTCACTCAGATATATTAAAAACTGCAAACAATTTTCTCCATCCTATAGCAAATGTGTAGAATTGCAGGAAATGTACTCTAAAATTTCAAATTCTTTCTCTCCGGTGTCAAGAGGGGGTCCGCTAAAATGTTTTGCTCGTGAGGTGGGCGGTGCTTAGGGCCCCCAAAACGCTAGGACCGTCTCTGACTGCTTGTGTGGGCGGGGACGTTGGTAGTAGACACTTGTAAATAAGAATAGAACACCTCTACATTAATGTGGATGCTACCATGGTTACGGATAAACCTGAACGAACCGTGAATAATGATGAGTGAGAACGTTTAGAATATATAAGTTATATGTTAGGTATAGAAACATATATTTTTTTAAATGACTAAAATATTATATTCTTATTTACAGTGAAAGTGACTCCAAAATGACACAGTACATTATTTATTATTAATTTCTATTGGGCACAAAATAATCTGAAACACAACCAAAACAAACAGCAAATGCATCCAACAAATATGTAGTCACAAGCTTGATGTAGTCATTGCGTGCTATGAATATGGGACTAAATACTAAACGTTTTACTACTTTAATACACAAGTGAATTTGTCCCAATACTTTTTGGTACCCTAAAATGGAGGGACTATGTACAAAAAGTGCTGTAATTTCTAAACCGTTCACCTGATATTGATTAAAATACCATCAAATGAAAGCTGCACTTTATCCTCATAGTCATTGTATCATTTAAAATTCCAAAGCGATGGAGTACAGAGCCAAAACAACCAAAACAATGTGTCACTGTCCCAATACTTTTGGAGCTCACTGTATAGTGCATTATGGGCCCTGGTCAAAGGTAGTGCACTGTATCGGGAACAGCAGGATGCCATTTGGAACACACATTTCACTTTAACATAGACATCTCTGTCCTCAGAAGTATGACCAGTAAGAAGATATTGCTGTGCATTAGGATTTCTTCTTTATGTGGTTGGACTTAGCCAATGGAATGATATGCCTCCAACATACGCCCCACATTTGGAATAATGCTGTAAGTACCTAGCAACAGCATCTGGTAAACAGTCAAACCACCGGGGTCAAATAAAATGGCACAATTTTGGGAACGGTATCATTGCTGTTTTGATCATTTCCTTTAAAAAACATAATTAGTTTCGAGTTCACAGTGGTTCACATTTGTAGTAGTACATTACACCTAAGGTGAAGCCATTATAGTTGCTGTGATTTATTGAATAAGGAAGGTTGATTTCTTCCTTCTTCCTGTCTTCAGGCCACAGCCACAACAGAGCTTTGTCATAACACCATTTACAGTGGCTTGCGAAAGTATTCACCCCCTTGGCATTTTTCCTATTTTGTTGTCTTACAACCTGGAATTACAATGGATTTTTTTGGGGGGGTTGTATCATTTGATTTACATAACATACCTACCACTTTGAAGATGCAAAACAATTTTGGGGTGTGAAACAAATAAGAAATAAAACAAAACAAAACTGAAAACTTGAGCGTGCATAACTATTCACCCAAAGTCAATACTTTGTAGAGCCACCTTTTGCAGCAATTACAGCTGCAAGTCTCTTGGGGTATGTCTCTATAAGCTTGGCACATCTAGCCACTGGGATTTTTGCCCATTCTTCAAGGCAAAACTGCTCCAGCTCCTTCAAGTTGGATGGGTTCCGCTGGTGTACAGCAATCTTTAAGTCATACCACAGATTCTCAATTGGATTGAGGTCTGGGCTTTGACTAGGCCATTCCAAGACATTTAAATGTTTCCCCTTAAACCACTCGAGTGTTGCTTTAGCAGTATGCTCAGAGTCATTGTCCTGCTGGAAGGTGAACCTCCGTCCCAGTCTCAAATCTCTGGAAGACTGAAACAGGTTTCCCTCAAGAATTTCCCTGTATTTAGCGCCATCCATCATTCCTTCAATTCTGACCAGTTTCCCAGTCCTTGCCGATGAAAAACATCCCCACAGCATGATGCTGCCACCACCATGCTTCACTGTGGGGATGGTGTTCTCGGGGTCATGAGAGGTGTTGGGTTTGCGCCAGACATAGCATTTTCCTTAATGGCCAAAAAGCTCAATTTTAGTCTATTCTGACCAGAGTACCTTCTTCCATATGTTTGGGGAGTCTCCCACATGCCTTTTGGCGAACACCAAATGTGTTTGATAATTTTTTTCTTGAAGCAATGGCTTTTTTCTGGCCACTCTTCCGTAAAGCCCAGCTCTGTGGAGTGTACGGCTTAAAGTGGTCCTATGGACAGATACTCCAATCTCTGCTGTGGAGCTTTGCAGCTCCTTCAGGGTTATGTTTGGTCTCTTTGTTGCCTCTATGATTAATGCCCTCCTTGCCTGGTCCGTGAGTTTTGGTGGGCGGCCCTCTCTTGGCAGGTTTATTGTGGTGCCATATTCTTTCCAATTTCTAATAATGGATTTAATAGTGCTCCGTGGGATGTTCAAAGTTTCTGATATTTTTGTATAACCCAACCCTGATCTGTACTTCTCCACAACTTTGTCCCTGACCTGTTTGGATAGCTCCTTGGTCTTCATGGTGCCGCTTGCTTGGTGGTGCCCCTTGCTTAGAGGTGTTGCAGACTCTGGGGCCTTTCAGAACAGGTGTATATATACTGAGATCATGTGACAGATCATGTGACACTTAGATTGCACACAGGTGGACTTTATTTAACTAATTATGTGACTTCTGAAGGTAATTGGTTGCACCAGATCTTATTTAGGGGCTTCATAGCAAAGGGGGTGAATACATATGCACGCACCACTTTTCCGTAATTAGTTTTTTAGAATTTTTTTTACAAGTTATTTTTTTCATTTCACTTCACCAATTTGGATTATTTTGTGTACGTCCATTACATGAAATCCAAATAAAAATCCATTTAAATTACAGGTTGTAATGCAACAGAATAATAAAAACGCCAAGGGGGATGAATACTTTTGCAAGGCACTGCATGAAAACCCTTCCATAATATAGGCTACTACTGTCCTCTTCAATCACTCAATTTATAATCACAGTCAAAGGTTTAATACAATGTAAAATCTGAATAGTGCACACACACACACACATTTGTCAGAAATAAAATAGGCCTTTACTGCTAATGCAATTAATTGTCAGATAATCGATTATTCAAAATAACAATGATTTTTCTCCTGTGGCAGCAAGTTAATAATGAAAATAAAATAGCCTACAACAAAAACTAATTTAGCCATCTAGCAGCCTTGATTTTGGTTTGATTAGGAGTAGCATTGTCAACAATTCTGTTATATTAATACTGGGTTTTCCCGGCTTAAAAATAATAATTACTCAACATTTTGTTTAAACAAAAATATATCACCAGGAATATTTGTTTTTCCAATATAAATAAACATATCAATATTTGTTATTTAATCCAAATGAAAACATATCCCCAGCAACATACATCTTTTTTTGTATCCACAGTAGAAAATGTTAATTAATTACCAAGAGATCCTGTGTAATTGCTAAATTAAATCATGGAATTTCTGCATGAGGGTACTGTAAAATAAATCTCTCACAAATAACTTAAAAATCACCTCTTGCAAATATTGGTTTTCCCAAAAATTCATAGCGTAGCCCTAAATGACCAATATAACAAAGCCTGTATTTCTGATGAAATCAACCGTTCAATGAAAAGAAGGGATCTCCGGAGTGAGGTAGGCTACATCGATTGTGTAAGATGTTATAGCAAAGGCTTTGGTGACATGATGTGGTCACAAATGGCATTACATCATCCCCATTAGAAGTGGACTCGCGCACCGGTTGGTGTTGAGATGCTGCTACCATCCATCTCCTTCACCTGGTGTTGAGATGCCGCTACCATCCATCTCCTTCACCTGGTGTTGAGATGCTGCTACCATCCATCTCCTTCACCTGGTGTTGAGATGCCGCTACCATCCATCTCCTTCACCTGGTGTTGAGATGCTGCTACCATCCATCTCCTTCACCTGGTGTTGAGATGCTGCTACCATCCATCTCCTTCACCTGGTGTTGAGATGCTGCTACCATCCATCTCCTTCACCTGGTGTTGAGATGCTGCTACCATCCATCTCCTTCTTCCCTTTTTGCAGTAGACTTAGTCATCAGCATGTCCACAGGGACGATCAGTGCTTGAAGAGGACTGAAAACATTTCGGTGCCGAAACTCTGCAATATTTTATAAGAGATACAGGAACTCAAGTAGTAGAAGATGTGAGGTGCCGGAACTCCATTTTCCTTGTCTTTGTGATGTGGTTTGGAGCAACCATTTACTTTTTAATTCAAGAGACATGAAATACCAACGTGCCTTTGAAAAAGGATTGTGTTTATTTACAGTGTTTGTCTTGAATTACAATAAAAATGTTTGAATGAATTGAGTGAGTTGCCTCATCTTGGTGATTTCACTGGCAGACGAGGAGGAGGAGGACAGCTCGTATAAACATTAGGTTGGTGTGTCCCAAATGGCACCCTTCTCCCTTCATAATGGCACCCTTCTCCCTTCATAATGGCACCCTTCTCCCTTCATAATGGCACCCTTCTCCCTTCATAATGGCACCCTTCTCCCTTCATAATGGCACCCTTCTCCCTTCATAATGGCACCCTTCTCCCTTCATAATGGCACCCTTCTCCCTTCATAATGGCACCCTTCTCCCTTCATAATGGCACCCTTCTCCCTTTATAATGGCACCCTTCTCCCTTCATAATGGCACCCTTCTCCCTTCATAATGGCACCCTTCTCCCTTCATAATGGCACCCTTCTCCCTTCATAATGGCACCCTTCTCCCTTCATAATGGCACCCTTCTCCCTTCATAATGGCACCCTTCTCCCTTCATAATGGCACCCTTCTCCCTTCATAATGGCACCCTTCTCCCTTCATAATGGCACCCTTCATAATGGCACCCTTCTCCCTTCATAATGGCACCCTTCTCCCTTCATAATGGCACCCTTCTCCCTTCATAATGGCACCCATCTCCCTTTATAATGGCACCCTTCTCCCTTCATAATGGCACCCTTCTCCCTTCATAATGGCACCCATCTCCCTTTATAATGCACTACATTTGACCGCAGACTACTCTGGATCAAAGCCCTACTTCAGGATGGGATACCAGGTCCAACAGGTAGTTTGCACTGTAAAGGAAACAGGGTGCTATTTGGGACACATCGTTGGTTATCTGTGTTATAGTGGAGCTGACCCTAACTCTCCCAGTGGCAGCTTTGGCAGACAGACAGAGGGAAGTCCTGGTGGGGGGGGGGGGATGATCGCAGCAATATGGGCAGTTTTCTCCTCTCTTCCTTATCAGTGACTCTCTCCTTTCTTGCCCACAACCTACGTTGAATAGAAACACAGCCATGTAAACAGTGCAGGAATCCTCCTGGTCCCAAATGGAGTAGACTTCAACGGAAAACCTCCTATAGTGTACGCAGTAGCAGATAACATTCACCACAAATTATTGTCAGCATCAACTGAATATCAACAACCATATTGACATGTTTAGTGGAACAACTGCACATTGTCGATTTAATTTAAGATCGCCAACATTAGCCAGATTTTACTGCTGAAATCAATGTAATGTACCATTGGATGATATTGCTATGATTGTACCATTACTGCTAGGCCTGATCTGACCAGGGAGGCCTGATCTGACCAGAGAGGCCTGATCTGACCAGGGAGGCCTGATCTGACCAGAGAGGCCTGATCTGACCAGAGAGGCCTGATCTGACCAGGGAGGCCTGATCTGACCAGGGAGGCCTGATCTGACCAGGGAGGCCTGATCTGACCAGGGAGGCCTGATCTGACCAGGGAGGCCTGATCTGACCAGAGAGGCCTGATCTGACCAGGGAGGCCTGATCTGACCAGGGAGGCCTGATCTGACCAGGGAGGCCTGATCTGACCAGAGAGGCCTGATCTGACCAGAGAGGTGCAGAATACAAAATCAACACAACAAACTCCATCAACATCATAGTCTCATAGCTGCTGGGGGAGGCCTGATCTTACCCGTTTGAAGTCGTTCATGTTTGTTGCCTGTACAGGGGTCCCGATAAAAGTAAGGTAATTTATTTTAGTTGTCTCCTCATCCCCTTGGTTGTTCTTCACAAACATCTGTTAGGACACATGGAAGAACCACAGATTCATCATTACAGGGGGACACAACCAGTAGAAACTAACGGTCAGTTTCCCGGACACAGTTTAAGCGTTGTCCTGGCATGCTCAATGGAGAATCTCCACCGAAAGAGCTTTCTAGTCTAGGACCATTGTCCGGGAAACTGCCCATAAAGGATATAATTCTTGCAGTCTTAGTTTGAACCTATGTTGCCAATCAAGCAACAAATTCCTGATTATTTTCTGTAAACATGCATTCTATATCACGGCTGTGTGTAGCCTAGTGGGCTGCGGTTGAGACAAAAAAAAACATGACTATTTTGTGCCACTAGATGGCTGTATTGTTCTACTTTAACATAACTAATTACACCTGGGCTGCATCTCAATAGTCTAAAGTGGTTTCCTCCTTCCTTCCTTCCTTCCTTCCTGCACCAAATATGATCTATTATATTGACAAGACATTGGACTGTCTGCTCTAACAATGGGAATAAAAGTCTGCAAAGGCAGAAGGCAGGCTGGAGGAGGCGGGATCAGGTGGGAGCATTCTAGCCAATGAGAGAGTAGATACGCATGTGAACAACAGGCACAACTCTGATATAAAATCGTTTTTTTCTCAAAAGTTGCCAGGATGCCACGTGCGTTTATCAGTAATTCATAACAACCTAAACATTACGAAACCTCTATTCGATCAAATAAGCCTCACTTAGCAATTACATTTTATGTTGACCAAATTTGACACTCATTGACCTCCATAAAGAAACTCCCCCCTTGGTCTCATTGACCTCCATACAGACCCAACCCCCCCCCCCCCCCCTTGCTCTGCGGACCGATTTTGGGTCGGAGTCAGCCTTCTGGCGTCACCTCTTCCTCTCTGTCTGCAGTTCAGAACTGGACAATACTTTCTTCTCCAGTGTTAGAACAGGAACCAACTGAAGTACGTGCAGCGTTTCAATATCCTGTGACCTCAACAAAAGAGGGAAGGAGAGAACCAGGAAGTGAGGGGCCTGCAGGTGATTGGTTGGTGTTAAATGACTTACGGTGACACTCTGGACATTCTGGAATTTGACGTATCTCAGTGGAATCAGTCCGTCGTCCTTGAAGTCCTCCTCTGCCAGGTCCAGGGTCTGGGTGGCCTCGCTCCGCTCAGCATCGTCAAAGTCCATGGAGCGAGGCAGGTTGATGAAGATCTTCACACACTTTGGTGCCTGGGCTGTAAAAGGGAGAAAGGGAAGTAGGCAGAGGGGGAGAGGAAGTAGGCAGAGGGGGGAAAGGAAGTAGGCAGAGGGGGAGAGGAAGTAGGCAGAGGGGGAGAGGAAGTAGGCAGAGGGGGAGAGGAAGTAGGCAGAGGGGGAGAGGAAGTAGGCAGAGGGGGGGAAGGAAGTAGGCAGAGGGGGGAAAGGAAGTAGGCAGAGGGGAAAGGAAGTAGGCAGAGGGGGAGAGGAAGTAGGCAGAGGGGGAGAGGAAGTAGGCAGAGGGGGAGAGGAAGTAGGCAGGGGGAAAGGAAGTAGGCAGAGGGGAAAAGGAAGTAGGCAGAGGGGGAGAGGAAGTAGGCAGAGGGGGGAAAGGAAGTAGGCAGAGGGGAAAAGGAAGTAGGCAGGGGGAAAGGAAGTAGGCAGAGGGGGGAAAGGAAGTAGGCAGAGGGGGGAAGGAAGTAGGCAGAGGGGGGAAGGAAGTAGGCAGAGGGGGGAAAGGAAGTAGGCAGAGGGGAAAAGGAAGTAGGCAGAGGGGAAAAGGAAGTAGGCAGAGGGGAAAGGAAGTAGGCAGAGGGGAAAGGAAGTAGGCAGAGGGGGAAATAAGGAAGTAGGCAGAGGGGGGAAAGGAAGTAGGCAGAGGGGGGAAATGAGGTATGTATGAGAAAACAAGGCAACCAAAGCAAGCAAGGGAACTCAACAACACAACAAATGATAAACCATGATCATTCCAATAAAGGCCAACATCTATTCCATGGGAAAAAGGATCAAACTTAAAAGGTTTTCCTTTTCTAGTACATGTGCTTTTACTAGGAACGGAGCAACATTTAGGTGCAGCCAGGAAGAATAAGGACTCACCGAAGTCAGAGGACTGGAGCTTCATTGAGAACAGCTTGACGGGCTGGTTGAAGGCCATCGTAATGAGGAGCTGTAGGGGAGAAAATATGAGTCTCTCAGAGAGGGGTGTTATTATACATCTATGAGTCTCTCAGAGAGGGGTGTTATTATACATCTATGAGTCTCTCAGTGAGGGGTGTTATCATACATCTATGAGTCTCTCAGTGAGGGGTGTTATTATACATCTATGAGTCTCTCAGTGAGGGGTGTTATCATACATCTATGAGTCTCTCAGTGAGGGGTGTTATTATACATCTATGAGTCTCTCAGTGAGGGGTGTTATTATACATCTATGAGTCTCTTAGTGAGGGGTGTTATTATACATCTATGAGTCTCTCAGTGAGGGGTGTTATTATACATCTATGAGTCTCTTAGTGAGGGGTGTTATTATACATCTATGAGTCTCTCAGAGAGGGGTGTTATTATACATCTATGAGTCTCTTAGTGAGGGGTGTTATTATACATCTATGAGTCTCTCAGAGAGGGGTGTTATTATACATCTATGAGTCTCTTAGTGAGGGGTGTTATTATATATCTATGAGTCTCTCAGTGAGGGGTGTTATTACACATCTATGAGTCTCTCAGTGAGGGGTGTTATTATACATCTATGAGTCTCTCAGTGAGGGGTGTTATTATACATCTATGAGTCTCTCAGTGAGGGGTGTTATCATACATCTATGAGTCTCTCAGAGAGGGGTGTTATTATACATCTATGAGTCTCTTAGTGAGGGGTGTTATTACACATCTATGAGTCTCTTAGTGAGGGGTGTTATTATACATCTATGAGTCTCTCAGAGAGGGGTGTTATTATACATCTATGAGTCTCTTAGTGAGGGGTGTTATTACACATCTATGAGTCTCTCAGAGAGGGGTGTTATTATACATCTATGAGTCTTTCAGTGAGGGGTGTTATTATACATCTATGAGTCTCTCAGTGAGGGGTGTTATTATACATCTATGAGTCTCTCAGTGAGGGGTGTTATTATACATCTATGAGTCTCTCAGTGAGGGGTGTTATTATACATCTATGAGTCTCTCAGTGAGGGGTGTTATTATACATCTATGAGCCTCTCAGTGAGGGGTGTTATCATACATCTATGAGTCTCTCAGAGAGGGGTGTTATTATACATCTATGAGTCTCTCAGTGAGGGGTGTTATTATACATCTATGAGTCTCTTAGTGAGGGGAGTTATTATACATCTATGAGTCTCTTAGTGAGGGGTGTTATTATACATCTATGAGTCTCTTAGTGAGGGGAGTAATTATACATCTATGAGTCTCTTAGTGAGGGGTGTTATTATACATCTATGAGGCTCTCAGTAAGGGGTGTTATTATACATCTATGAGTCTCTCAGTGAGGGGTGTTATTATACATCTATGAGTCTCTTAGTGAGGGGTGTTATTATACATCTATGAGTCTCTTAGTGAGGGGTGTTATTATACATCTATGAGTCTCTCAGTGAGGGGTGTTATTATACATCTATGAGTCTCTTAGTGAGGGGTGTTATTATACATCTATGAGTCTCTTAGTGAGGGGTGTTATTATACATCTATGAGTCTCTCAGTGAGGGGTGTTATCATACATCTATGAGTCTCTCAGTGAGGGGTGTTATCATACATCTATGAGTCTCTTAGTGAGGGGTGTTATTATACATCTATGAGTCTCTTAGTGAAGGGTGTTATCATACATCTATGAGTCTCTTAGTGAAGGGTGTTATCATACATCTATGAGTCTCTTAGTGAAGGGTGTTATTATACATCTATGAGTCTCTTAGTGAAGGGTGTTATCATACATCTATGAGTCTCTTAGTGAGGGGTGTTATTATACATCTATGAGTCTCTCAGTGAGGGGTGTTATTATATATCTATGAGTCTCTTAGTGAGGGGTGTTATTATATATCTATGAGTCTCTTAGTGAGGGGTGTTATTATACATCTATGAGTCTCTGAGTGAGGGGTGTTATTATACATCTATGAGTCTCTGAGTGAGGGGTGTTATTATACATCTATGAGTCTCTTAGTGAAGGGTGTTATCATACATCTATGAGTCTCTTAGTGAAGGGTGTTATTATACATCTATGAGTCTCTTAGTGAAGGGTGTTATCATACATCTATGAGTCTCTTAGTGAGGGGTGTTATTATACATCTATGAGTCTCTCAGTGAGGGGTGTTATTATATATCTATGAGTCTCTTAGTGAGGGGTGTTATTATATATCTATGAGTCTCTTAGTGAGGGGTGTTATTATACATCTATGAGTCTCTTAGTGAGGGGTGTTATTATACATCTATGAGTCTCTTAGTGAGGGGTGTTATTATATATCTATGAGTCTCTTAGTGAGGGGTGTTATTATACATCTATGAGTCTCTTAGTGAAGGGTGTTATCATACATCTATGAGTCTCTTAGTGAGGGGTGTTATTATACATCTATGAGTCTCTCAGTGAGGGGTGTTATTATATATCTATGAGTCTCTTAGTGAGGGGTGTTATTATATATCTATGAGTCTCTTAGTGAGGGGTGTTATTATACATCTATGAGTCTCTGAGTGAGGGGTGTTATTATACATCTATGAGTCTCTGAGTGAGGGGTGTTATTATACATCTATGAGTCTCTTAGTGAAGGGTGTTATCATACATCTATGAGTCTCTTAGTGAAGGGTGTTATTATACATCTATGAGTCTCTTAGTGAAGGGTGTTATCATACATCTATGAGTCTCTTAGTGAGGGGTGTTATTATACATCTATGAGTCTCTCAGTGAGGGGTGTTATTATATATCTATGAGTCTCTTAGTGAGGGGTGTTATTATATATCTATGAGTCTCTTAGTGAGGGGTGTTATTATACATCTATGAGTCTCTTAGTGAGGGGTGTTATTATACATCTATGAGTCTCTTAGTGAGGGGTGTTATTATATATCTATGAGTCTCTTAGTGAGGGGTGTTATTATATATCTATGAGTCTCTTAGTGAGGGGTGTTATTATACAACGAATTGCAAAAATCTCTGAAGCTGGAGACTCTTATCTCCCTCAATAACTTTAAGCATCAGTTGTCAGAGCACCTTACCGATCACTGCACCTGTACACAGCCCATCTGAAATTAGCCCACCCAACTACCTCATCCCTATATTGTTATTTATTTTGCTCTTTTGCACCCCAGTATCTCTATTTGCACATAATCTCTTGCACATCTAGCATTCCAGTGTTAATACTATTGTAATTATTCTGCACTATAGCCTATTTATTGCCTTACCTCCATAACTTGCTACATTTGCACACACTGTATATATATTTTCTGTTGTATTTCTGACTTTATGTTTTTTACCCCATATGTAACTCTGTGTTGTTTTTTATTGCACTACTTTGCTTTATCTTGGCCAGGTCGCAGTTGTAAATGAGAACCTGTTCTCAACTGGCTTACCTGGTTAAATAAAGGTGAAATAAAAAATAAAAAATAAAAAATATATGAGTCTCTTAGTGAGGGGTGTTATTATATATCTATGAGTCTCTCAGTGAGGGGTGTTATTATACATCTATGAGTCTCTCAGTGAGGGGTGTTATCATACATCTATGAGTCTCTCAGTGAGGGGTGTTATTATACATCTATGAGTCTCTCAGTGAGGGGTGTTATTATACATCTATGAGTCTCTCAGTGAGGGGTGTTATTATACATCTATGAGTCTCTCAGTGAGGGGTGTTATTATACATCTATGAGTCTCTCAGTGAGGGGTGTTATTATACATCTATGAGTCTCTGAGTGAGGGGTGTTATTATACATCTATGAGTCTCTTAGTGAGGGGTGTTATTATATATCTATGAGTCTCTTAGTGAGGGGTGTTATTATATATCTATGAGTCTCTCAGTGAGGGGTGTTATTATACATCTATGAGTCTCTTAGTGAGGGGTGTTATTATATATCTATGAGTCTCTTAGTGAGGGGTGTTATTATATATCTATGAGTCTCTCAGTGAGGGGTGTTATTATACATCTATGAGTCTCTCAGTGAGGGGTGTTATTATACATCTATGAGTCTCTCAGTGAGGGGTGTTATTATACATCTATGAGTCTCTCAGTGAGGGGTGTTATTATACATCTATGAGTCTCTTAGTGAGGGGTGTTATTATACATCTATGAGTCTCTTAGTGAGGGGTGTTATTATACATCTATGAGTCTCTTAGTGAGGGGTGTTATTATACATCTATGAGTCTCTTAGTGAGGGGTGTTATTATACATCTATGAGTCTCTTAGTGAGGGGTGTTATCATACATCTATGAGTCTCTTAGTGAGGGGTGATATCATACATCTATGAGTCTCTTAGTGAGGGGTGTTATTATACATATATGAGTCTCTTAGTGAGGGGTGTTATTATACATCTATGAGTCTCTTAGTGAGGGGTGTTATTATACATCTATGAGTCTCTTAGTGAGGGGTGTTATCATACATCTATGAGTCTCTTAGTGAGGGGTGATATCATACATCTATGAGTCTCTTAGTGAGGGGTGTTATTATACATATATGAGTCTCTTAGTGAGGGGTGTTATTATACATATATGAGTCTCTCAGTGAGGGGTGTTATCATACATCTATATTTTCCACACTGACATCAATAGAAGGTAACATCCCGCAAATGAAGGAAAATGTGGCTGTGTTCCACTTGGGTCTCGTCAATTAATTCCAAAACCAAGGCAAACATTTTCAAATGGACATGGTGGGTACTTCCAGTAAACCTCACAACAGGTGACTGGACTGAAAACATTTCAGACCACTCTGACCAAAAAGAGAAGAAGGAGCTAACATCCATCCATCCTCAGACTCACCTGCTCGTCACAGTCAGACTCCAGGTAGGTGGTGTCCTTGACCAAGCAGTTGTCAAAACCGCTCTCGTCGCTCTCATTTAGGCACTCACAGCCAGCTTTGTTCACAAACGGCATCAGGTCCATCTGAACGCACAGACACAGTACAAATATATATATTTTTAAAAGGACACACACAAGGTGAACCCCATGTTAAGTGCACATTACAAGCAAGCACAAAAAGCTGAAAGATTTAATTATAGTCAGAGGTTCTCGCACCTACTTGTGTAGCATCACACTAAATGTTGACACTGCTTTACAGAAATGTGAGCTGATGTAGAGGATGGTTAGCTTTGACTTATGCTAAACGTTGCTACTGCCTTCCGGAGGCCTGTCCTGGGATACTGTCAGCATTGACGGTGCATCTGGAGTATGCTATGTTACGGTGCAGAGGGGTTCTGAGTTCACGCCCTGTCTCGGGAAGACTAGGGAGGGGTTCTGAGTTCACGCCCTGTCTCGGGAAGACTAGGGAGGGGTTCTGAGTTCACGCCCTGTCTCGGGAAGACTAGGGAGGGGTTCTGAGTTCACGGCCCAGGTCAGGAGGCCAGGGAGGGGTTCTGAGTTCACATCCTGTCTCAGGAAGACAGGGAGGGGTTCTGAGTTCACGTCCTGTCTCGGGAAGACAGGGAGCGGTTCTGAGTTCACGTCCTGTCTCGGGAAGACAGGGAGGGATTCTGAGTTCACGGCCCAGGTCGGGAGGCCAGGGACAGAACTCAGAAGTATAACTAGCCTAGGGTGAGTTTCCCAAAAACATAAAGATCGGTAAGCTAGATGGTAGGCAATAGACGAATGATGATCTTAATTCTAAAGATTATCTTTACGTTTTGGAAAACTCACCCGAGTGATGCAGTTAATATTATACTCACATATCCCTTGGGAATGTCTGAGTCCTCGTTGCTTCCAGGGTCGTTTTCTACATGCTGCTTGATCTTCTCCTCTAGACCCGAGGCATCTGCACCCTGATACTGGTCAATGCGCACTTTGTTACGGAAAAACAAAAACGTTGGCGTTGCAGAGATGTTGTTGGCGGCAGCCGTTGCCTGATAGGGAAGAGGGAAGATTGACATCGAAATCTTAGTCACATGCATAACCACACATACCAGACTTCTTCATCTGTATTGCTCAATGAATGACATGAGAGGATGTTGACATGTCTGAGGCCATACATCACTTCTTGTTTACCAAGAATCCTACGACAACAACAACTTGAACAATGGAGTACCTGGTGTTTTGATTACGATACAGTAGGTTGTATTATTAAAGCTCGTAACACAAAAAGAACCTCACCTGACAGACGTGTACATCTACTTCAAGAAAAATTACATGTGGGTACTTGTTACTCAACATGTTGAAAGCAGGGGATATTCTGACACAGGGTCGACACCTGGGGAGCGAAGAGGAGTTTAATAGGAAGCTATTGTCAACTAACCCGGAAGTGTAGTTAATTGGCTAACGTTAGTTAGCTAGTTATTATCAATGGCTGTTATAAACAAAACAGGAATGCAAAAGTAAGCCTTACATATGCAGTAGCTAAAGCTAAAACAATAGTTAGTCAAGCATTCTTCTTCAGAGTTAGCTAGTTATCTAGATGGTTAGCTAGCTAACTCATGTTAGCAAACATAGCTGTTGTGTTCCCTTCACATGGAAGTGCATAGCTAGCTAGTAGATGCCTATTAAAACCACTAGCTAGATAGGTGGCTAGCTAGCTAGATAACATTACTTATATGTACCACAAACTATATAGAACATATTTGACTGTATTGTTAGATAGCTAGTACCAGACTACTATGATGCTGTTAACAAGTAGTCTAGCTAGCTAGCTAGCTTAGCCTGTCTGATATTGCTAAGTCATAGCTGGCTAAGCTATCTAGCTAGCTAACAGCGTGGAGTGTCGTCAGAGTTAAATTACCGTTTGCTATTTTGTCACGCTTTTAAAAAGAGCTGTTTGAAAGTACTCAACAACTGATACACCGTTAAATCCGAAACAAATGTACCAACTAGCTAGCTATACATTCACAAATGAACGTGGATCACCCATTTCAGTTTAAGATCACCTCTAGCATGCTAGCCAGCTACATACCTAGTAAAGCCAGGCCTGGGAACAGATTTTGAACCTTACCCTGCCATCGTGAACTTCACTACGGCAAGCCTTGAGCCGGCGGCGGATAGCTCAGGTTGGAATTCTGAATCATTTCCGATTACCTTTACCCCGACCATTTTACAGAATACAGCTGCAAATGTGTATTTTATTTTATGACAGATTATATACAAAACAGTGTCACGGTTGTACACTGTCCAAACTCAACTCCACTCTCGGATCACACACTTTCCTTGAAGCTCCTTGACGAAATGTTGGACATTAACCAATGAAAACCAAGCAGGGCGTGCTCAACTCCACAGCTCAAACAAGTCAAGGAAATTTAATGAATGTATTATATTTCGATTAAACAAGTACTGATCCAAGGTCAGTTTTTACTTCACGTGAATCTATCGAAATCCAATTGTATTTGTCACATGCCCCGAATACAACGGGTGTAGACTTAACCGGGAAATGCTTGCTTACGAGCCCTTCCCAACGATGCAGAGTTAAACAATTAAAAATTAAAAATAGTAGCAGGAGGAATATGATACACAAAAATGGAGCTGTATACAGGGAGTACCAGTACCAGCTCAATGTGTGTTTGTGTTGTCGGTATGCGTGTGTGTTTTATGTGTGTGAGTATGTAGTGTATGTGAATGTGTGAGAGTGTCAGTGTAGTGTGTGAGTGTGTATATATTGTGTATATCACCAGGAGGCTGCTTAGGGGAGAACGGCTCATAATAGTGACCAGAACGGAGCAAATGGAATGGCATCAAACACCTGGAAACCATGTTTTATGTATTTGATACCATTCCACTGATTCCGCTCCAGTCATTACCACGAGCCCGTCCTCCCCAATTAGGGTGCCACCAACCTCCTGTTGTGTATATATAGTCTTGTGAGTGTGCATAGGGTCAGTGCAGATAGTCCGGGTAACCATTAATTAACTATTTAGCAGTCTTGTGGCTATTTAGCAGTCTTATGGCTTGGGGGGGTAGAAGCTGTCTTGGAGCCTGTTGGTCCGAGAGCCGATGCTCCAGTACCGTTTGCCGGACGGTAGCAGAGTGAACAGTCTATGGCTTGGCTGGCTTGAGTCTTTGGCCAATTTTCGGCCCTTTCTTTATATAATAATAATAATATGCCATTTAGCAGACACTTTTATCCAAAGCGACTTACAGTCATGCGTGCATACATTTTTGTGTATGGGTGGTCCCGGGGATCGAACCCACTACCTTGGCGTTACAAGCGCCGTGCTCTCTTTGTCACCGCCTGATATAGAGGTCCTGGATGGCAGGGAGCTCGGCCCCATGGATGTACTGGGCTGTCCGCACCACCCTCTTTATCGCTTTGCGGTCGAGGGACGAGGGCGGTGCATTTGCCATACCAAGCGGTAAAGCAGCCAGTCAAGATGCTCTCGATGATGCAGCTGTAAAACGTTTTGAGGATCTGAGGGCCCATTCGAAATCTTTTTATCCTCCTGAGCGGGTAGAGGTGCTGCCGTGCCCTCTTCACGACTCTGCGGGTGTGTGGACCATGTTAAGTCCTTAGTGATGTGGACGCCAACGAACTGGAAGCTCTTGACCCGCTCCACAAGAGCCCGTCGATGTCGATATGGATGGAGGCGTGCTCTCCCCTCTTTCTCCTGTAGTCCACGATCAGCTCCTTGGTCTTACTGACGTTGAGGGGGAGGTTGTTGTCCTGGTAACACACTGCTAAGTCTCTGACCTCCCTGTAGACTGTCTCATCGCTGTCGAAGATCAGGCCTACCACCGTCATGTCATCAGCAAACTTGATGATGGTGTTGGAGTCGTGCGTGGCCATGCACTCGTGGGTGAACAGAGAGCACAGGAGGAGACTAAGCACACACAGTTGATGGGCCCTCGTGTTGAGGGTCAGCGTGGCGGAGGTGTTGGCGTTGTTGCCTACCCTCACTACCTGGGGCCGTCCCATCAGGAAGTCCAGGATCCAGTTACAGAGGGAGGTGTTCAGTCCCAGGGTCCTTAGCTTAGTGATGAGCTTGGAGGGGACTATGGTGTTGAACGCTGAGCTGTAGTCTATGAACGGCATTCTCACATAGTTATTTCCCCTCTTGTCCAGGTGGGAGAGGGCAGGGTGAAATGCAATTGAGATCTTTGGATCTGTTTGGGCGGTATGGGAGTTGGAGTGGGTCCAGGGTGTCTAGGATGATGATGTGTGTGTCATAACCAGCCATTCAAAGCCCTTCATAATTACAGATGTGAGCGCTACAGGGTGATAGTCATTTATGCATGTTACCTTGGTGCTCTTGGGAACAGGGACAATGGTGGTCAGCTTGAAACATGTTGGGATGACAGACTGGGACAAGATTATTGAAAATGTCAGTGAAGACACTTGCCAGCTGGTCTGCGCATGCTTTGAGAACGCGCCCTGGTATTCTGCCGGCCTTACAAATGTTAACCTGTTTCATGGTTTTACTCACATCGGCCACAGAGAGAGAGAGATCTCACGGTCATCCGGAACAACAGGGGCTTTCACGCAAGACTCAGTGTTGTATTCCTCAAAGTGAGCATCCCAGTCTGTACTAGCGAAACAGTCTCGTAGCCTCGTGTCTGCTTTATTGGACCACTTCTTTATTGAGCGCGTCATTGGTAAATCCTGTGTGAGCTTTTGTTTGTAAACAAGAAGCAGGAAAATAGAGTCATGGTCAGAATTGCCGAAGGGAGGATGAGGGAGGACCTTATATACGTTTCTGTGGGTAGAATAAAAGTGGATTCGAGTTATAGCGCCCCCTAGTGGCGCAGGAGACGTGTTTGTAAAAGTGAGGTAGAACAGTTTTAAGTCTCCCTGCGTTAAAGTCTCAACCCACCAGAGACACTGCCTCTTGTTTGTTTATGGCCCCATACAGTTGACTTGTGGAGGGAAGTCCCCTGTAGCTCAGTTGGTAGAGCATGGCGCTTGCAACACCAGGGTTGTGGGTTTGTTTCTCACGGGGGGCCAGTATAAAAATGAATGCACTCACTAACTGTAAGTCGCTCTGGATAAGAGCATCTGCTAAATGACTAAAATGTCAAATGTATACAGCCGTGATGATTACAGATGAAAATTATCTTAGATAAAGGGGTCTGTACCTTACCATGAGGTATGCTATATCAGGTGAACAAAAACTAGAGATTTCCTTCACACTGGAAGCAGTGCACCAGTTGTTGTTTATGAAGATACTCACCCTTAACCCCTTTGGACTTGCCCGAGGCCGCCTTCGTCTGATCATGCCGTTGCCTGGAGAAACCACTGTGTCCTACGTACATAGAGTCATCCAAAGCATATCGTTTTGCAGAAAGGTGCTTTTTCTACTTGGGTGAGCTCTCTAGTAAAAAAAATTAAACATAATCTGGGGTAGTGATTACATATTTTCAAATTCATATTATGATTTTTATTTATTTTTTATCCGACACAGAAAGAGCTGGCTAAAAAACGATTTGCTACTGAACATTTGGATCGAATGTCCCTCATGACAGTCGACACAGCCGTTTTCTTCTTAGCCCAAAGGCCAGCAGATGGCGGTATTGAGTCGTTTCATTCTTCTCACAGCATAGCTAGCTAAATAACTTAGATATAAAGCTAAGCTGCTAAACACTTGGCATTGATAGCTGTCCAGATTAAAGTTTCAAAAATACTAATTTCACTGTTTTTTAACCATTCTTCTCGTAAACCTGAGAGAAATGGGTAAGTAGAAATAGAAAGCTTAGCATAGACCTTTCGAATGTTACTCGCTAGTTAGGGGAGAAACAAGGGAGAAACAAAGCTGACCTTAGATGAGTTTTCTAGCAAGCTATCCTTTAAAAAAAACATTGACTCCAAAGACTATGATGGTAAGTTCAAGTTATCTTTTGACTCTGGATTACCATCTAGCTACCTAGCTATGTATTTTGACCATCAAAGACCCTTACAGTACTAATATATCTGACACTTCAAGGTTATTGAACTTGACACTTCAAGGTTATGACAGGGTTAAACATTTTCCTTCTTGGTCACATAGCCCTTACACAGCCTGAAGGTGTGTTGGGTCATTGTCCTGTTGAAAAACAAATGATAGTCCCACTAAGCCCAAACCAGATGGGATGGCGTATCACTGCAGAATGCTGTGGTAGCCATGCTGGTTAAGTGTGCCTTGAATTCTAAATAAATCACAGACAGTGTCACTAGCAAAGCACCCCCACACCATAACACCTCCTCCTCCATGTTTTACGATGGGAACTACACATGTGGAGATCATCCGTTCACCCACACCGCGTCTGACAAAGACACGGCGGTTGGAACCAAAAATCTCCGGTTTGGACTCCAGACCAAAGGACACATCGGTCTCATGTCCATTGCTCGTGTTTCTTGGCCCAAGCAGGTCTCTTCTTCTTATTGGTGTCCTATAGTAGTGGTTTCTTTGCAGGAATTCGACCATGAAGGCCTGATAAACACAGTCCCCTCTGAACAGTTGATGTTGAGATGTGTCTGTTACTTGAACTCTGTGAAGCATTTATTTGGGCTGCAATTTCTGAGGCTGGTAACTCTAATGAACTTATTTACATTTACATTTACGTCATTTAGCAGACGCTCTTATCCAGAGCGACTTACAAATAGGTGCATTCACCTTATAGCCAGTGGGATCACCACTTTACAATGTTTTTTGTTTTTTTTGGGGGGGGTTGGGGTTTGGGTTGGGGTAAGGGGGGGGTAGAAGGATTACTTTATCCTATACCAGGTATTCCTTAAAGAGGTGCGGTTTCAAATGTCTCCGGAAGGTGGTGAGTGACTCCGCTGTCCTGGCGTCGTGAGGGAGCTTGTTCCACCATTGGGGTGCCAGAGCAGCGAACAGTTTTGACTGGGCTGAGCGGGAACTATGCTTCCGCAGAGGTAGGGGAGCCAGTAGGCCAGAGGTGGATGAACGCAATGCCCTCGTTTGGGTGTAGGGACTGATCAGAGCCTGAAGGTACGGAGGTGCCGTTCCCCTCACAGCTCCGTAGGCAAGCACCATGGTCTTGTAGCAGATGCGAGCTTCAACTGGAAGCCAGTACTCTGGGTCTTCATTTCCTGTGGCGGTCCTCATGAGAGCCAGTTTCATCATAGCGCTTGATGGTTTTTGCGACTGCACTTGAAGAAACTTTCAAAGTTCTTGAAATCTTCCGTATTGACTGACCTTCATGTCTTAAAGTAATGATGGACTGTCGTTTCTCTTTGCTTATTTGAGCTGTTCTTGCCATAATATAGACTTGATCTTTTACCAAATAGGGCTATCTTCTGTATACCCCCCCTACCTTGTCACAACACAACTGATTGGCTCAAACGCATTAAGAAGGAAAGACATTCCACAAATTAACTTTTAAGAAGGCACACCTGTTAATTGAAATGCATTCTAGGTGACTACCTCATGAAGCTGGTTGAGAGAATGCCAAGAGTGTGCAAAGCTGTCATCAAGGAAAGGCGTGGCTATTTGAAGAATCTCAAATATAAAATATATTTTGATTTGTTTAACACATGTTTTTGGTTACTACATGATTCCATAGGTGTTATTTCATAGTTTTGATGTCTTCACTATTATTCTACAATGTAAAAAATAGTCAAATTAAAGAAAAACCCTTGAATGAGTAGGTGTGTCCAACCTTTTTGACTGGTACTGTATATCAAAACAATATCTAAAGAAATCTACCGGTACACACACTATCTCACACACACACACACACACACACACACACACACACACACACACACACACACACACACACACACACACACACACACACACACACACACACACACACACCCCTAGAGTATATGAAGTATAAGCTAATCTAAATTCAATGGTGTCCACCAGGGCTCGCTTCTAGGTACCCTCCTCTTTTCTCCGTCATATCCTGGTCTCTCTTATCGTTGCTATGAGGACGACACTCAACTGCTCTTCTCCTTCCCCCTTCTGACACGCATCTCTGTGTGCCAGGCAGACATCTCAGCTTGGAAGGACTGCCCGCTCCAAGACCTCTCCATCACGGTTGACAACTCCGCGGCGTGACCCTGGATAACACCCTGTCGTTCTCTGCAAACGTCAAAGCAGTGACTCGCTCCTGCAGGTTCATGCTAAACAACACCCGTAGAGTACAGCCTTTCCTCACACAGGAGGTGGCACAGGTCCTAATTCAGGCACTTGTCATCTCCCCGTCTAGACTAGTGCAACTCTCTGATGCCTGGGCTCCCTGCTTGTGCCATCAAACCCCTGCAACTTATCCAGAGTGCCGCAGCCCGCCTGGTGTTCAACCTTCCTAAGTTCTCCCATGTCAACCCGAGCACTCCGTTCCGCCACCTCTGGTCTCATGGCCCTCCCGCTTATACTGCATATACAGTAGGTGTGTGTGTGTGCGAGAGAGAGAGAGTGGATTTCTTTATATATTATTTATATATATATTGGTCCAGGCAATCTATATACAAAAAATTATTTACATCTGAGAAGAGAGAAAACGTAAAATGACTCACTCTCCAGTCTCCATTGAATTGCATTGAATTTGCTTATAATGCATATACTCTAGGGGTGTGTGTGTGTGAGAGAGTGTGTGTGCATTTCTTTAGATATTGTTTATATATATATATATATATATACATACACTGAGTGTACAAAACATTAGGTACACCTTCCTAATTTTGAGTTGCACCCACTTTTGCCCTCAGAACATCCTCAGTTCGTCGGGGCATGAACTCTACAAGGTGTCGGAAGCGTTCCACAGGGATGCTGGGCCATGTTGACTCCAACGCTTCCCACAGTGATGCTGGCCCATGTTGACTCCAATGCTTCCCACTGTTGTATCAAATTGGCTAGATGTCCTTTGGGTGGTGGACCATTCTTAATACACACAGGAAACTGTTGAGCGTGGAAAAACCCAGCAGCGTTGCAGTTCTTGACACACTCAAACTGGTGCGCCTGGCACCTACTACCATACCCCATTCAAAGACACTAAAATCTTTTGTCTTGCCCATTCACCCTCTGAATGGCACACATACAAAACATTTATTCAGATTTGTCCATCAGTAGCTCAGAGAACAACCCTTACGAAAAAAGATTGCAGTCAGAGTGCGGTATAACTGCAGTACACTGCTGTATCACTGCAGTATGTTGCACATACTGGGTCCAAAAAAACACAGTTGACTGCAGTTACTGCACTTTTGTAAGGGAAGGGTACCAAATCACATGTTTTTATTTTCCGTTATGGACATGAATGGGTTAAAATGGATTCTGCAACAATATATGCATGATGCTAGCCTCATCATCTCTAGCTCCAATCTGTCCAACACCTCTATGGTCCAACACCACGCCAGAGATGGTCGTTTCATCATTTCAGGGCGTGACTACAATGAATGACAGGAACTGTGAACCAATCCACGTTCAAGTTACTGCACACTGTAACCAATCAACGTTCACAATCTTTCCGGAAGTTTTATGCGCAGATAATCATACGCATGATCACACAAACCAATGACAGAATTGTTTCAGTATTATTTTTAATATTTCCCGAGTAGTCCATTAAAATATACAGATTTGATACAATTTCTGCATGGATATGGCGGAGAAGGTCACGAAAACTGCAGGTAAAGTCAGTGTGTATGTAGATAACATGAGTTAGCCAATTCGTCTTATTAGCTAGCAAACGTTAGCTACAATGCTGAAATCATGTGTGATGTGTTGCATCAGACCGGTGTTGCTAGTTAGCTTACATACCCGTAGCACAAGCGTATCTTGACTGTCTAGCGAGCTAAAACAAGCTAGCTAAGCTTACTACGCATCGGTGTGAGCTCTGCGCTTTTGTTTGAGGGCGTTTTTAATTTATGTCATCCCTGTACCTAGCTGAGTTTCCAAACTCCACGATATGTACATAGCTCCAACCTTTGAGTGGGTGAAACAGGCTACATAGTGCGGTGTCAAATATGGGATTTATCATCATGAATGACCGTGAACACGTCAAACTAGGTTTAGATGAATTGACAGGCATGCAGAATCAAGTACACTTTTTTTTCCAGGTGAAGTGTATGTATCTGACAAAGAGGGGGATGACCAGGATGGTGATGGAACAGAGCAGAAGCCTTTCAAGACCTCCTTGAGGGTAAGAGGAATCAGTGTTGTCTGTCTGTTTCTTTTTCGTTATGACGCCATCCAACAGAACTGAGATGTCTACGCACCCTTGAATAAATCACGGTTAAGTGAATTGCTCTAACAACAGCTATGTGATTTCACAGGCGTTGACATTTGCTGGAAAAGAGCCATTCCCAACCATCTATGTGGACTCTCAGAAGGGTGGAGAGGTACATAGTTACAACAAGCAATGGAAAACGAAGTCAAAAAAACAAACCCAGCAAAATCTGAATATGTTTTCATTTGGTTTCACTTTCTTATTTGGTTTCCCCTATTCATCTAGCGTTGGGCAGTGATCTCCAAGACGCAGATGAAAAATGTGAAGAAGTTATTTGCTAAAGAGCAGATGAAGAGTGATTCCAAAGACAAAAAGGAGGTACGTGGGGAGGAGGAAATGGTTAGATGGTGTGTCCAAAATGGCACCCTATTCCCTGTATAGTGCACTACCTCTGGTCAAAAGTAAAGTGCACTATATAGGGAATAGGGTGCCATTTGGGGTGCTGCCATTATAATTATACACACTATTGTCTTCGGCCATAAACCGTGTACTCACTGCTCACAGGCAGCAGTAGCCTATGTAAGCGGCAATTTATCTTCCACTTTGATTTGAAGGCAGAGGATTCTGAGAGACGAGAGAAGAATCTGGAAGAAGCTAGAAAAATCACCATTGAGAATGACTCCAGCCTTCCAGAGCCTAAAACGGTCAGATCCACAATATTCTCTTTAGTCAGCATCCTGTCAGAAACTCCTCATCTTTGGAAATAAGTATATCATTTTTGTCTTCCATTGTGTTGAAATTGAATCAACCCGTTCCCAACAGGTTAAAATCTATCAGCTGGAGCCGCTCCGGGGGGAGAGAGTGAAGGTGTTTGGCTGGGTGCACCGAATGAGAAAACAAGGTGAGGATTTTAGAAAGACAAGTCCAGTATGAAGGAACTTAGAGATAGTTTTGCGAGCCAATGCTAACTAGCATTCGTTTTAGCGGTAGCTTAGCACAAAGACTGGAAGTCTCTGGGTACAGCTAGCATGCTTCCAGTTTTTTGCGCTAAGCTAGTTAACATTGGCTCGCAAAGCTACCTCTAACTTCCTTCATACTGGACACAGATACATAAAAATGGTTTCCACGAGTTTGTCTGACTCTGTGGAAGTAGATAAAGGGCCATTGCCAAAATCCTGAACTATCCCTTTAATGTGTGTCTGACCCACCAGTTGTCTACGCTGTCATAGTCAGCATGCCACAACACCTTTAACTAGCTTAATAGTCCAAGGGCCACCACACCAAAAATGTGTTGTTCTGTGACCCAGAAAGCGGAACTGCACAATTTATTTAACACTATGTACATAATGTTATGAACATGAATACTGTGTGATTCAAAAGTTGCACATTTATTTAATCAAAAGCTATGATATTTAGCATCGAAATCACATTTCCCTAGCAACCTTGCTTATTTTTGTTGCACACTGGCAGAACTATTTGTGTGTTGGTGTTCGTCCTTGCATCAGCTCAAGCAACACATGTTACCTTCACTGACGAACCCCGAAACGAGGAAATAGTTTTTAACCATGTACAGTGGTTTTCTCAGTTAATATAAGACATTCTGGCAGCTGTATTTCAGTGGAGGCTCCTCAGAGGAGGAAGGGGAGGACCATCCTCAGTGAATTTCTTAAGGATAAAAATTGTAAAACATTAAAAAATATATATTTTTTAGGTAAAACTCATTTACCAGCGCTGTGTACATGAATCCAAACACTCATTTGCACCAGTGGAGGCTCCTCAGAGGAGGAAGGGGAGGACCATCCTCCTCAGTGAATTGCATAGAAATAAAAATAGTAAAACATTGAAAAAGTTATTTTTAGATAAAACTATACTAAATCTATTCACGTCACCAAATAATTGATTAAAACACACTGTTTTGCAATAAAGGTCTACAGTAGCCTCAACAGCACTCTGTAGGGTAGCACCATGGTGTAGCCGGAGGACAGCTAGCTTCCGTTCTCTGACATTGACTTCAATACAAAACCTAGGAGGCTCATGGTTCTCACCTCCTTCCATAGACTTACACAGTAAGTCCTCCAACCTATCAGAGCTCTTGCAGCATGAACTGACATGTTGTCCACCCAATCAAAGGATCAGATAATGAATTGAGTACTGAAAGCATAAGCTACAGCTAGCCAGCACTGCAGTGCATAAAATGTGGTGAGTAGTTGGCTCAAAGAGCGAGAAAGACAATAGTTGAACAGTTTTTAACAAATTAATTTCTTTCAAAAAGAAGGAGAATCGATGGAGAGAGCGATTCTGTCATTTAAAAAGAAACTTTCAGTTTCACTTCCTTAGCTAGCAAATGCAGCTAGCTAGTTTAGCTTACTCAAACACCCTGCTGAAACAGAGGGGATGCTATGTTAGCTAGTTGGCTATGACTATCCAACACAACACTAGAAATGTTCCAAGTCAAGGTAAGCTTTTGGTTTTACAAATGTATTGCCACCGGGGCCCGCTGGTGTAACTGCTAAACTGCTTACTGACTGTACACTAACGTTACTGCATGATTGTAGCGGGTTTACCAACGCGTTAGTTCTATTAGCTATGTTGACTATGACGTTACAGCAGAGTTTTCTTTTCAGCACCATGGAATTAATCCTTACCACTGATACACATGGCTATCAGCGGAGCCTTGTCTGGCAGCAAAACAGTTAATGTGGCGGAGAAGGTAACAAATGTGGTTTCTACTGACAATTGAGATGTACAAGCTATGGCATAAGGGGACGTTGAGCGGATAAGAGGCAATCCGTAATTTTGATTTAAGACATCAATGACGTATTACATCATTTATCCAGACATTTTTGGACTCACCTTGTGCTGTGCTCACTTGAACAGGAAGGTGGCTGTTATGTGAATTATTTAACAAACTATTTCAGTGTCTCTGTGTGTACCCAAAAGGTTGTAAGTCTTTTGGATTTAAGAAACGGACAGAGTCTCGGTCTGCATAGTCAGAGATTTTATTCATTGAGAATTCTGCCATCACAATTTCAGAGTCCATCTTTTATACCCACACGTCATACAAAAATCCCTCCCCTCTTCAGGCGGGCTGTAGTTTTCCACTTTAAAACTGCTCTCCTAACCATCAGTACACACACACACACACACACATACATACATACATACATACATACACACACACACACACATGCATTCCTTAGTTATCGCCGTCCTCACAATATCCTGCATACTCCTTAAAAAGCCTAACAGTTTCTCTCCTCCCTAAATTGGGAGGCCCCTTTATCTTGGTTTCTCAGTTGTCTGTAGCCAGTTCTCCTTGTCCTTTGTTGTCTGGTCTAACTCTTACTCACATTGCTAAATAGTAGCTCAATGTCATAGTCTTTACTGGTCCTGCACTCACACATTCTTACACATTTCACACAGTTTCAGGGTGTAATAATTAGTCATTAATAATGAATCTATCAATCCACCCTTTGACTAAATATTACACACATACTCACAAAATATATGTTGTTATAGAAATGAATCACACACATTGAAGCATATAAGTTGATTTGCATATAAAAACATTAAAAATTGTCTAATTCAATACAGGTTCATCAGGGTTACCCCATGATTAAAAGCGTAACGTTACTCTTTAGCAATGGTACCTAACCTGTTTACCCACTATCTGGAAACAATAGTCTAAGCCTATAGTGAAGAACATTTGCTTCATCACATCCTGCAACATCGGTTAACTAGTACATAATACTTAAAACAAGACTTTAATACACAAAATATCATTACAATAACTTTTAAACTAGAAATGTATAGTTCTAGGTAAACATCCAGTCTCAAACTATCTGAATCGTCGTCGTCGTCCTCCACCAAGCCTGGTGGGTCATATTCTTCATTCCTTAGGTCGGAGTCCGGGATTGGGCCGTATCTCACCATCTGCTGTGATACTGCATTCTCCAACGCCTTGCTCACCAACCCTCGGACACAGGGAATAAGACAACATCCACAAAGAACAAGCATACCCATAGACGCGCCTAAAATAGTTACAACAATAGTTTTCCATTTACCAAACATTTGATCAAACCAACCAGTCATTGATGTATTCACCCTCCAGTTCTCAGCCCATTCTTTAATTAATGCAGTGAGACCTGCCAGTGCTCTAGTTACTGTACCATCTGGGGCTGTATTGTTGGGGATAAACATACAACAATGACCTCCCACCATCTTGTAAATCCGCCCTTCTCTGCTAAAAGCATTTCGAGAACCAAACTATTCTGCAGGTCATGAGTGAGGTGGCGGATAGTTGGCCTGAGATTCTCTTCACTGCATCCCTTGTCTAATTAACAAACCTTTGTAGATGTAATTAATCCAGTCAACATTTTTATCAATTGTAACCCACCAGAAAAACGTTGTTGTAAACACTTCTCCAATTTGATCTGTGATTCGCATTACTTTGGTGTCTATAACATTGATAATCTCCGGGGTTCATGGTGAATTGGGGTGCCTTAATATTATCATTTTTAAGAGTGGTTATTTTAATATCAACTGTGGCATTCTGTAAGGTCTTCCAAACACTTTTCCAAAGGGGGATAACCCATCTTTATCTGGGGTTACTCTAAATTTCTTCCCTTCACTCCGTGATAACTCTATAAAATCCATTTCCAATTGCTGGAAGGGGTACTTAGCCGGAGGATACTCACCCTGAGGTGCCCTTTGTCTGCCCTGGTGATTATTTTGAGCACAGATAACACATCTTGAACAAAAGTTTTTTTTTTTTTGTAAAACAATTAGTAATCCCATATGCAACAAAGTGTTGTCTAATCTGCTCTACCATCCATCCATCCCTCCCGTTGACACATGGCTCTGCCCGTGTGCCAATATTGCAGCATATCTAAACAGTAATTTCGGGAGAATTGGTAAGCAATCTTTGACCCATATTCCTTCCTTATTTACTGCGCCTTGCTTCACCCATCTGTGAACTTCCTTAATTGGGGCCCTACTGTAGATCTCTATAAGTAGATCTCTATCTTTTCAAGCTTCCTCTTTTGACAGCTGACTGGGACCAGAGAAGTGTTTTAACCCTGCTGACAACATTTGATAATACCTCAATTTACTTCTATCCCGTAAAAGTAATCCAAGATTAGTACAATTGACTAGCAACAGGTATCCCTCATTCAGGGAAAGCTCTCTCTCTCTTCTGTTATTTTATGGTTCAAATCATATTATTACCAAATTATAAAGTTCTTCACACTTTTCACAGTACTATAAATTACCCTCAACTTGGTAAAATAAACTATAAATCATTCAACGAACTGTTCCATCCCATAGTATACTAAACATTACCATGATTCTAAATATTTCATAAATGTTACTTATCCCAAGTGTTCATTAAGTCCTCATGACATTTATTCTCATAAGAAATCATGTATACCCTAAACTCAGTCAAAACAGAAAAACTCCATAAAATTCACTGTGTGTGCTCCTTTAAGACTTATCACCTTTGACCTTTTGAAAAAATCCTAAAATCAAAATAACAAGGCTTTATAAACATCATACTAGGTGTGTTGTTTTTTATTTGAAAACCCCAATTAAAAAAACAACAAACCAAAATAGCCAGGTCATGAGGGCTCCTGATTTCTCTCTTCCCCTTCTGCCTAGAGTTTCTTAACTGGTGCCCTTTCCTTGCACAGTAACTACACGGTTCCTCACATTCTCTAGCAAAATGTCCCGTTTTGTCACAATTGTAACACTTCCACTCACTCCTGTCTCCACTATTACCGTTTCCTTCTTGTCTGTCTTTGCTACCGTAACCTCTCTTCTCTCCTAGGTATTGACTAATAGTCTCACTGTCTCCCTGTTTACACTCATGGACTTTGGAGAAGTCTGCATGTCTGTGATAATATTCTCTCAGATTATCACAGAGTTGTGCCAACTTATCTCCATAAACCCCTCCTTCTGCCCACTCTAGAACCGGCACATTCCCATCTCCGGGAACCCAGTTTCCTCTCACTGCCGCCCAGTCATTTAACACTATCAGTCTGACTGCCCTCTCTAGTTCAGCTTAAAGCTGGCGGTCAGCCCTTCCATATCTCTTCTGAACTGGGGTACCCCCGTTTTAGGGTGGGTTATCCCTTCCACTGCTCTCACTACATCTCTCTGCTTCGTTTACTAATTCCTGGCATTAGTAAATTCTATCCACACACCACCAAAAACGAATAACATATTTGCATACACATAACTAGAAAGCATGAATTTAATGCCATTCTTGCTTAAACAATGCAATTCAACATTTCTCATCACCCAATTTCTATTACTTATTTTTTTTCACACAGGAAACCGTGTACAATCCTCTATTGCTGACTTTCCATCTAACATTACTTTTCAACATTTCTCAAATCTAATTACCTCTGTTATCAACAAAAATTATAGCCACCTCTTATGAAACCCCCAATCTGTCATTGTTTAGAATACAGCAGATATAGGTAACTGTCCTTTCTAAGTAGGCTACAAATAACACCAAACACATGCCGCAGTTGACCAGCATATATTGAATTTATCTCCATAGTATTAATATCCAATGTAGTGATTGACGTTCCTTAATGGAAACCCTAAATTGGCTTTGTACAATATTATATTAATTACGTTAATATATAATTATTATTCCAATTATTATTTTATGAAGTCTCTAGCCTCTCATTCAACACAAATCCCCATCATCAAATATACTCCCAGCAGAACTGAAAAAAACAAAAAACAGACTGTGATTTCCAGGACACTGCCCCTTTGTTTCTGGCCTCACTATCTCCCCGAGAGTTGGCACTCCCTTAAGGTCTCTCTTACTCCTTTTTCTCTCTCCCAATCTGCTCTTGGTAAACTGCATACTTTTTTAAACCTCAATATGTGTTGCTGTGCTTTTCTCCGCCCTATCAAAGTATTTTTAATGGTCCAGCTTATCTCTGGTCTCATTCCACTGAGGAACGGTATATTTTTAATTGCTGATGGTAGGGCGTATCATTCCCCTGTCTCTGGTCTGGCTCGGGTATGCCACTGTTTGCGTTAAACACATCTTTAACCCTCTCTAAGTACTGGCTGACAGTCTCACTATCCTCTTGTTTACACTTATGTACTTTAGAGAAGTCTGCATGACGATGGTAATGTTCTCTGAGGCTATTACACAATTCAGTTATTTTCCCAACATACTCTCCGTGATCGGCCCATGGCAAAAGTGCCCTCTGGGCATCCCCTGAAACCCACTGCCCTCTAACGGCAGCCCAATCCTTACTATTCCTGTTTTGGGGTACGTCATTCCTTCTACCGCTCTGGCCACGTTCCTCTGTGTTCATGGCCTGTATACATCTAAAGTTGCTGGGGCCCCTTTCATTCCCCGCCAATAGATTAGGTAAGGCTATCAGTGGGTACTAGCCCCCTCCTACTCTCTCATCTCCAGACTCATACTGACTCCCTCCTGAGCTTAGCTCTGAATTCTCCTGTTCCTCTCTTTTCTGTTTAATTGAGATCAGTACCACAATTTCCATGCATTTGTTTAATCATGTCGCCCAGTAAAGCAATTTTTTTTTCTTTTTCCAATTAGGTAAATAATACACATTTCGTTTGTCTCTAATTTCCATGTATTTCTCATCCCCAGTAAATTCTGGGACCTCTTGTGAGGATTTGCCTCCCATGGTTGGTACTGTTAAAAATCCCTTAGTCACCTCTTCTATATAACAAGTTATTTAAAAAAGTTTCACACAGCAATTGGAATCACCCCTTCCTGTATAGGTACTAGTCCCCCAGAATTATCTCCTACTCTACGGAGGAATTTATCCTCACAATGTAATCTTGATAATTGCTGACAGCCCCATACAACAGGAATGGGTTCTCCCTCTTCTCTATACAACCACCTGTAATTATTCATAGATGTGACTTTTGAGCAAATATTAGGTCTCACACGTATACAACCTTACATGATTATTGGTTAACACCATCGGTAACCCGGATGGTGTTAACTCCAGTAAGGCTCCAGTTTCATGAAACGGATAGAGTTACGGCAAAATCTACAGTTGTTTGTGACTTTTGACTTTACTAATATTCTATTTCTCACACATGCTATTTTAATTCCTTCTGGTGTACACCCCTCCCTGTATTCCTTTATCCCGGATTATTTGTTGAACATTACTGTTCTATAATCTACTACGGGTTCTCTGAATACAGGGTAGTTTCTTTTGGTAATTGGCCTATTACCGTGAATCGTTACGGACCCACCAACCTTAAATTGGCTACAACCTTAAATCGGCTACCGGCTACAACCTTAAATTGGCTACCTTAAAATGGCTGCGCATTGATCAATTTGCTACTTTAAATTATGACGTTACCCTCAGTCAATATTTTAGCAAGTTCTCAAATCAATTTCACCAAGTAATGAATAAAGACCACTGACCTTATCCTTGCAGCCGAGATTCAATGTTGGTTTGGATTCCGTCACCGTCTCTGTCATTAATCAGGTGTCCTCTGGCCTGTTTTAACCCTTAATGTCAAAGGGCAGGACTTTCTATTTACGAATGTATCATTCGCCCGTCGACGGTTTTCAGAGTTACCTGGAATGACAGAGGCAGGTATTGGATTCCGAGCTCGAAGGACCAAGCTGTTATGTGAATTATTTAACAAACTATTTCAGTGTCTCTGTGTGTCTCCCAAAAGGTTGTAAGTCTTTTGGATTTAAGAAACGGACAGAGTCTCGGTCTGCATAGTCAGAGATTTTACTCATTGAGAATTCTGCCATCACAATTTCAGAGTCCATCTTTTATACTCACACGTCATACAAAAATCCCTCCCCTCTTTAGGCGGCCTGTAGTTTTCCACTTTAAAACTGCTCTCCTAACCATCAGTACACACACACACACACACACACACACACACATGCATACACACATACATACATACACACACACACACACACACAAACACATGCATTCCTTAGTTATCGCCGTCCTCACAATATCCTGCATACTCCTTAAAAAGCCTAACAGTTTCTCTCCTCCCTAAATTGGGAGGCCCCTTTATCTTGGTTTCTCAGTTGCCTGTAGACAGCTCTCCTTGTCCTTTGTTGTCTGGTCTAACTCTTACTCACATCGCTAAATAGTAGCTCAATGTCATAGTCTTTACTGGTCCTCCCCACATTCTAACACATTTCACACAGTTTCAGGGTGTAATAATTAGTCATTAATAATTAATCTATCAGTGGCGCGGCAGTCCTTGCTTTCAAGACAACGGGAAACTCTGGAGAAAAAAAAACAAGGTTGAATCATGATGTCAGTGATCTTCAGGTCGGAGCTCTAGAAAGAGGCCCGAGTTCCCGACTTGTTGGAGTTGGATGACCGTTCAAAACGTATTTTCCCAGTCGGAGCTAGTTTCTTTCTGAGTTGTCTTGAACTCACTGAAGTCTGAGATTTCCCGGTTCTGGGTTTCCAGTTGTTTTGAAAGCAGCAGAAGTCATGCTGGCTTGACAGCATGGCCAATGTATTCAACCTTTTCTGGCCCGTGGTGTTGAATGTTTATCCTTTTAAGCTTGGAAAAGAGACCCTTAAACTCAGACTTGGGACCACACAGCCACTCCACTGAATAGCAGGCTAGTGATTGCTTTGCAATGCTTGGAGTTAGCCACTGATTCCTTCCAAACCACTCATTGTTGAATTTGCAATTTCCAACTTGTGTAATGTTTATGTCCAATGGCTGATGAGCACCGATACGTTTGATCTATAATTTCTCTTCATATGACAAGGATTGAAAAGGATTTGCCAGTAGATTGTCGACGTGATTCATGATGATGACTTGCTAGCTAAGATTTTGAAAGTACGTTGACTATCACGTAATTTCGTCAGCCGGTGATCGTCAAGCAAATAACTGTCGGTCTCACGGTAATTGACCGTTAATTAAAACAAACACATTTAGCATCTCCTGGCTTCCACACATAGTCTACAAGCCACTGATGCAGACCTTTGGAAGATCTACATTTTTAGAAAGTCTAATAAATCCATGTTATATAGCCTACAACCATTACAATAAATCCATTATTTATTTTACACAGGTCTAAAGAAACATGATATGAAGAAAATGTATTATATTTCAGAAGAACAGAATAGCATACTCTGAGTTGTCCTTATGTTAGGTCCTGATCTGGCTATGCCATATGGCTGTGGGCTACACTAGTTCATTTAGCAGACAAGAGTTGCTTAGAATTCCGTGCCATTATTTTTATATTATTTTATAGTATGAAGAATACAATTGAACAAAGCTGAATAAAATAAAAAGGATATTTTCTCCAAAGGATTTGAGGGAGTGCGCACTACCCTCTTAAGCTCTTGGTGATTCTAGACAGCGGCCGTTACGAGGATCGTCCTGGCAGTTCTAAACTTTCTGCCAGTTGTAAACTTTGTGAGGCATGTCACTTCACCCATCTCTTCACATAACCCACCACATGCACTGTTTTCTAACCACTAACTGGATGTATCCATAAAGAATGACTGTGGGAATAAATATCACTGAATGATGAAACTGTTGAAATAAAGTAGTCTAATGCGATTTGAAGACATCAAATTGTTGCTTCCTGAATCTCCCAAAGTCATCCAATTTGTTTATAATGCATTTAAAGCATTAGCCTACCTGCGTGAAGTCACTATTTCAGCAACGTTCCGCACTGCTTTGAGACAAACGTGGGGATTTTTCTCCGTATGGATATTGGTTAGGCTACAATTAGCCTGATGAAATGTTAGCTGCTCATGATAATCTTGTCTAGTTGGCTCATTTATTAGCACTGATCAGAACATTTTGACCGCATGTTATGTAGTTTAACAAGTGGATTATTTTGTTCTTCAGTAGCCTAGTAGCATAGGCCTACTCCCGACCTAAAGCATGTGACTTGTCTTAATCAATCAATGTGATTTTGTTTAACTGAGTCTCCGTCTGTAGGCTTTATTTGGCTAATTCTCTGGCTGGGCAAATTATTGGAGGTGGTATAGCTCATATATTAGTTTGGTCATCGATTACTGATCAGAAACATTTAGCGTGCAGTAATGTAGCCTAAATCAAGAGGAGCCCTTTTATTTTGCTCGGTCGTGTATAGGCAACTACATTTTACATTTAGATTTTAGTCATTTAGCAGACGCTCTTATCCAGAGCGACTTACATCCAGTTAGTGAGTGCATACATTATTATACTAGAAAGCAGAGTGAGGGTAGGAACGTGGATCAAAAAAAGCATGGGCTTGGGCTCTGTTTCAAAATATCACATTTTTTTTATTTTTTTTATAAGGTAGCGGTTCCACACGTTGCCGTGACGCAAGTTGTGTGGAAAAAATATTATTAGTATTTTATTCTATTCTTACTATAAAATGTGTGTTGACTGTGATCTGGGGAACCTACTGTGATCTGGGTAGCCTACTGTGATCTGGGCAGCCTACTGTGATCTGGGCAGCCTACTGTGATCTGGGCAGCCTACTGTGATCTGGGCAGCCTACTGTGATCTGGGCAGCCTACTGTGATCTGGGCTGCCTACTGTGATCTGGGCTGCCTACTGCGATCTGGGTAGCGTCTTGTCTGTTTTAATGAACAAAATAACTATGATGTCGAAATCATACCTTTCCTTTATAATATTCAATTAATGTGCAACTGTTACAAGTTTTGAACCACACAGTGTTCATAGTCATAAAATGGTATATGTAATGATGTTGAAACTTTGCGGTTTTGTTTCCTAGGTCACGGATTGCCTTTTTATGAAGCCTTTTTTTGGTGGTTGACCCTGGGACTATATAACATGGATGTTGTTTTCTAACAGTATACGCTCAGGATTCTAATGCATCATACAATCTAAACAGCACCCTCTGGGTTTCCTATTTCCTTTACATACTACAGACTTATTTTGCCAATTTTATATATTTTTTTAGTTCTTAGTGTGAGAGAAAATAAAATAAGAAAAAAAAGTTTTAATGATGAAATGTTATGTTGTAAATGTGAATATGAACTAATGTCCATATTTCAGATTACTCTTTTCTTGCGCTGTACCCAATGATTTATGAAAACTTGCTTAGTCACTCACAAAAGCTCTGACGAAGGTCTTGAGGCCAATACGTAAAGCTTATTAAAGAGCAGTGATGCTATCAAGAGCAGTGATGCTATCAAGAGCAGTGATGCTATCAAGAGCAGTGATGCTATCAAGAGCAGTGATGCTATCAAGAGCAGTGTGCGGGTTTCTTCTGTTACCGTGCACTTGCAACAAAGATAGCTCAGATGTGCGAGTTCCTTTTTGAAGTTTGAGTTCTTAGTATGAAACTATGAATGAAAGAGGCTCATGGTGTGTTTTATCATTCTCTTACTAGGAAAGAACCTGCTGTTCATTGTGCTGAGAGATGGAACTGGTTTCCTGCAGTGTGTTCTCAACGATAAATTGGTACTTTTTCCACTGTCTTTTAAAACTAAATTCTATCTAATTGTGTATTTATTTATTACAAAATGTCAATTATAAGCTTTATTTATGGACCCAGTTTTTTTTTTTTTTTCTCTTATTAATTTGTTAAAACCCTTTTGGCCCATTCTAGTGTCAGTGCTATAATGCCCTGGTGCTGTCCACTGAAAGCACAGTGGCTCTGTATGGGACAGTGAAGGAAGTACCAGAGGGAAAACAGGTAAACATTCCTCAATTACCGTCCTTTTATTGTTTCAAGTTTAGCGTATACATGTATGATCAAGTTTCCCAGACCCAGATTAAGCCTGATCTTTGACTGAAAAGCATGTTCAATGAAAAAATCTCCCAAGAGTTTTTTTGTTGTTGTCCACGACTAGTCTTAAACTGTGTCAGAGAAAAGGGGTCCCAATTAGTATTACATTTAATTAATTATAATAAACTGTGTTATGACCTGACTGGGCTGTCCTGTCCTCCTCTCTTCTCCTCCTCATCCCCCCCCCCCTCTCCTCCTCCTCTCCTCCTCCACTAGGCCCCTGGAGGTCATGAGCTGCACTGTGACTTCTGGGAGCTGGTGGGTCTGGCCCCGGCTGGAGGAGCCGACAACCTGCTGAACGAGGAGTCTGATGTGGACGTTCAGCTCAACAACAGACACATGATGATCCGTGGGGAGAACGTGTCCAAGATCCTCCAGGTCCGCTCCACTGTCACACAGTGCTTCAGGGACCACTTCTTCAACCACGGATACTGTGAGGTACAGTAGAAACCAGTAGACACCCACACAGATACAACATATGATGGAGATTATATTTAACATGTGGGTAATATCACAAATCTTTCCATGTTTTGATCTCTGTTTATATTTAGTATATACTGTAATGTCCATCACCTGCTATCTTTGGGTTCCTATTGCATTTGTTGATGCTATAGATTAGATTTTAATATTTTAATAATTGTATATTTTCAGCCTTGTGCATGTTTACACTTCTTCTTTGTGAATTATTTAAATCCTTTTTGCTCTTTGGGGAGCATAGGTCATCCACAAATGTATCTGTATATAATTATCTCTCTTATAAATGTAAAGCCATCCCTAAGCTACGTTTTCTGTGTTTGTTTCCCCCACAGATCACCCCGCCCACCCTGGTGCAGACCCAGGTGGAGGGAGGTTCCACCCTGTTCAACCTGAACTACTTCGGGGAGGAGGCGTTCCTGACCCAGTCCTCTCAGCTCTACCTGGAGACCTGCATCCCTGCCCTGGGAGACACCTTCTGTATCGCACAGTCCTACCGCGCTGAGCAGTCCCGCACCCGCAGGCACCTGTCTGAGTGAGTAGTAGTAGTAGTAGAATGGATGGGAGGTCTTCATTAAGACGCGCTGTAGCAGGGAGGGAAACACTCACTTTTGTTTTCTCGTTGCAAAGCGTCAAAAAAAAAAAGAAACGTTTTTCCATTGTGTTCGCTAATGAACATGACCCAGAACAATGTATTTTATCTACAGTATATCTTTTTTTTGAGTCATTCTGATGGCAAATACCTTTCATTCTACAGTATCTTCTCAGGGAATCCTATAGTTATGTTTGTTTACCATAGTACGACCCTGTGTCCCTCCCTCTATAGGGACACTCATATAGAGGCAGAGTGCCCTATTAACCTATGTGCCCTCCCTCTATAGGGACACTCATATAGAGGCAGAGTGCCCTATTAACCTATGTGCCCTCCCTCTATAGGGACACTCATATAGAGGCAGAGTGCCCTATTAACCTATGTGCCCTACCTCTGTAGGTACACTCATATAGAGGCAGAGTGCCCTATTAACCTATGTGCCCTACCTCCCTCTGTAGGTACACTCATATAGAGGCAGAGTGCCCTATTAACCTATGTGCCCTCCCTCTGTAGGTACACTCATATAGAGGCAGAGTGCCCTATTAACCTATGTGCCCTCCCTCTGTAGGTACACTCATATAGAGGCAGAGTGCCCTATTAACCTATGTGCCCTCCCTCTGTAGGTACACTCATATAGAGGCAGAGTGCCCTATTAACCTATGTGCCCTACCTCCCTCTGTAGGTACACTCATATAGAGGCAGAGTGCCCCTTCATGACCTATGAAGACCTATTGAGCAGGCTGGAGGACCTGGTGTGTGATGTGGTGGACAGAGTCCTGAAGTCTCCTGCTGCTCCTCTCCTCTACCAAGTCAACCCTGTACGTCTCTCTCTGTCTCTCTCTCTCTGTCTCTCTCTCTCTCTCTGTCTCTGTCTCTGTCTCTGTCTCTGTCTCTGTCTCTGTCTCTGTCTCTGTCTCTGTCTCTCTCTCTGTCTCTCTGTCTCTCTGTCTCTCTGTCTCTCTGTCTCTCTGTCTCTCTGTCTCTCTGTCTCTCTGTCTCTCTGTCTCTCTCTTTCTCTCTCTTTCTCTCTCTTTCTCTCTCTCTCTCTGTCTCTCTCTGTCTCTGTCTCTCTGTCTCTCTGTCTCTGTCTCTCAAATGTTTATTTGTCTCATGCTTCGTAAACAACAGGTGTAGACTAACAGTGAAATACTCACAGGTCTTTTTTCAACAATGCAGAGTTGAAAAACTGAAATAGTGACATGAGGAATAACTACACAGAGAATAACAATAGTGAGTAAAAATAAGACGACTATATACAGGAAGTAACGGTACCGAGTCGATGTGCAGGGGTACGAGGTAATGGATGTAGATATGTACATATAGGTAGGGGTAAAGTGACTAGGCAACAGGATAGATAATAGACGGTAGCAGCAGCATATGTGGTGAGTGTGAAAGTGTGTGTGGTGTCAGTATCCATGTGTGCGCATGTTGTGTGTGTGTGTTGGGGTGTGTGTGTGTGTGTGTGGGTAGAGTCTTAACGTGTGTGCATAGAGTCGGTTCAAGAGAGTTAGTGCAAAAAAGGTCAGTGCAGGTAGCCATTTGATTAGCTATTTAGCAGTCTTGTTTAGCAGTCATTTTGGTTTGGGGGTAGAAGCTGTTCGGGGTCCTGTTGCTTCCAGACTTGGTGCAGTGGTACCACTTGCCATGCGATAGCAGAGAGAACATTCTATGACTTGGGTGGTTGGAGTCTTTGACAGAGAGTCTCTCTCTCTCGCGCTCTCTCTCTGTCATGGTCTTGATCACTGATGTAGATGTATTCTTAAAGGTTTTATCGGGCTCCCGAGAGGCGCAGCTACAGACCCGGGTTCGATTCCCAGGCTTTGCCACAGCCGGCCGTGGCCAGGAGTCCCATAGGAAGGCGCACAATTGGCCCAGTGTTGTCCGGGTTAGGGGAGGGTTTGGCCCAGTGTTGTCCGGGTTAGGGGAGGGTTTGGCCCAGTGTTGTCCGGGTTAGGGGAGGGTTTGGCCCAGTGTTGTCCGGGTTAGGGGAGGGTTTGGCCCAGTGTTGTCCGGGTTAGGGGAGGGTTTGGCCCAGTGTTGTCCGGGTTAGGGGAGGGTTTGGCCCAGTGTTGTCCGGGTTAGGGGAGGGTTTGGCTGGCGGGCTTTACTTGGCCGGGCGCCTGCAGGCTGACTTTGGTCGCCAGTTGAACGTAGTTTTCTCCGACACATTGGTGCAGCTGGAAGGGAGGCCAAAAAAAATAAAAAATAAAGGTTTTATCTCCAAATAATGTTTTCTATTTGAGATTCAAGTTTCCTTGACCTTTTTGAACTCATTCAAAATGCCTCCCTCTTCCTCGACCCCAGGACTTCAAGCCCCCCAAGAGGCCCTTCAAGAGGATGAACTACTCTGATGCCATCATCTGGCTCAAGGAGCACGACATCAAAAAGGACGATGGGACCTACTACGAGTTTGGAGAGGTACGTTTGACTATGAATAAATGCCATTTGATGAATGGTTTAGGGTCGGCATGAACCACAGTCGATTATAATCACTCCATCCCATCACTATCTCCCTCAGATATAATCTTTGGATAGCATCAACCCGTGGTAGTGTTTTAGGGCATTTAGGGCCGGTTTCCTGGGCACAGATTGGGTCTAGTCCTGGAGTACTTTAATATGGTTCTTAGTCCAGCACAAGGTTTAATCTGTGTTTAGGAAACTGGCACAGATGTGCAAAGAAAAAGGGGGGGGGGAAATTTTCCGCTAACTGTTTAGCTACTACCATCAATACATTGTTCGGTGGACCTTCTCTTTGTCCAGCTCCTGTTATTATTGTCGGTGTGTATAAAACCCTCTCCCTCCTGTGTTTTAGGACATCCCAGAGGCGCCAGAGAGGCTGATGACTGATGCCATCGGTGAGACCATCCTGCTGTGTCGCTTCCCAGCTGAGATCAAGTCCTTCTACATGCAGCGCTGTCCTGAGGACCGACGCCTCACTGAGTCGGTGAGTCCCCTGACCAGCAGAGAGCTTGCATCACGGAAACCATGACCCGGACCTGGAAAAACAGCACCTAAATCAACCGTACATCAGAGCTTACCTCACCCCAAACCATCCCCCTTTTCCAGGGCCTGTATTCAAAAAAATGTCTCAAGAGTTCTGATCTAGGATCAGTTTAGCATTTTAGCTTCATACTGAATAGGCCAAGGCTGCGGATCCATAGGTAACGGCCACGTCCCGCCCCGCTGGATCCCTTTCTCCCAGAGCTGAAGATCTGAATCACATTCTGTGTTTCTTTACCTCTACTTTACACAGTTTTGTGGTCACCCTCCCTTCACATTTCTCACTGTCATTCGTGAATGATAATTGTACAGGTGACACGGCCATCTGTATACCGACTATTTTGATCTCAGTCAGTTTCGTGGAGCGCATTTAGATCTTCTTGAGTTATCCGCCCAGAGTCGAAGTCTGTTGCCCTGCGGAAATCTAATTAGCAATTAGCATTTCCCAAACTCGGTCATAGTGTTTGTCATCCCGAAAATCGATCTTCTACTAAAACGTATCGTCCGAACGGTTTGGCCTACAAACTATTATGAAGACGACTCTCACGAACACGATGGTGTTTTCCATTTTGCTCTACGACCCCCACAAGCCTCACAAGACTAATCTGAAGGTAGCGGGGTACCAGTTTTAAAATGAATGGAAGTATATACAGTGCATTCAGAAAGTATGCAGACCCTCTTGACTTTTTTCACATTTTGTTACAGACTTATTCTAAAATAGATGTAAAAAAATAAAAATAATAATCAGTCTATACACAGTACCCCATAATGACAAAGCAAAAACAGGTTGTTATATTTTTTAGCACATTTATAAAAAAAGAAAAACAGAAATACCTTATTTACATAAGTATTCAGACCCCGCAAAACACCAGTCTCAACGTCAACAGTGAAGAGGCGACTCCGGGATGCTGACCTTCTAGGCAGAGTTGCAAAGAAAAAGCCATATCTCAGACTGCCCATCTTAATCTTTTCTTTTTATTGGCCAGTCTGAGATATGGCTTTTTCTTTGCAACTCTGCCTAGAAGGTCAGCATCCCGGAGTCGCCTCTTCACTGTTGACGTTGAGACTGGTGTTTTGCGGGTACTATTTCATGAAGCTGCCAGTTGAGGACCTGTGAGGCGCCTGTTTCTCAAATTACACACTCTAATGTATTTGTCCTCTTGCTCAGTTGTGCACCGGGGCCTCCCACTCCTCTTTCTATTCTGGTTAGAGCCAGTTTGCGCTGTCCTGTGAAGGGAGTAGTACACAGCGTTGTACGAAACCTACCATTAAAATGATAGACTGGTCATTTCTTTGTCAGTGGGCAAACGTACAAAATCAGCAGGGGATCAAATACTTTTTTCCCTCACTGTACATACAGTGGGGAAAAAAATTATTTAGTCAGCCACCAATTGTGCAAGTTCTCCCACTTAAAAAGATGAGAGGCCTGTAATTTTCATCATAGGTACACGTCAACTATGACAGACAAAATGAGAAAAAAAATGCAGAAAATCACATTGTAGGATTTTTTATGAATTTATTTGCAAATGATGGTGGAAAATAAGTATTTGGTCAATAACAAAAGTTTCTCAATACTTTGTTATATACCCTTTGTTGGCAATGACACAGGTCAAACGTTTTCTGTAAGTCTTCACAAGGTTTTCACACACTGTTGCTGGTATTTTGGCCCATTCCTTCATGCAGATCTCCTCTAGAGCAGTGATGTTTTGGGGCTGTCGCTGGGCAACACGGACTTTCAACTCCCTCCAAAGATTTTCTATGGGGTTGAGATCTGGAGACTGGCTAGGCCACTCCAGGACCTTGAAATGCTTCTTACGAAGCCACTCCTTCGTTGCCCGGGCGGTGTGTTTGGGATCATTGTCATGCTGAAAGATCCAGCCACGTTTCATCTTCAATGCCCTTGCTGATGGAAGGAGGTTTTCACTCAAAATCTCACGATACATGGCCCCATTCATTCTTTCCTTTACACGGATCAGTCGTCCTGGTCCCTTTGCAGAAAAACAGCCCCAAAGCATGATGTTTCCACCCCCATGCTTCACAGTAGGTATGGTGTTCTTTGGATGCAACTCAGCATTCTTTGTCCTCCAAACACGATGAGTTGAGTTTTTACCAAAAAGTTATATTTTGGTTTCATCTGACCATATGACATTCTCCCAATCCTCTTCTGGATCATCCAAATGCACTCTAGCAAACTTCAGACGGGCCTGGACATGTACTGGCTTAAGCAGGGGGACACGTCTGGCACTGCAGGATTTGAGTCCCTGGCGGCGTAGTGTGTTACTGATGGTAGGCTTTGTTACTTTGGTCCCAGCTCTCTGCAGGTCATTCACTAGGTCCCCCCGTGTGGTTCTGGGATTTTTGCTCACCGTTCTTGTGATCATTTTGACCCCACGGGGTGAGATCTTGCGTGGAGCCCCAGATCGAGGGAGATTATCAGTGGTCTTGTATGTCTTCCATTTCCTAATAATTGCTCCCACAGTTGATTTCTTCAAACCAAGCTGCTTACCTATTGCAGATTCAGTCTTCCCAGCCTGGTGCAGGTCTACAATTTTGTTTCTGGTGTCCTTTGACAGCTCTTTGGTCTTGGCGATAGTGGAGTTTGGAGTGTGACTGTTTGAGGTTGTGGACAGGTGTCTTTTATACTGATAACAAGTTCAAACAGGTGCCATTAATACAGGTAACGAGTGGAGGACAGAGGAGCCTCTTAAAGAAGAAGTTACAGGTCTGTGAGAGCCAGAAATCTTGCTTGTTTGTAGGTGACCAAATACTTATTTTCCACCATAATTTGCAAATAAATTCATAAAAAATCCTACAATGTGATTTTCTGGAGAAAAAAAATCTCATTTTGTCTGTCATAGTTGACGTGTACCTATGATGAAAATTACAGGCCTCTCATCTTTTTAAGTGGGAGAACATGCACAATTGGTGGCTGACTAAATACTTTTTTCCCCCACTGTACACACATGCATCTATGTATAGTTGAAGTCGGAAGTTTACATACACCTTAGCCAAATACATTTATACTCAGTTTTTCACAATTCCTGACATTTAATCCTAGTAAAAATTCCCTGTCTTAGGTCAGTTAGATCACCACTTTATTTTAAGAATATGAAATGTCAGAATAATTGTAGAGAGAATTATTTATTTCAGCTTTTATTTATTTCATTACATTCCCAGTGGGTCAGAAGTTTACATACACTCAATTAGTATTTGGTAGCATTGCCTTTAAATTGTTTAACTTGGGTCAAACGTTTCGGGTAGCCTTCTACAAGCTTCCCACAATACGTTGGGTGAATTTTGGCCCATTCCTCCTGACAGAGCTGGTGTAACTGAGTCAGGTTTGTAGGCCTCCTTGCTCGCACACGCTTTTTCAGTTCTGCCCACAAATGTTCTATAGGATTGAGGTCAGGGCTTTGTGATGGCCACTACAATACCTTGACTTTGCTGTCCTTAAGCCATTTTGCCACAACTTTGGAAGTATGCTTGGGGTCATTGTCCATTTGGAAGACCCATTTGCGATCAAGCTTTAACTTCCTGACTGATGTCTTGAGATGTTGCTTCAATATATCCACATAATTTTCCTTCCTCATGATGCCATCTATTTTGTGAAGTGCACCAGTCCCTCCTGCAGCAAAGCACCCCCACAGCATGATGCTGCCACCCCCGTGCTTCACGGTTGGGATGGTGTTCTTCGGCTTGCAAGCACCCTCTTTTTCCTCCAAACATATGATCATTATGGCCAAAGAGTTCTATTTTTGTTTCATCAGACCAGAGGACATTTCTCCAAAAAGTACGATCTTTGTCCCCATGTGCAGTTGCAAACCGTAGTCTGGCTTTTTTATGGCGGTTTTGGAGCAGTGGCTTCTTCCTTGCTGAGCGGCCTTTCAGGTTATGTCGATATAGATACTTTTGTACCTGTTTCCTCCAGCATCTTCACAAGGTCCTTTGCTGTTGTACTGGGATTGATTTGCTCTTTTCGCACCAAATACGTTCATCTCTAGGAGAGAGAACGCGTATTCTTCCTGAGCGGTATGACGGCTGCGTGGTCCCATGGTGTTTATACTTGTGTACTGTTGTTTGTACAGATGAACGTTGTACCTTCAGGCGATTGGAAATTGCTCCCAAGGATGAACCAGACTTGTGGAGGTCTACAATTTCTTTTCTGAGGTCTTGGCTGATTTATTTTGATTTTCCCATGATGTCAAGCAAAGAGGCACTGATTTTGAAGGTAGGCCTTGAAATACATCCACAGGTACACCTCCAATTGACTCAAATGATGTAAATTAGCCTATCAGAAGCTTCTAAAGCCATGACATAATTTTCTGGAATTTTCCAAGCTGTTTAAAGGCACAGTCAACTTAGTGTATGTAAACTTCTGACCCACTGGAATTGTGATACAGTGAATTATAAGTGAAATAATCTGTCTGTAAACAATTGTTGGAAAAATGACTTGTGTCATGCACAAAGTAGATGTCCTAACCGACTTGCCAAAACTATAGTTTGTTAGCAAGAAATTTGTGGAGTGGTTGAAAAATGAGTTTTAATGACTCCAACCTAAGTGTATGTAAACTTCCGACTTCAACTGTATGTATGCATGTATCTTTCCTGATCTTTCAGATATAGGACACTTCAGATCTTCCTTTTGATTTTTAGACTCTAGAGTGTTATACAGTGTTTTGAATTATGTACAGTGAGCACATGTTAGAGCAGAGGGTGTTAACAAACTGTAGCGTAGCATACCTGTGTTTTAGTTTCAATCAAAGCACATGGTTTGTCTAGTGGTTTTGTCCACATGAGAAAAATCTTCTATTCGACAATTATCCTAAAATCTCATAAAAAATGAGCTTGTGTTTTCTGTCTTACAGTAACATTATACTATGCTATTACATTATACATTTTAGTCTCTTATCCAGAGCGACTTACAGTTTTCATACTGGCCCCCCCGTGGGAAACGAACCCACAACCCTGGCGTCGCAAGCGCCATGCTCTACCAACTGAGCTAAACGGGACCCATTACTGTATATTCGGTTCTGTTATGTACGATACTATCATTATCTGATCTTGCGTACATTGATTCAGCTTTGATCTAACTTTAATTAAACGAGCACCATTCACCAGAGTAGCCTGTTCTCTACAAGTAGAGCAGAGACTGTGTGTAAAGTAGAGAATCCTGCACATGGGCAGAAGCTTCGGGACCTTTTAGCTGTCTGGACAAGGGGTCCAGAAAAGTCGGATCCGCAGCCACTCCGTAATGAATAAGAGTATATATGGACAGAGATCAGCACTGCTGCTCTGAGAGGCTTTTTGAATATGGGCCCTGAAAAAACACACATGAAAACCTCTGTATTATAGGATTCATTTTCCTCCCCAGTGAAATAACTCATCCTCATTGTAGTCCCTGCTGCTCCTCTCCCCAGTGAAATACCTCCTCCTCATTGTAGTCCCTGCTGCTCCTCTCCCCAGTGAAATAACTCATCCTCATTGTAGTCCCTGATGCTCCTCTCCCCAGTGAAATACCTCATCCTCATTGTAGTCCCTGCTGCTCCTCTCCCCAGTGAAATACCTAATCCTCATTGTAGTCCCTGATGCTCCTCTCCCCAGTGAAATAACTCATCCTCATTGTAGTCCCTGATGCTCCTCTCCCCAGTGAAATACCTCCTCCTCATTGTAGTCCCTGTTGCTCCTCTCCCCAGTGAAATACCTCATCCTCATTGTAGTCCCTGCTGCTCCTCTCCCCAGGTGGATGTGCTGATGCCTAACGTTGGAGAGATCGTAGGAGGGTCTATGAGGATCTGGGATGCTGACGAACTGCTGGAGGGATACAAGAGGGAAGGCATTGACCCAACCCCTTACTACTGGTACACGGACCAGGTATGTAGATCTACCCAACCCTCTAATACTGGTACACGGACCAGGTATGTAGATCTACCCAACCCTCTAATACTGGTACACGGACCAGGTATGTAGATCTACCCAACCCTCTAATACTGGTACACGGACCAGGTATGTACATCTACCCAACCCCCTGGTACAGGGTGGAAAGAGTACTGAAAGTAGATCATTTGAAAAGTAGTTACTTTTAAAATAAACATTGACCAATATAGCTAATTTCACTAAGGTTACCTGAACGCTGTTACACATTATATTTTCCAATACATTTTTAAAAAAAAAAGAAGAGAGGACATTTATGTACAGGATTTGTCGATACTATTAATATTCGAAAATAAATTAAAGATTCAAAGCAATTAACATGTATTGATGAATTATAAGCAATACACAAATTACATTGACAAAACATCACCCATTAACGCTCTTTTCCTCATTCATTCACTCCCTCTTTCCCTCATTCACTCCCTCTTTCCCTCATTCACTCCCTCTTTCCCTCATTCACTCCCTCTTTCACTCACGCATTCTCTATTTCACTCACGCATTCCCTCTTTCACTCATTCATTCTCTCATTCCCTCTTTCACTCACTCACTCACTCACTCACTCACTCACTCACTCACTCACTCACTCACTCACTCACTCACTCACTCACTCATTCACTCACTCACCCATACAAGGCCAAATGGGGATTGACTGGACATACCTAAAGGATTTGATGTCAAATTAGCTCTGGAGGCAACAACAGAACATCATGGAAATAAAAATGAATGAGCAAACAACAACATATTCCTAGCACTCTACATCCTTTAAGCAGAGTTCATACAGACATTGGCAAGTCAGGGACTATTTCAAACACTTATTCAGGCACTTAATTGTAATTTTCAAGGACCTCAATGTTACACATTTGAATAATTTCTATAAATTGTACATTTATAGGGCCTAACATAGAAACCCCCGTCCCCGTCTCTCCCCCTCCCTCGTCCGAAAATTAATGTAAAACGTTTTTGTTTTTTTAAGTAGGCCATAACCACAAATAATATATATATATATATATATATATATATATATATATATTTATTTTTTTTGGCCTTGCCAATGCATTGATATTCAAATTATTATTATTATAATTATTATTATGATTACATTCTAAAATCTGTGAGAATAATGTGGACATTGCCTGACTAAATAGACTGGATGATATAATATATAGACTGGATGATATAATATATAGACTGGATGATATAATATATAGACTGGATATAATAGACTGGATGATATAATATATAGACTGGATATAATAGACTGGATGATATAATATATAGACTGGATATAATAGACTGGATGATATAATATATAGACCGGATATAATAGACTGGATGATATAATATATAGACTGGATATAATAGACTGGATGATATAATATATAGACCGGATATAATAGACTGGATGATATAATATATAGACTGGATATAATAGACTGGATGATATAATATATAGACAGGATATAATAGACTGGATGATATAATATATAGACTGGATATAATAGACTGGATGATATAATATATAGACTGGATATAGTAGACTGGATGATATAATATATAGACTGGATATTATAGACTGGATGATATGATATATAGACTGGATATAATAGACTGGATGATATAATATATAGACCGGATATAATAGACTGGATGATATCATATATAGACCGGATATAATAGACTGGATGATATAATATATAGACTGGATATAATAGACTGGATGATATAATATATAGACTGGATATAATAGACTGGATGATATAATATATAGACCGGATATAATAGACTGGATGATATAATATATAGACTGGATATAATAGACTGGATGATATAATATATAGACTGGATATAATAGACTGGATGATATAATATATAGACCGGATATAATAGACTGGATGATATAATATATAGACTGGATATAATAGACTGGATGATATAATATATAGACTGGATATAATAGACTGGATGATATAATATATAGACTGGATATAATAGACTGGATGCATGCTGACTTTTCAGTAGACTAAGCGGCTGAGACTCATAATAAAACCATGAATAACGGTAGCGTTAATCTCACCATCGCTGTTTTTTATAATGAAAAAGTGACCAAAAACCAGATTCCTTTTTTTAATGGAAGGATGTATATGGAAAGACAAGTTGAAGCCAACATTAGGTTGTTGTTGTCCTCATAATAACCACACGTGCAACAGAAGCGGTGGGAAACAAACGAAAAACAAAAAACTGATGAACAATGAAATCACTAATAATTATAAGGGAGCAGGAGAACTTATATATTGGCGACAATAGTTACAGTAACTTTTCAAGCACCAAATAAAGAAAAGCTCTCCATGATGTTACGAAAAGGATCAAACAGAAACATTGTTTTACATTCTTTAATAAAAGACTCATAAACAGAAACAGGCAAACAGGCTTATACAGCTGGCTTCACAGTATCCCTGCCAAATAGGCCTACAAGGAAACTCGACGTATTCATTACCAGATCGCATTGATCATCATTATATCCAGAATAATTGACATTTTAGTCATTTAGCAGACGCTCTTATCCAGAGCGACTTACCGTTAGTGAGTGCATACATTATTTTATTTTTTTCCCCCTCATACTGGCCCCCCGTGGGAATCGAACCCACAACCCTGTCGTTGCAAGCGCCATGCTCTACACAATTGCGCACAGTAGGCTCGATGTCCAATCTGAGGCACAAAGACAAACGAAAACAGGAACTCATTACCTTGATGCTTTCTCTGTTTTAAATCTAACAAGACCCTGCTGTAAGTCAAACAGACAACAACAGATGGTCAACATCAATCCGCTAGGGATATTAGATCCAACGTGGATCCAGGCACAACTGTCTTCACCGGCGTAACGAATGAGACACCAAAATATTCTGGACATTCCTCGCAAACACCTCGTTACACAGTCCGCTCACGTGTCTTTTTGTAGAGCAAAACTTTTTGTGGATGTTACTACACCGCGCACAGACCCCCCCCCCCTCGCGACCTCAACGTCGTCGAGATACGTCGAGTTTCCTTGTAGGCCTATTTGGCAGGGATACTGTGAAGCCAGCTGTATAAGCCTGTTTGCCTGTTTCTGTTTATGAGTCTTTTATTAAAGAATGTAAAACAATGTTTCTGTTTGATCCTTTTCATTACATCATGGAGAGCTTTTCTTTATATGGCCTAAAATAAATGTGTTCATATGGGCAGAATATTATCTATAGGTTATAGGCCTAGCATACCAAATTTTGATCAGCTATGAAAATAAAACCTTTAATGCAAAAACTATGGATCTGGTAAAAGGCAGACATTTCAATTTAAAAAAAGACTGGATGGATAGCTTCGATAGTCCAGCAATCAAATTGCAAGTCGTTCATATGCTAATAATACAAATATTCTTAAGTATATGGACATCCCTTCAAAATAGTGGATTCGGCTATTTCAGCCACACCCGTTGCTGACAGGTGTATAAAATTGAGCATAAAGCCATGCAATCTCCATAGACAAACATTGGCAATAGAATGGTCTTACTGAAGAGCTCAGTGACTTTCAACGTGGCACCGTCATAAGATGCCACCTTTCCAACAAGTCAGTTTGTCACATTTCTGCTCTGCTAGAGCTGCCCCGGTCAACTGTTAGTGCTGTTATTGTGAAGTGGAAACGTCTAGGATCAACAACGGCTCAGCCGCGAAGTGGTAGGCCACACAAGCTCACAGAACGGGACCGCCGAGTGCTGAAGCGCGTAGCGCGTAAAAATCGTCTGTCCTCGGTTGCAACACTCACTTTCGAGTTCCAAACTGCCTCTGGAAGCAACGTCAGCACAATAACTGTTGGTCAGGAGCTTCATGAAATGGTGAAATGGGTTTCCATGGCCGAGCAGCCGCACACAAGCTTAAGATCACCATGCGCAATGCCAAGCATCGGCTGGAGTGATGTAAATCTCGCCGCCATTAGACTCTGGAGCAGTGGAAATGCATTCTCTGGAGTGATGAATCACGCTTCACCACCTGGCAGTCCGACGGACAAATCTGGGTTTGGCGGATGCCAGGAGAACGCTACCTGCCCCAATGCATAGTGCCAACTGTAAAGTTTGGTGGAGGAGGAATGGTTTCTGGCAAGGCCCCTTTGTTCCAGTGAAGGGAAATCTTAACGCTACAGCATACAATGAAATTCTGGACGATTCTGTGCTTCCAACTTTGTGGCAACAGTTTGGGGAAGGCCCTTTCCTGTTTCAGCATGACAATGCCCCCGTGCACAAAGTGAGGTCCATACAGAAATGATTTGTCGAGACCGGTGTGGAAGAACTTGACTGGCCTGCACAGAGCCCTGACCTCAACCCCATCGAACACCTTTGGAATGAATTGGAACGCCGACTGCGAGCCAGACCTAATCGCCCAACGTCAGTGCCCGACCTCACAAATGTTCTTGTGGCTGAATGGAAGCAAGTCCCCGCAGCAATGCTCCAACATCTAGTGGAAAGCCTTCCCAGAAGAGTGGAGGCTGTTATAGCAGCAAAGGGGGGACCAACTCCCAAAATAATTCCCATGATTTTGGAATGAGATGTTCGACGAGCAGGTGTCCACATACTTTTGGTAATGTAGTGTATGTCCTTCTGGAAGTGCACAGAATAAGATGCTTTCGAATGCAGGGGTCGTATAACCTTCACTGACGGGGGTAAGTTAACTGACCAATGTTCATACATAGGACGACGCTATAGTAACTGGTCGATAGCGATAACCTTTCAGACAATGGAAAAAAAAGGTACAATTTAAAAAAGTACAGCATCAGACAGTAGAATTGTGCTCCGGCATAGAATGTTTGGTATTGTTTCCCTGACAACAATGATTGATGTGCTGTTGTGTTGTTTTTCTGCAGTTTTTTTTTATGGTCGGGTAGATAAATGTTTTCTTTCAACTAAATGTCTTGGTAAGTCATTGTACACTGAACAAAAATATAAACGCAACATGTATAGTGTTGGTCCCATGTTTCATGAGCTGAAATAAAAGAGCCCAGACATTTTCCATACATACATAAAGCTTATTTCTCTCATATTTTGTGCTCAAATTTGTTTACATCCCTGTTAGTGAACATTTATTATTATTTTTCAAGATAATCCATCCACCTGGATTGTGGCATATCAAAAAGATTATTAAATAGCATGATCATTACACAGGTGCACCTTGTGCTGGGGACAATATAATGCCACTCTAAAATGTGCAGTTTTGTCACACAACACAATGTCAGAGCGTGCAATTGGCATGCTGACTGCAGGATTGTCCACCAGAGCTGTTACCAGAGAATGTAATGTTAATTTATCTACCATAAGCCGCCTCCAAAATCGTTTTATAGAATTTGGCAGTACGTCCAACCGGCCTCACAACCGCAGACCACGTGTAACCACGTCAGCCCAGGACCTCCACATCCGGATTCTTCACCTGCGGGATCGTCGAAGGGGGGTGTGGAGGACTATTTCTGTCTGTAATAAAGCCCTTTTGTTGGGAAAAATTAGACTGGCTGGGCCTGGCTCCCCAGTGGGTTGGCCTGGCCCCCAAGTGGGTGGGCCTATGCCCTCCCAGGCCCACCCATGGCTGCGCCCCTGCCCAGTCATGTGAAATCCATAGATTGGGGCCTAATGAATTTATTTCAATTGATTGATTTCCTTATAATGAACTGTAACTCAGCAAAATCTTTGAAATTGTTACATGTTGCGTTCTATATTTTTTGTTCAGTATATTTAACGAACTCCAGAAGATAATTTGATTGACAGTTCTGGTTGCCTAGTGATGGATTTTAGCCCCGCTTCAGAAGCGACATTCCTTTACCGACAAGTTAAATGCCCATTCAGTGGGTCTTCGAAACTATCTCTAGAGAAGGTTTGTTGGCGGCATTTTAAAAGCCCTTTCAGACAAACAAACAAGCTGTAGCTCAAGGCGACACACTTTATATATAATATAATATAATAATATAATATGCCATTTAGCAGACGCTTTTATCCAAAGCGACTTACAGTCATGTGTGCATAAAAAAAAATGTTGTGTATGGGTGGTCCCGTGGTTCATATACCCATTATATAGGCCTAGGCTACAATATTCTGCCCATATGAACATTTTATTTTAGGCCATAACATTTGTAGCCATACATTATTTACTGAAAAGCAGTAAACATACACATTTAATAAGACTCATGAACACAATCATGCAATAGTTAACATACACACAACTTTGTTTCACATTCTTTAATAACAGACTCATGAACACAGTCATGCAATAGGCTACATCCGGCTTTACAGCTTCCCCGGGAAACTCGAGGCATTGTAGCCTCACGCGGACGACGGACGAAAGAGTAGCTGGAGCATCCGCGGTAGAATATTACGCGGTAGAATATTACGCGGTAGACTATTACGCGGTAAAATATTACGCGGTAGAATATTACGCGGTAGATATTACGCGGTAAAATATTACGCGGTAAAATATTACGCGGTAGACTATTACGCGGTAGAATATTACGGCGGTAAAATATTACGCGGTAGAATATTACGCGGTAGAATATTACGGCGGTAGAATATTACGGCGGTAAAATATTACGCGGTAGACTATTACGCGGTAAAATATTACGCGGTAGAATATTACGGCGGTAGAATATTATGGCGGTAGAATATTACGGCGGTAGAATATTACGCGGTAGAATATTACGGCGGTAGAATATTACGCGGTAAAATATTACGCGGTAAAATATTACGCGGTAGAATATTACGCGGTAGAATATTACGGCGGTAGAATATTACGCGGTAGAATATTACGGCGGTAGAATATTACGGCGGTAGAATATTACGCGGTAGAATATTACGGCGGTAGAATATTACGCGGTAAAATATTACGTGGTAGAATATTACGCGGTAGAATATTACGGCGGTAAAATATTACGCGGTAGAATATTACGCGGTAAAATATTACGCGGTAGAATATTACACGGGTAGAATATTACGCGGTAGAATATTACGCGTTGTGGCAGTGTTTCGTTCAAGTTGAATGTCTAATTTAACTGATTAATGCTTCATATATAATATAACAACAACTTACACTGCCATACATGCAAGGACAGAAAAGTAATGTTTTGGAAAAATCTGTCAAGACAAAATCAAATCAAATTTTATTGGCCACATGCGCCGAATACAACAGGTGTAGACATTACAGTGAAATGCTTACTTACAAGCCCTTAACCAACAATGCATTTATTTTTTAAATAAAAAAGTAAAATAAAACAACAACAAAAAAGTGTTGAGAAAAAAGAGCAGAAGTAAAATAAAAATAACAGCAGGGAGGCTATATATACAGGGGGGTACCGGTGCAGAGTCAATGTGCGGGGGCACCGGCTAGTTGAGGTAGTTGAAGTAATATGTACATGTGGGTAGAGTTAAAGTGACTATGCATAAATAATTAACTGAGTAGCAGCAGCGTAAAAAGATGGGGTGGGGGTGGGGGGGGCAGTGCAAATAGTCTGGGTAGCCATGATTAGCTGTTCAGGAGTGTTATGGCTTGGGGTAGAAGCTGTTGAGAAGTCTTTTGGACCTAGACGTGGCACTCCAGTACCGCTTGCCATGCGGTAGCAGAGAGAACAGTCTATGACTAGGGTGGCTGGAGTCTTTGACAATTTTGAGGGCCTTCCTCTGACACCGCCTGGTATAGAGGTCCTGGGTGGCAGGAAGCTTGGCCCCAGTGATGTACTGGGCCGTACGCACTACCCTCTGTAGTGCCTTGCAGTCGGAGGCCGAGCAGTTGCCATACCAGGCGGTGATGCAACCAGTCAGGATGCTCTGGATGGTGCAGCTGTATAATTTTTTGAGGATCTGAGGACCCATGCCAAATCTTTTCAGTCTCCTGAGGGGGAATAGGCTTTGTCGTGCCCTCTTCACGACTGTCTTGGTGTGTTTGGACTATGATAGTTCGTTGGTGATGTGGACACCAAGGAACTTTAAGCTCTCAACCTGTTCCACTACAGCCCCGTCGATGAGAATGGGGGCGTGCTCAGTCCTATTTTTTTCCCCTGTAGTCCACAATCATCTCCTTTGTCTTGGTCACATTGAGGGAGAGGTTGTTATCTTGGCACCACACGGCCAGGTCTCTGACCTCCTCCCTATAGGCTGTCTCATCGTTGTCGGTGATCAGGCCTACCACTGTTGTGTCGTCTGCAAACTTAATGATGGTGTTGGAATCGTGCCTGGCAATGCAGTCATGGGTGAACAGGGAGTACAGGAGGGGACTGAGCACGCACCCCTGAGGGGCCCCCGTGTTGAGGATCAGTGTGGCAGATGTGTTGTTACCTACCCTTACCACCTGGGGGCGGCCCGTCAGGAAGTCCAGGATCCAGTTGCAGAGGGAGGAGTTTAGTCCCAGGATCCTTAGCTTAGTGATGAGCTTTGAGGGCACTATGGTGTTGAATGCTGAGCTGTAGTCAATGAATAGCATTCTCACGTAGGTGTTCCTCTTGTCCAGGTGGGAAAGGGCAGTTTGGAGTGCAATAGAGATTGCGTCATCTGTGGATCTGTTGGGGCGGTATGCAAATTGGAGTGGGTCTAGGGTTTCTGGGATAATGGTGTTGATGTGAGCCATGACCAGCCTTTCAAAGCACTTCATGGCTACAGACGTCAGTGCTACGGGTCGGTATATCATTTAGGCAGGTTATCTTAGTGTCCTTGGGCACGGAGACTATGGTGGTCTGCTTGAAACATGTTGGTATTACAGACTCAGTCAGGGACATGTTGAAAATGTCAGTGAAGACACTTGCCAGTTGGTCAGCACATGCTCGGAGTACACGTCCTGGTAATCCGTCTGGTCCTGCGGCCTTGTGAATGTTGACCTGCTTAAAAGTCTTATTCACATTGGCTACGGAGAGCGTGATCACATAGTCATCCGGAACAGCTGGTGCTCTCATGCATGCTTCAGTGTTGCTTGCCTCGAAGCGAGCATAGAAGTGGTTTAGCTCGTCTGGAAGTCTTGTGTCACTGGGCAGCTTGCGGCTGTGCTTCCCTTTGTAGTCTGTAATAGTTTTCAAGCCCTGCCACATCCGAAGAGCGTCAGAGCCGGTGTAGTACGATTCAATCTTAGTCCTGTACTGACTCTTTGCCTGTTTGATGGTTCGTCGGAGGGCATAGCGGGATTTCTTATAAGCGTCCGGGTTAGAGTCCCGCTCCTTGAAAGCGGCAGCTCTACCCTTTAGCTCAGTGCGGATGTTGCCTGTAATCCATGGCTTCTGGTTGGGGTATGTACGTACGGTCACTGTGGGGACGACGTCATCGATGCACTTATTGATGAAGCCAGTGACTGATGTGGTGTACTCCTCAATGCTATCTGAAGAATCCCGGAACATGTTCCAGTCTGTGCTAGCAAAACAGTCCTGTAGCTTAGCATCTGCGTCATCTGACCACTTTTTTTATTAACCGAGTCACTGGTGCTTCCTGCTTTAGTTTTTGCTTATAAGCAGGAATCAGGAGGATAGAGTTATGGTCAGATTTGCCAAATGGAGGGCGAGGGAGAGCTTTGTATGCATCTCTGTGTGTGGAATAAAGGTGGTCTATAGTTTTCTTTCCCTCTGGTTGCACATTTAACATGCTGGTAGGATCACCACACACATGCTGCCGGATCACCACCTCAAGCTGAACCCTGGCAAGACGGAGCTGCTCTTCCTCCCGGGGAAGGACTGCCCGTTCCATGATCTCGCCATCACGGTTGACAACTCTGTTGTGTCCTCCTCCCAGAGTGCGAAGAGCCTTGGCGTGACCCTGGACAACACCCTGTCGTTCTCCGCTAACATCAAGGCGGTGACCCGCTCCTGCAGGTTCATGCTCTACAACATTCGGAGAGTACGACCCTGCCTTACACAGGAAGCGGCACAGGTCCTAATCCAGGCACTTGTCATCTCCCGTCTGGATTACTGCAACTCGCTGTTGGCTGGCCTCCCTGCCTGTGCCATTAAACCCCTACAACTCATCCAGAATGCCGCAGCCCGTCTGGTGTTCAACCTTCCCAAGTTCTCTCACGTCACCCCCCTCCTCCGCACACTCCACTGGCTTCCAGTTGAAGCTCGCATCCGTTACAAGACCATGGTGCTTGCCTATGGAGCAGTGAGGGGAACGGCACCTCTGTACCTTCGGGCTCTGATCAGTCCCTACACCCAAACGAGGGCATTGCGTTCATCCACCTCTGGCCTGCTGGCTCCCCTTCCTCTGCGGAAGCATAGTTCCCGCTCAGCCCAGTCAAAACTGTTCGCTGCTCTGGCACCCCAATGGTGGAACAAGCTCCCTCACGACGCCAGGACAGCGGAGTCACTCACCACCTTCCGGAGACATTTGAAACCCCACCTCTTTAAGGAATACCTGGGATAGGATAAAGTAATCCTTCTACCCCCCCCAAAAAAAAATTGTAAAGTGGTTATCCCACTGGCTATAGGGTGAATGCACCAATTTGTGAGTCGCTCTGGATAAGAGCGTCTGCTAAATTACGTAAATGTGCCCTTGAGCAAGGCACTTAACCCTAATTGCTCCTGTAAGTCGCTCTGGATAAGAGCGTCTGCTAAATGACTAAAATGTAAATGTAAATGTGGTAGAAATTAGATAGAACTGATTTAAGTTTCCCTGCATTAAAGTCCCCGGCCACTAGGAGCGCTGCCTCTGGATGAGCGTTTTCCTGTTGTACTGAATGAGCTATATAAGGCCATAAGTAAATCTTAATGCAATCTATGATAAAGGGTTAAACAGGTTTTAAATCAACATGTTAATTTTATTGGATATAGCTATGATCCCCCCCTTCTATCTTAATGTAAGTACATGAAAACAATTGGCAGATTATTATCAATGACCTATCAACAGCTGTAACAAGTTGTCCAGTGTGGGAAATCCTCACTGGTATGCTAGTTTATAGAAATACCCATATATAGGCTACATGTACAGAGTACATTAGGTTATGGAGTGTTCCTTCAGCAAAAACAAAGTGAATCGAATCTATCATGGCTCGCTGTGCAGTGAAGAGCAGTCCAACACAGCTAAGAAGATGCTCACAGAGGCAGTCAGGCCTGTGTTCAGTTTGAGGGACAGCTTCTTTATGTGTGGAAAGGAATGAAGCAATTCCATCTTGTCTGACACAGGCAAGGTACCCATCCAGCTCCCCTGTACCTGGTGACCTTTTGGGCATCAGCGATGAGAAAAAAAATCTTCTTTGTGTCAAGATTATGCTTTAGGTAGACCAAATCTGTATAGTGAAAAATACACATTTCTGCAAATGCTGCTTTGCGGCAACTTAGTTCATCATATCACTGACATTACAATAGCCCAAACACACACTTTCCATACTTGTTATTCTCAGATACGGAGACTGAAGTGAGTTTGTCAGATGTTCTCAGACTTAAAAAGTTGTCTAATGTTGATGAGTCCATGTCTAGCTGTACACAACAGTTAGACTTAACGTTACTGAGTCTCTGGCTTTTAGACACTCCTGAGTGGCGCAGTGGTCTAAGGCGCTGCATCGCAGTGCTAACTGTGCCACTAGAGATCCTGGTTCGAATCCAGGCTCTGTCGCAGCCGGCCGTGACCGGGAGACTCATGGGCGGCGCACAATTGGCCCAGCGTCGTCCAGGGTAGGGGAGGGAATGGCCGGCAGGGATGTAGCTCAGTTGATAGAGCATGGCGTTTGCAACGCCAGGGTTGTGGGTTCGTTTCCCACCGGGGGCCAGTATAAAACAAATAAAACATTTGCTAAATGACTAAAATGTAAATGTAGATTGTTATGCTAATTTACACCATTTTCAAAAACTTTGGCAAAGGGTAAAGTCTACAAAACTTACTCCATTCTGTTTGTAACAGATTCTAGTTCTGTGAACATAAAATGTTATTGAGATAAAATGTTTCATTGATGAGAACATTTGCAAAATGTCGGCCAAAATCATCTCGCTCCATCTTCTCCCACTGCCGGCCACTGGGCTTCCTCTCATCACCATATTTAGCGGTGAGTGAAAATGCCAACCGGATACTTCAGATTTATATATCCGGGGGAAACATCTGGCTCATTGCTCCAGGAATATGACATTTGAATATCTATCATCGGGTGGTGGTTAGCCGTGTAGCTAACTAGCTAACTTAGCTGCAAGGATAGCTTGCTAACGGTAGTATGCTAGAAAACTAGGCTAACGTACGTAAGTTAGACTATTAAAAGCCTCGTTCACATTATCCATAAGCACTCCTTTACGTAGCGCCGGATTTCATGCATTTCAATGGGGACGTCCACAACAGAGTGGAAATGCAACGCCCCCTTGCGGTTGAAGGCTCTGTTGCAAGACTGATGCCACATACTTAGAAATTGTTCAAACTTTGCATCGTCTTCAGTCCAGCCAGAGTCCTTCAAAGAACAGGAAGTTACCAAACCACAGAAGATGAAAATATGTGGTTTTCGGTGATGGCTTCATGGAATAGCTAGCAACTTGTAAACAATTACCCATTCCTATAACATTTACATTTACATTTTTGTCATTTAGCAGACGCTCTTATCCAGAGCGACTTACAGTAGTGAGTTCATACATTTTCATACTTTTTTCGTACTGGTCCCCCGTGGGAATCAAACCCACAACCCTGGCGTTGCAAGCACCATGCTCTACCAACTGAGCCACACGGGACCATGTATAATGTTTCCTCAAATACTATTTTAATAGTAATGTTAAATAATACATATTGGCTGTTAAGCCAATTTATATTACATGACTGTTGCCTCCCGTTTTAAGTTTATTGTGATGGTAATGGCATTTGTTATTTATGATAATTATTAGGTGGACGTCGCAAGCTACAATGGTATCTTCAAATTAGCTTAGCGTTTAGCTAGCTACTGTAGCTAGCTGCTCTGCAGTGCAAGCTAGCTTGACTTGCTATAAAGTTAGAGAAACAAGTTGAAGAAAAAGTAACTAAACAAAACATGTTTTTATTATCACCTTAAACAATATATTTATCCTGTCTTGAATGAAAAGGTCATATTTTGCAATCTCTCAAAATAATTGCGATCTCTGACCTCCATCTTTCATTACAAACACCACACTTGTCCGTTCAGAAGTGGGGCAAGACTCCGTGAAAATGACGTACGGCATAATGAAATGTAACAGGGCAATAGATAGCTAGCTATTCCAACAGCTAAAGTCATCCATAGCAAAAATGTTGATCATTCATAGCTAGCTAGCTAGTTATCTTACCTCTGTAATGTTTCCTCAAGTTCGAGGTAGAATTTTTGTTGCCACTTCTGCCATCCTGGGTAAAGCAAAACTTGGATTGCGTCGCCTCTCCTGTGATTGAAGGAAAACTGGTCACACACACCACTTTGATAAAAAAAAAAAAACATTTTCTCTCTTTCACAATACGTCTCAAACTAAATAATACACAAGGGGGTGTGTTTCACAAATCTGCACCGTTTAGAACGCCTCTCGGCCAATCATCGACGCTATCGGTTTCATAACGTCACATATCATTGAAACTGACCTATCGACTAGCCAAAATCTAGTTTTTCCTGTTGTCCTGATCACATCCCTCCATATAGACTGTTGCGAGTAGTTTGGGATGGTATAGTTGTGTTTTCTAATTTTAACGTTGTGTCTTCCAGAGGAAGTATGGGACCTGTCCCCATGGCGGCTACGGACTGGGCCTGGAGAGGTTCCTGACCTGGCTGCTGAACAGACACCACATCAGAGACGTGTGCCTCTACCCCCGCTTCATCCAGCGCTGCCGACCCTAAACTACCAACTACCCACCATGCCCCCCTGTCTGCAGCTAGATTGCACTGCAACAGACCAAGTGTGCATCCCAAATGGCACCCTATTCCCTGTATAGTGCACTTCTTTTTGACCAGGGTCATAGAAATCTGGTAAAAAAAAAGTAGTGTACTATTTAGGGAATTGGGTGCCATTAGGGATGAAGCCCATCATATTGCATGAAGCCCATCATCCTATTGCACTGCAAGAGACCAACGTATTAGTCCCCTGTAGCTCAGTTGGTAGAGCATGGCGCTTGCAACACCAGGGTTGTGGGTTCGTTTCCCACGGGGGGCCAGTATGAAAATGTATGCACTCACTAACTGTAAGTCGCTCTGGATAAGAGCGTCTGCTAAATAACTAAAATGTAAAATGTAAAATGCTTGAGAACTAAGACAAGATCACTTAATTATTTTAGGATACGAGACACAAATCTCTGCCAATTTAAGGGTTGAAATGTGATGGTTTTTTTTGACAACTTGCAACTCATGCTGTCCAGCAAATACAATATGTCTGCCAATAAATGTATACTGTATGTGCAACGCCAGGGTTGTGGGTTCGATTCCCACGGGGGGGGGCAGTATGAAAAATAAAAAAATAATGTATGCACTCACTAACTGTAAATCGCTCTGGATAAGAGCGTCTGCTAAATGACTAAAATGTAAATGTAGTGCACTCGTTTTGGCAACAGCCCCATGACTATAGTGATGATGATGTGGGATGAAGGCAATTAATCAACATTAGGACACATTCCTTTGTCATCTGGTGATGAATAACTCACAGACCTGTCTAGAAATCCATATCACTACTAACCCACACATTTTTTTTGCAATAACCAGGTGCTGGATGAACAAGGGGGTAAAAGACAAAGGTTGGAATAAGGCACGAGTTCATCTGACTCAGGAGAAGTAGATAAAGGGCTTCATTGCCAAAATCCCGAAGTATACCTAAAGCATTTCTCTGTACTTGTGCAAATGACAAATAAAACTTAACTCACTGTGTTTGAAGGGTTTACATTACATTATGGATCACTACAGACCAATATAATTTGACACTGCGCTAAAAGTTCCCAGAGAATCGCAATGGCATGGGAGTGCACAGCTCCCTACGTCACTACACAGGCATGGCTTTTAAACACGCATCACAACAGTCCTAGAGGCTGGGAGGAATGTAGCTAGCTAGCTAGCACGCTATGTGTTATAATAAGGACAGGAAACACACGCCGCTGACTGGATCAGAACACACCGAGGAGAGCTGAAATCCGCCATTTGGACGAGAGAAAGGGAAGCTAACAACATGATGGCAGTTTTGTGAAGTGGAAGTCTGCTCATTCAATGTAACTGGCTGGTAGATAGCTAGGTTAGCAACAAGTAACTAACGTTGGCTAGTTAGCCCATAACGTTAACTAGATACCTGGTATTGTTGAAATTGTTGTAGGTTAACTACTGTAGCAATGTAAGTTGGCTACCCAGCAAGTTAGCAAGATAACTAGCCAGCTACCCAAAACATTTATGTTAACAGTCACGTGTTAGCAAGCTAACTAGCTTCACTTGCCCACTGCCATGCTCTTTAACACTATCTAGCTATAGCTAACCAGTATTACATTTAACCTTCAGGTGGTGAATATTTGTAAGAGACAAGACTGTCCTGATGCTTCAAGATATGGCTTTCTACTGTTTCTCCGTATAGAATATTAGATTTTCATTCAATTGCAATAATAGCTATACCAAGTCGACAAGTCAGTAGTTGGCTAGCTAGCTAACCAGGTAGTAGTGATTCCAGCTGGCTTACTTGAGGACTAACATTTTACATTTACATTTTAGTCATTTTGCAGACGCTCTTATCCAGAGCGACTTACTAACCACATGTAACGTTCAATAAACCCTTTGTCAAGCAGTTTTGGGTAATATAGTGAGTTCTTCCAGGAGTTATTTAATTGTGAAAACTGTGGCTGTTCATAAATATGGCCACGGCCAACTCCACCCTGAGTGTTCACTGATTTGATAATGAAGTGCAATTACATCTATTTATTTATTTATTTATTTATTTTATTTATTTAACCTTTATTTAACCAGGTTAAGCCAGTTGAGAACAAGTTCTCATTTACAACTGCGACCTGGCCAAGATAAAGCAAAGCAGTGAGATAAAAACAACAACACAGAGTTACATATGGGGTAAAAAAATACAACAGAAAATATATATACAGTGTGTGGAAATGTAGCAAGTTATGGAGGTAAGGCAATAAATAGGCTATAGTGCAAAATAATTACAATTAGTATTAACACTGGAATGCTAGATGTGCAAGAGATTATGTGCAAATAGAGATACTGGGGTGCAAAATAGAAAAATAAATAACAATATAGGGATGAGGTAGTTGGGTGGGCTAATTTCAGATGGGCTGTGTACAGGTGCAGTGATCGGTAAGGTGCTCTGACAACTGATGCTTAAAGTTAGTGAGGGAGATAAGAGTCTCCAGCTTCAGAGATTTTTGCAATTCGTTCCAGTCATTGGCAGCAGAGAACTGGAAGGAATGGCGGCCAAAGGAGGTGTTGGCTTTGGGAATGACCAGTGAGATATACCTGCTGGAGCGCAGACTACGGGTGGGTGCTGCTATGGTGACCAATGAGCTAAGATAAGGCGGGGATTTGCCTAGCAGTGATTTATAGATGGCCTGGAGCCAGTGGGTTTGACAACGAACATGTAGTGAGGACCAGCCAACAAGAGCGTACAGGTCACAGTGGTGGGTAGTGTATGGGGCTTTGGAGACAAAACGGATGGCACTGTGATAGACTACATCCAATTTGCTGAGTAGAGTGTTGGAGGCTATTTTGTAAATCGCCGAAGTCAAGGATCGGTAGGATAGTCAGTTTTACGAGGGCATGTTTGGCAGCATGAGTGAAGGAGGCTTTGTTGCGAAATAGGAAGCCGATTCTAGATCTAACTTTTGATTGGAGATTCTTAATGTGAGTCTGGAAGGAGAGTTTACAGTCTAACCAGACACCTAGGTATTTGTAGTTGTCCACATACTCTAGGTCAGACCCGTCGAGAGTGGTGATTCTAGTCGGGTGGGCAGGTGCCAGCAGCGTTCGATTGAAGAGCATGCATTTAGTTTTACTAGTGTTTAAGAGCAGTTGGAGGCTACTGAAGGAGTGTTGTATGGCATTGAAGCTCGTTTGGAGGTTTGTTAACACAGTGTCCAATGAAGGGCCAGATGTATACAAAATGGTGTCGTCTGCGTAGAGGTGGATCTGAGCGTCACCAGCAGCAAGAGCGACATCATTGATATGCACAGAGAATAGAGTCGGCCCAAGAATTGAACCCTGTGGCACCCCCATAGAGACTGCCATAGGTCCGGGGGGGGGGGGGGGGGGCAAGGGCAAGGGCAAGTTGCAGAGTTGGTGGCCGGGGTAGTGGTAGCCAGGTGGAAAGCATGGCCAGCCGTAGCGAAATGCTTGTTGAAATTCTCGATTATTGTAGATTTATCGGTGGTGATAGTGTTTCCTAGCCTCAGTGCAGTGGGCAGCTGGGAGGAAGTGCTCTTATTCTCCATGGACTTTACAGTGTCCCAAAACGTAGTTACCAAATCTATATTGGTAACTAGTCTACTAATCTTGATAAGACTAAAGTTTTGCACCCTAGCTAGGCAGATAATACATGTTGGTAATATCTTGAAATAATTCTTAAAGTAATACTTTAAATATGATTTAAAACAAGTGTTTTAACCATCAGTTTTAGCCTTAGCCCAATATTGGACTAAAGGAGCCTAAATTGACTCCTTAGTCCAAGGACCTTGTATGTTGTGTTTTAAAGGTTGAATTGGGTCTGGAAGCCAAAACAGCCAAATACTCCATCTAAACATGAATCGATTCTCTTCACATCGAAAATGTGTTATAACTGTCATTTGGCAAGAAATGTAGCTTGTGTATCCCATCAGTTAGATGCATGTATTTATGTGGGTCTAAATGGGAGCTTGCACTCAGGACACAATTGAGTGAGACAGTTAGGGTGAAGAACTGCCTGATTCTTGGCTTAGTTTATTTTTTGTTGTGCCCCGCAAATGCACATGTAGGCCTATGGAACAGGAATCAAAGCAAATCTTTGACTTTCTTCAAGTAAAAATAATAATAATTCAAAGCACATTACACCAAATAGTTTTACAGTATTTGATTAAAAAATAATAGATATAGATAGCTGCATGCTCGTAGTATGTCTATATATACAGTGGGGATAACAAGTATTTGATACACTGCCGATTTTGCAGGTTTTCCTACTTACAAAGCATGTAGAGGTCTGTAAGTTTTATTATAGGTACACTTCAACTGTGAGAGACGGAATCTAAAACAAAAATCCAGAAAATCACATTGCATGATTTTTAAGTAATTAATTTGCATTTTATTGCATGACATAAGTATTTGATCACCTACCAACCAGTAAGAATTCCGGCTCTCACAGACCTGTTAGTTTTTCTTTAAGAAGCCCTCCTGTTCTCCACTCATTACGTGTATTAACTGCACCTGTTTGAACTCGTTACCTGTATAAAAGACACCTGTCCACACACTCAATCAAACAGACTCCTACCTCTGCACAATGGCCAAGACCAGAGATCTGTGTAAGGACATCAAGGATAAAATTGTAGACCTGCACAAGGCTGGGATGGGCTACAGGACAATAGGCAAGCAGCTTGGTGAGAAGGCAACAACTGTTGGCGCAATTATTAGAAAATGGAAGAAGTTCAAGATGATGGTCAATCACCCTGGGTCTGAGGCTCCATGCAAGATCTCACCTCGTGGGGCATCAAAGATCATGAGGAAGGTGAGTGATCAGCCCAGAACTACACGGCAGGACCTGGTCAATGACCTGAAGAGAGCTGGGACCACAGTCTCAAAGAAAACCATTAGTAACACACTACACCGTCATCGATTAAAATTCTGCAGTGCACGCAAGGTCCCCCTGCTCAAGCCAGCGCATGTCCAGGCCAGTCTGAAGTTTTCCAATGACCATCTGCATGATCCAGAGGAGGAATGGGAGAAGGTCATGTGGTCTGATGAGACAAAAATAGAGCTTTTTGGTCTAAACTCCACTCGCCGTGTTTGGAGGAAGAAGAAGGATGAGTACAACCCCAAGAACACCATCCCAACTGTGAAGCATGGAGGTGGAAACATCATTTTTTGGGGATGCTTTTCTGCAAGGGGATTAAGTTAATTATTATTAAGTTCTGCTTTTCTGATGTATCAAATACTTACAGTGAGGGAAAAAAGTATTTGATCCCCTGCTGATTTTGTACGTTTGCCCACTGACAAAGAAATGATCAGTCTATCATTTTAATGGTAGGTTTATTTGAACAGTGAGAGACAGAATAACAACATGTTAATAATAACAAATGTTATGAATTGATTTGCATTTTAATGAGGGAAATAAGTATTTGACCCCTCTCAATCAGAAAGATTTCTGGCTACCAGGTGTCTTTTATACAGGTAACGAGTTGAGATTAGGAGCACACTCTTAAAGGGAGTGCTCCTAATCTCAGCTTGTTACCTGTATAAAAGACACCTGTCCACAGAAGCAATCAATCAATCAGTTTCCAAACTCTCCACCATGGCCAAGACCAAAGAGCTCTCCAAGGATGTCAGGGACAAGATTGTAGACCTACACAAGGCTGGAATGGGCTACAAGACCATCGCCAAGCAGCTTGGTGAGAAGGTGACAACAGCTGGTGCGATTATTCGCAAATGGAAGAAACACAAAATAACTGTCAATATCCCTCGGCCTGGGGCTCCATGCAAGATCTCACCTCCTGGAGTTGCAATGATCATGAGAATGGTGAGGAATCAGCCCAGAACTACACGGGAGGATCTTGTCAATGATCTCAAGGCAGCTGGGACCATAGTCACCAAGAAAAACAATTGGTAACACACTACGCCGTGAAGGACTGACATCCTGCAGCGCCCGCAAGGTCCTCCTGCTCAAGAAAGCACATATACAGGCCCGTCTGAAATTTGCCAATGAACATCTGAATGATTCAGAGGAGAACTGGGTGAAATTGTTGTGGTCAGATGAGACCAAAATCGAGCTCTTTGGCATCAACTCAACTCGCCGTGTTTGGAGGAGGAGGAAGGCTGCCTATGACCCCAAGAACACCATCCCCACCGTCAAACATGGAGGTGGAAACATTATTCTTCTGCTAAGGGGACAGGACAACTTCACCGCATCAAAGGGACGATGGACGGGGCCATGTACCGTCAAATCTTGGGTGAGAACCTCCTTCCCTCAGCCAGGGCATTGAAAATGTGTCGTGGATGGGTATTCCAGCATGACAATGACCCAAAACACATGGCAAAGGCAACAAAGGAGTGGCACAAGAAGAAGCACATTAAGGTCCTGGAGTGGCCTAGCCAGTCTCCAGACCTTAATCCCATAGAAAATCTGTGGAGGGAGCTGAAGGTTTGAGTTGCCAAACGTCAGCCTCGAAACCTTAATGACCTGGAGAAGATCTGCAAAGACATCTACATGCTTTGTAAGTAGGGAAACCTGCAAAATTGGCAGTGTATCAAATACTTGGTCTCCCCACTGTATATATTTACACACACACACTACCGTTCAAAAAATTTGGGGTAACTTAGAAATGTCCTTGTTTTAGACAGAACATTTAAAAAAATTGTCAATTAAAATAACATCAAATCGATCAGAAATACAGTGTAGACATTGTTAATGTTATAAATGGCTATTGTAGCTGGAAACGGCTGATTTTTAATGGAATATCTACATAGGCATACAGAGGCCCATTATCAGCAACCATCAGTCCTGTGTTCCAATGGCACGTTGTGTTTGCTAATCCAAGTTGATCTTTTTAAAAGGCTAATTGATCATTAGAAAACCCTTTTGCAATTATGTTAGCACAGCTGAAAACTGTTGTGCTGATTAAAGAAGCAATAAAACTGGCCTTCTTGAGACTAGTTGAGTATCTGGAGCATCAGCAATTGTGGGTTCGATTACAGGCTCAAAATGGCCAGAAACAAATAACTTTCTTCTGAAACTCGTCAGTCTATTGTTGTTCTGAGAAATGAAGGCTGTTCCATGCGAGAAATTACCAAGAAACTGAAGATCTCGTACAACGCTGTGTACTACATTTCTTGCCACAGAACAGCGCAAACGGGCTCTAACCAGAATAGAAAGAGGAGTGGGAGGCCCCGGTGCACAACTGAGCAAGAGGACAAATACAATACAGCAGCTTAATTAAATAGTACCAGCAAAACACCAGTCTCAACGTCAACAGTGAAGAGGTGACTCCGGGATGCTGACCTAGGCAGAGTTGCTAAGAAAAAGCCATATCTCAGACTGCCCATCTTAATCTTTTCTTTTTATTTGGCCAGTCTGAGATATGGCTTTTATATATATGAGATATGGCCAACCTCCAACGTGGACTTTATTTTTAGTTTGAAGCGCTTTCAGTGTCACCATAAAAATGTTTAAAACTTGTCTCAGCAGCATACATATTTGATGCAACAAGGTTAGAAATGGGTTATTTGGACGATATTACTTACCAAGCAAAGCAGAGCGGTTTTATCGAGGTACAAATATCTTGTGCTTTGTCATTTTGCGCATAGGCGCATGCAGCTTGGCTACATTGTAAACGCGAAGCGTCCAGGGTGCGCTTGTTTCTGTTTCTAACTGAATAAAAACATTTTAACAATGTGATTTAACCGATTGATGTTGGGAAAATAAATGGCAAAAATGCAGAATGGTGTTAAATGCCTGTATACAGCTTGGGAAGAAATTATTTCACATATTGTAATATTAGGTTTACTGTCACATGCCTTGTGCTGATCATGGTTCTTACAGACAAAGTGAAATTACAATTTGCTGGTAGATCAAATGATATGTAACAACACCCTGAGTACATCAGACATGAAACAACAAAATAGACAAACAATTTTACTTTGCAGATGCCTTTAAATTTAACTAGTGCTTTCTAACTGCACTGAACCAACACTATACATTAGAGTGTCTAGTCTGAGAAACAGACGCCTCACAGGTCCTCAACTGGCAGCTTCATTAAATTAAATAGTACCAGCAAAACACCAGTCTCAACGTCAACAGTGAAGAGGCGACTGCAGGATGCTGACCTTCTAGGCAGAGTTGCAAAGAAAAAGTCCAGTGTCTGTGTTCTTTTTCCCATCTTAATCTTTTATTTTTATTGGCCAGTCTGAGATATGGCTTTTTCTTTGCAACTCTGCCTAGGTCAGCATCGCGGAGTCGCACTGAACCAACAGGAGGGAAGCAAAACTTTCCAGTAGGCAAAACCATTAATCTTGAGGCAACGGGAGGGAGTGCAAAATGCAATCTGTGAATTATTATATAATATACACTACCAGTCAAAAGTTTGGACACAACTACTTTCTTTATTTTTACTATTTTTTTTACATTGTAGAATAATAGTGAAGACATCAAAACTATGAAATAACACATATGGAATCATGTAGTAATCAAAAAAGTGTTTAACAAATTTTATATTTGAGATTCTTCAAGTAGCCACCCTTTGCCTTGATGACAGCTTTGCACACACTCTTGGCATTCTCTCAACCAGCTTCATGAAGGTAGTCACCTGGAATGCTTTCCCAACAGTCTTGAAGGAGTTCCCACATGCTGAGCACTTGTTGGCTGCTTTTCCTTCACTCTGATGTCCAACTCATCCCAAACCATCTCAAATCAAATCAAATCAACAACAAAAAAAATTGGCCACATGCGCCGAATACAACAGGTGCAGACATTACAGTGAAATGCTTACTTACAGCCCTTAACCAACAGTGCATTTATTTTTAATAAAAAAGTAAAATAAAACAACAACAAAAAAGTAAAAGCAGAAGTAAAATAAAATAACAGTAGGGAGGCTATATATACAGGGGGGTACCGGTGCAGAGTCAATGTGCGGGGGCACCGGCTAGTTGAGGTAGTTGAAGTAATATGTACATGTGAGTAGAGTTAAAGTGACTATGCATAAATAATTAACAGAGTAGCAGCAGCATAAAAAGGTGGGGGGGGGGGCAGTGCAAATAGTCTGGGTAGCCATGATTAGCTGTTCAGGAGTCTTATGGCTTGGGGGTAGAAGCTGTTGAGAAGTCTTTTGGACCTAGACTTGGCACTCCGGTACCGCTTGCCGTGCGGTAGCAGAGAGAACAGTCTATGACTAGGGTGGCTGGAGTCTTTGACAATTTTGAGGGCCTTCCTCTGACACCGCCTGGTATAGAGGTCCTGGATGGCAGGAAGCTTGGCCCCAGTGATGTACTGGGCCGTACGCACTACCCTCTGTAGTGCCTTGCGGTCGGAGGCCAAGCAGTTGCCATACCAGGCGGTACTGTAACCAGTCAGGATGCTCTCGATGGTGCAGTTGTAGAATTTTTTGAGGATCTGAGGACCCATGCCGAATCTTTTCAGTCTCCTGAGGGGGAATAGGCTTTGTCGTGCCCTCTTCACGACTGTCTTGGTGTGTTTGGACCATGATAGTTCGTTGGTGATGTGGACACCAAGGAACTTGAAGCTCTCAACCTGTTCCACTACAGCCCCGTCGATGAGAGTGGGGGCGTGCTCAGTCCTCTTTTTTTTTCCTGTAGTCCACAAAAAAAGGAAAGAAAAAAGGACTGAGATAGAATGATAGTCCAATTAAGTGCAAACCAGATGGGATGGCGTATTGCTGCAGAATGCTGTGGTAGCCATGCTGGTTAAGTTTGCCTTGAATTCTAAATAAATCACAGACAGTGTCGCCAGCAAAGCACCATCACACCTCCTCCTCCATGCTTCACGGTGGGAACCACACATGCAGAGATCATCTGTTCACCTACTCTGTGTCTCACAAAGACACGGCGGTTGGAACCAAAAATCTCAAATCTGGACTAATCAGACCAAAGAACAGATTTCCACCGGTCTAATGTCCATTGCTCGTGTTTCTTGGCCCAAGCAAGTCTCTTCTTCTTATTGGTGTCCTTTAGTAGTGGTTTCTTTGCAGCAATTCGACCATGAAGGCCTGATTCACACAGTCTCCTCTGAACAGTTGATGTTGAGATGTGTCTGTTACTTGAACTCTGTGAAGCATTTATTTGGGCTGCAATTTCTAAGGTGCAGTTAACTCTCAGTGTAGCTCAGTTGGTAGAGCATGGCGCTTGCAACCACGGCTCTTGCAACATCAGGGTTGTGGGTTCGATTCCCACGGGGGACTAGTATGAAAAATGTATGCACTCACTAACTGTAAGTCGCTCTGGATAAGAGCGTCTGCTAAATTACTAAAATCTAAAATCTAATGAACTTATCCTCTGCAGCAGAGGTAACTCTGGGTCTTCCTTTCCTGTGGTGGTCCTCATGAGAGCCAGTTTCATCATAGCGCTTGATGGTTTTTGCGACTGCACTTGAAGAAACTTTCAAAGTTCTTGAAATGTTCCGTATTGACTGACCTTCATGTCTTAAAGTAATGATAGACTGTTGTTTCTCTTTGCTTATTTGAGCTGTTCTTGCCATAATATGGACTTAGTCTTTTACCAAATAGGGCTATCTTCTGTATACCACCCCTACCTTGTCCCAACACAACTGATTGGCTCAAACGCAATAAGAAGGAAATACATTCCACAAATTAACTTTTAACAAGGCACACCTGTTAATTGAAATGCATTCCAGGTGACTACCTCATGAAGCTGGTTGAGAGAATGCCAAGAGCGTGCAAAGCTGTCATCAAAGCAAAGGGAGGCTATTTGAAGAATCTCAAATCTACAAGATATTTGGATTTGTTTAACACTTTTTTGGTTACTACATACAGTGGGGAAAAAAGTATTTAGTCAGCCACCAATTGTGCAAGTTCTCCCACTTAAAAAGATGAGAGAGGCCTGTAATTTTCATCATAGGTACACGTCAACTATGACAGACAAAATCAGGAAAAAAAATCCAGAAAATCACATTGTAGGATTTTTAATGAATTTATTTGCATATTATGGTGGAAAATAAGTATTTGGTCAATAACAAACGTTTCTCAATACTTTGTTATATACCCTTTGTTGGCAATGACACAGGTCAAACGTTTTCTGTAAGTCTTCACAAGGTTTTCACACACTGTTGCTGGTATTTTGGCCCATTCCTCCATGCAGATCTCCTCTAGAGCAGTGATGTTTTGGGGCTGTCGCTGGGCAACACGGACTTTCAACTCCCTCCAAAGATTTTCTATGGGGTTGAGATCTGGAGACTGGCTAGGCCACTCCAGGACCTTGAAATGCTTCTTACGAAGCCACTCCTTCGTTGCCCGGGCGGTGTGTTTGGGATCATTGTCATGCTGAAAGACCCAGCCACGTTTCATCTTCAATGCCCTTGCTGATGGAAGGAGGTTTTCACTCAAAATCTCACGATACATGGCCCCATTCATTCTTTCCTTTACACGGATCAGTCGTCCTGGTCCCTTTGCAGAAAAACAGCCCCAAAGCATGATGTTTCCACCCCCATGCTTCACAGTAGGTATGGTGTTCTTTGGATGCAACTCAGCATTCTATGTCCTCCAAACACGACGAGTTGAGTTTTTACCAAAAAGTTATATTTTGGTTTCATCTGACCATATGACATTCTCCCAATCCTCTTCTGGATCATCCAAATGCACTCTAGCAAACTTCAGACGGGCCTGGACATGTACTGGCTTAAGCAGGGGGACACGTCTCGCATTGCAGGATTTGAGTCCCTGGCGGCGGTGTGTTGCTGATGGTAGGCTTTGTTACTTTGGTCCCAGCTCTCTGCAGGTCATTCACTAGGTCCCCCCGTGTGGTTCTGGGATTTTTGCTCACCGTTCTTGTGATCATTTTGACCCCACGGGGTGAGATTTTGCGTGGAGCCCCAGATCGAGGGAGATTATCAGTGGTCTTGTATGTCTTCCATTTCCTAATATTTGCTCCCACAGTTGATTTCTTCAAACCAAGCTGCTTACCTATTGCAGATTCTGTCTTCCCAGCCTGGTGCAGGTCTACAATGTTGTTCCTGGTGTCCTTTGACAGCTCTTTGGTCTTGGCCATAGTGGAGTTTGGAGTGTGACTGTTTGAGGTTGTGGACAGGTGTCTTTTATACTGATAACAAGTTCAAACAGGTGCCATTAATACAGGTAACGACTGGAGGACAGAGGAGCCTCTTAAAGAAGAAGTTACAGGTCTGTGAGAGCCATAAATCTTGCTTGTTTGTAGGTGACCAAATACTTATTTTCCACCATAATTTGCAAATCAATTCATTAAAAATCCTACAATGTGATCTTCTGGATTTTTTTTTCTCATTTTGTCTGTCATAGTTGACGTGTACCTATGATGAAAATTACAGGCCTCTCTCATCTTTTTAAGTGGGAGAACTTGCACAATTGGTGGCTGACTAAATACTTTTTTCCCCCACTGTAATTCCATATGTATTATTTCATAGTTCTGATGTCTTCACTATTATTCTACAATGTAGAAAATAGTAAAAATAAAGAAAAACCCTGGAATGAGTAGGTGTGTCCAAACTTCTGACTGGTAGTGTATAAAATGGACATCTATTTTAATACAGACTAGCTCAAAACATGACTAATCATTGAACAAATTACTCAATGGTTCATGATACTTCTGGTAAAGAACAAAACATACGTTTGCACCCCTATTTTTAAAGTGGGGATGCAGCAGCTCCATTCGGTCCGTGGCTCAGGCCCCTCCCGGGTGTTCGGAGACGCAGGTCCCTAATGAGCACAGGTAGTCCACTCTGTCTTCCGTCGGTTTTCCGTAAACAAGCGCTGTAACATGGAAATATGGCCATGTGGTAACCCTATAAAGGTGTATTCAATTTAACCTTTTTTTAATTTAGAAAATTATTTCTCACCCGATTGTAAAGATAAAGTCCTTATGCTTCCAAAACTGTACCGCAAGCGATACATCTTAATGTTCAGACGGAGCGTCGCGGGCTCTTAAATAAAATTGCCCCCCCCCTTGTACAGAAGGAACCTTCGTCCAATGACTCTTGTTTGTAATGAAATGGAACTAAGAGTCATGATCAAAGGCTAGCTTAGGCTTAGAAGGAAGTATACCAATCTAATTGTCTTTGACATTCATCTTATGTCACCGCTCTCCCTTTCAGTTGCAAAGTGCAGTACCACCATAAGCCTGTTTGTTTACATCTCTCAGAAGGCAGTCGACCGCAACCGCTGCAGCCTTCACTCAGCCAACCTCTACTGTAACCACAGAGGCCGTGGATAACAGGTGCAGTACGATAGACTAGAGACTAAATATTCCTTTTGATTTAAGTTCTGTTACCCTGTCTTCATTCATAATGAAATGTGTCGTGTGAGTAACTAACCTTGACAGTAGCCTATATGTAGATGTTACTAACCTAGACAGTAGCCTAAAGTGCATTCGGAAAGTATTCAGACCTCTTGACTTTTTCCACATTTTTGTTATGTTACAGCCTTATTCTAAAATGGATTGTTGTCCTGGAAGGTTCTCCCATTTCCACAGTGGAGCTCTGTCATAGTGAGCATTGGGTTCTTGGTCACCTCCCTGACCAAGGCCCTTCTCCCCCGATTGCTCAGTTTGGCCGGGCGGCCAGCTCTAGGAAGAGTCTTGGTGGTTCCAAACTTCTTCCATTTTAAGAATGATGGAGGCCACTGTGTTCTTGGGGACCTTCAATGCTGCAGATATTTTTTGGTACCCTTCCCCAGATCTGTGCCTCGGACAATTCCTTCGACCTCATGGCTTGGTTTTTGCTCTGACATGCACTGTCAACTGTGGTACCTTATATAGACAGGTGTGTGCCTTTCCAAATCATGTCCAATCAATTGAATTTACCACATGTGGACATCTGAAGGATGATGAATGGAAACAGGATGCACCTGAGCGCCATTTCGAGTCTCATAGCAAAGAGTCTGAATACTTGTGTAAATAAGGCATTTCTGTTTTTATTTTAAATTGGCAAACATTTCTAAAAGCCTGTTTTCAATTTGTCATTATGGTGTATTGTGTGTAGAGGAAGGAAAAAAATAAATGTAATCAATTTTAGAATAAGGCTGTAATGTCACAAAATGTGGAAAAAGTCAAGGGTCTGAATACTTTCCGAATGCACCATACGTAAAAATGGTATGCACACATGACTGTAAGTCGCTTTGGATAAAAGCGTCAGCTAAATTGGCATATTGTATTATTATTTTACATTGTCATGGAACACTGGTCACTTTTAATGTTTACATACTGTTTTACCCACTTCATATGTATATATATATACTGTATTCTAGTCATTGTTCATCCTATATAACTACTGCTGTACACACCTTTTATATTCATATACACTCTATACACACGTGTGTATGTACACTACCGATGAATAGTTTTAGAACACCTACTCATTCAAGGGTTTTTCTTAATTTTTACTATTTTCTACATTGTAGAATAATAGTGAAGACATCAAAACGATGAAATAACACATATGGAATCATGTACTAACCAAAAAAGTGTTAAACAAATCAAAACATATTTTATATTTGAGATTCTTCAAATAGCCACCCTTTGCCTTGATGACAGCAATGCACACGCTTGGCATTCTCTCAACCAGCTTCACCTGGAATGTTTTTTCCAACAGTTTTGAAGGAGTTCCCACATATGCTGAGCACTTGTTGGCTGCTTTTCCTTCACTTTGCGGTCACACTCATCCCAAACCATCTCAATTTGGTTGAGGTCGGGGGATTGTGGAGGCCAGGTCATCTGATGCAGCACTCCATCACTCTCCTTCTTGGTAAAATATCCCTTACACAGCCTGGAGGTGCAGCCCAAATAAATAGGCTGTTGAAAAACAAATGATAGTCCCACTAAGCCCAAACCAGATGGGATGGCGTATCATTGCAGAATACTGGTTAAGTGTGCCTTGAATTCTAAACAAATCACAGACAGTGTCACCAGCAAAGCACCCCCACACCATAACACCACCTCCATGCTTTACGGTGGGAAATACACATGCAGAGAGCATCCGTTCACCTACTCTGTGTCTCACAAAGACACGGCGATTGGAACCGAAAATCTCAAATTTGGACTCTTCAGACCAAAGAACAGATTTCCACTGGTCTAATGTCCATTGCTCGTGTTTCTTGGCCCAAGCAAGTCTCTTCTTCTTATTGGTGTCCTTTAGTAGTGGTTTCTTTGCAGCAATTCGACCATGAAGGCCTGATTCACACAGTCCCCTCTGAACAGTTGATGTTGAGATGTGTCTGTTACTTGAACACTGTGAAGCATTTATTTGGGCTGTAATTTCTGAGGCTGTTAACTCTAATGAACTTAACCTCTGCAGCAGAGGTAACTCTGGGTCTTCCATTCCTGTGGCGGTCCTCATCAGAGCCAGTTTCATCATAGCGCTTGATGGTTTTTGCGACTGCACTTAAATAAACTTTAAAAGTTCTTGAAATGTTCCGTATTGACTGACCTTCATGTCTTAAAGTAATGATTGACTGTCGTTTCTCTTTGCTTATTTTAGCTGTTCTTGCCATAATATGGACTTGGTCTTTTACCAAATAGGGCTATCTTCTGTATACCCCCCCCCCCCTCTACCTTGTCACAACACAAATGATTGGCTCAAACGCATTAAGAAGGAAAGAAATTCCACAAATTAACTTTTAAGAAGGCACACCTGTTAATTGAAATGCATTCCAGGTGACTACCTCATGAAGCTGGTTGAGAGAATGCCAAGAGTATGCAAAGCTGTCATCAAGGCAAAGGGTGGCTATTTGAAGAATCTCAAATATAAAATATATTTGTTTAACACTTTTTTGGTTACTACATGATTCCATATGTGTTATTTCATAGTTTTGATGTCTTCACTATTATTCTACAATGTAGAAAATAGTAAAAAAATAAAGAAAAAGCCTTGAATGAGTAGGTGTGTCCAAACTTTTGACTGGTACTGTATATATACATATACATGCATACAGTGCATTGGGAAAGTATTCAGACCCCTTGACTTTTTCCACATTTTGTTACGTTACAGCCTGAACTGTAACTCAGTGAAATCTTTGAAATGGTAATTTTGTATTTGTTGTTCTCTCTGCGTGTGTCACACAGAGCGAGAGCCCTGTGGAGCTACGACACCGTTAGGAGCTAGTAACATAAGCATTTAACTGCACCTGCCATAACATCTGCAATTCTGTGTACGCAACCAATTTGGCCGTTGACAGACACGACCACAGGGCTGAGCCCGTTGACAGATACGACCACAGGGCTGAGCCCGTTGACAGATACGACCACAGGGCTGACTGAGAAGACAGCGTCTGATGTGAGAGATGTAGACTAACAGTGCCATCTTGTGGTGATCATCAGGTACATCTAATCGCCCTCACCTCATAACTGAAACCTCACATTGTTAGCAGTTTAACACCAAAAGTAGATCATTTATTATCCATTTGGTTAGAACTCGCAATGTATTCACAGATCTAATGCTCTCTCTCTCTCTCTCTCTGTGTGTGTGTCCTTGTTGGCCTCCCTAGGTGGGTCCAATTCTATGGCTGGGCCCTCAAGACAGATGACGTCATCAAGGGTCTGTGTGAACAGGGGAAGAAGAACCTTCTGCTGGTCCCCATCACCTTCACCAGCGACCACATGGACTGGACATGGACTGGACATGGACTGGACATGGACTGGACATGGACTGGACATGAACTGGACATGGACTGGACATGGACTGGACATGAACTGGACATGAACTGGACATGGACTGGACATGAACTGGACATGGACTGGACATGGACTGGACATGGACTGGACATGGACTGGACATGAACTGGACATGAACTGGACATGGACTGGACATGAACTGGACATGGACTGGACATGGACTGGACATGAACTGGACATGGACTGGACATGGACTGGACATGGACTGGACATGGACTGGACATGAACTGGACATGAACTGGACATGGAGTACTCTCAGGTGCTGGTAGAGGAGGTACGTGGTACTGTACTGAGGTGTGAGTGAACTGGACATGGAGTACTCTCGATGGGAGAGTTTCTTACCGAACTACTTACCCAACGAGACAATTTTGTAACTTATTCTGTTGTGGAAAACTGAGGAGTGAAGATTATGCATGACATATGTTGTATAGAAAAGTGTCCTTACGGCAAAGATTCTGGCAGATCAGCAAGACTTTAGTAAAACTAACACTAGAAGAGCCTCCTGAAGTTCACGACCAGGGTGTGTGTGTCAGCGTTAGGCAAGAGGCTCCCACCAGATTAGAGGAGCCACTGTAGGCACCACACTAACCACAGATCCATCAGTGGTGCCTAGCCTAGCTCTGCCATGTCCCTGCTAGAGGTCTAGTCTCCTCTGACCTGTAGCTAGAGGTCTAGTCTCCTCTGACCTGTAGCTAGAGGTCTAGTCTCCTCTGACCTGTAGCTAGAGGTCTAGTCTCCTCTGACCTGTAGCTAGAGGTCTAGTCTCCTCTGACCTGTAGCTAGAGGTCTAGTCTCCTCTGACCTGTAGCTAGAGGTCTAGTCTCCTCTGACCTGTAGCTAGAGGTCTAGTCTCCTCTGACCTGTAGCTAGAGGTCTAGTCTCCTCTGACCTGTAGCTAGAGGTCTAGTCTCCTCTGACCTGTAGCTAGAGGTCTAGTCTCCTCTGACCTGTGGCTAGAGGTCTAGTCTCCTCTGACCTGTAGCTAGAGGTCTAGTCTCCTCTGACCTGTAGCTAGAGGTCTAGTCTCCTCTGACCTGTAGCTAGAGGTCTAGTCTCCTCTGACCTGTGGCTAGAGGTCTAGTCTCCTCTGACCTGTGGCTAGAGGTCTAGTCTCCTCTGACCTGTAGCTAGAGGTCTAGTCTCCTCTGACCTGTGGCTAGAGGTCTAGTCTCCTCTGACCTGTAGCTAGAGGTCTAGTCTCCTCTG